>NC_079312.1:77717304-78020334 GCF_029931775.1 Euleptes europaea | reverse complement strand
TAATTAAAATACCCTTCACTTCTGTTACAGCTTCAGTGGTTCCCATTTATTTTAGGGTTTTGTTTTGTTTTTGCTGTCCAGTCACAGCTGACTAATGGCAACCCTGTAGGGTTTTCAAGGCAAGAGACATTTGGAGGTGGTTTGCCATTGGTCTTTCCCCCTAACAGGGTCCTCAAGATGATCAAGAAGATAAAATGTAAACAGCCTCATATTACATAAAACACATGTGATGCTTAGATTACTCAATGCTTACACAGGTCTATAATACAATTGTTAAATCTAAATTGACTAAGGTGTCTCATAAAATTCAAAACATTAAAAATCAACAGTAAAATTGCAACATATGGGGATTTCAACAACAGTGCCATCCTCAGAATTTAATTCAGTTCAAAGGCCTGGACAAGTCTTCAGTCAGGACCAGAAGGCCTATAGAGGCAGTACCAATCTTACCTACTGAGAAAGGGCATTCCACAGACTGGCATTTACCAGAAGTTATACTAGTGTTGTCATCTAGAATAATAGGACATTTTCACAAGTGATGCTATGAATGTAGATTGTGCCAGTTCTAAAAAATGTGTAATAGTAATAAATAAATAAAAATTCAGAGACCACTGTTATCTATCACTTGTGAAAATCCAACAATATATTTAGAATTCAGTGCTCAGGCAATACAATTCAAGTCATTAGAAAGGGAGTGTGCTTGTGTGAAGTAGTGTCAAGTCACTTCTGACTTATGGCGACCTGTGAATCTATGTTCTCCAAAACGTCCTATCATTAACATCATTGCTCAGGTCTTGCAAACTGAGGGCTGCGACTTCCTTTATAGAGTCAATCCATCACATGTTGGATCTTTTCATGTTTTCTTGCTGCCTTCGACTTTTCTTAGCATTATTGTCTTTTCCAGTGACTCTTGTATTCTTATAATGTGACCAAAGTATGATAGCCTCATTTTAGCTTATAGGGAGAGTTTAGGCTTGATTTGATCTAGAGCCCACTTATTTGTCTTTTTGGCAGTCGACGGTATCTGTGAAACTCATCCAACACCACATTTCAAAGGAATCTACTTTCTTCCTCTCAACTTTCTTCATTGTCCAACTTTCACATCCATACGTAGTAATAGGGAAGACTATGACATGAATTAACTTGATCTTGGTTGCCAGTGACACATTCTTATACTTAAGAATCTTTTCTAGCTTCTTCATGGCTGTCCTTCCCAGTCAGGGGAATGAAAAGTGGCATTTTGGAGATGTATGAAAATTGGGAAGTAAATAAATGAGATGAGGGGCAGATTAATTTTAAGAATAGTGTTTGTGTTTTTACTTGTGCATTTTACTGCTGTATGCTTCACTGTATAAAATAAAGAAAATGTCTTCCTTTATGTAACAAGTTAACTAATCTTGAGTAAACTGTTATTGGGACTTTCACAATTTTTCATAAACTTCAGTTGTAGGAAAATTGTGACATTGATTGCTTTTGAAAATCTCTACCAGGAGAATTTATTAAACATCTAGTTGGGTTCCATCATGCAGAGTTCTTAGGGGACATCTCTACTGATTTACTGGAGGACAGCTATACTTATTGAATGAATCTAATCTTCAGCATCTGTGTTTTCACCACCATTTTGGAGAGCTCATTAGGCTGCAGCAGATGAGGGAAATGGTTGCTGGTCTGTCTTAAAAAAAGGGTACTTAATTTTTCTTAATGATGTGGTTGGATACAAACCATTATCTGGTAATCCTTACAACAACCCTGCAAAGTAGATCAGTATTACTAGAGTGGAAACAGTGGTCTTGACTGAGAAGATGTGGTTTACCTAATCTCAAAGTTATCTAGGTATTCAAAGCAGTGATGAGAAGGGATCTGGGGACATTCTGATTTTATTACTACTTTTCCAAATGTACAGTAAACTCCTCTATTGTTGATTATCTGCAGAGTTGCCAACTGACCAATAAAAGATTGATCTGCAGAAAGCAGGCACAGCCTTTAACAGTGTGGAAATCAGCATTTAATGTCTGCAGAGCAAGCTGGTCTTAAAGACGTAGCAGCAGGGGATTGTTGAAAAGTTAGCAACTCTAATTGTAAAAGATTCCTTGGTCGTTTATGCATGGGAGTTTCACCTGAGGATCGTTGCTCACTGGACCCACACTTTCCTGTTGGGAATCTATGCACCAGCAGTCTCCAATCTCAAATCAAGTCCCCACCCCTTTAAATGTTGCCTTGTAATTGGCTTCCTTTGTAGTGCTTACTGTGAGAGAAAATCCCCCCCCGCAAAACCCAATTGCTGCATAAAAAAGCATTTTAAGAACAAAAAACAGAGCAATCTGAAAGGAGGGGGGAGGAGAAATCCAAGCGTTGGTTTTAAAAAGCTTTTCTTCTGCTCAGAAAGAGCTCTGAGGAAGCAAGAAGCATATGAATCCCCACCTCTTTACACGCTGCTTTGTAATTGGCTGTGAGAGAAACCAAACTTGCATGTCCCTCATTTTGCCTTATGCACGGGGATTTTGCCCGGGCTGAGTTTAGGGGAGATGGAAGCATCAGGTTAACAGAGGAACGGGAAGTCCCGGGATTTGTGAGGGCTGGCAGCAAGGTCATCTCTAATGGACGGAAAACTCATGCATAACTCCAAGGAACAACTGAGACAGACAGGGGGCGAAGTTGAGTGAAAGTACCCATGTATAAACAACCCTTAAGAAGGAGCTCAGAAATTTTACTCAAACCTTTTGCTATAGGGAGAAGAAATTTCAATTATTGTACCCAGCAAGGGTGGGAGGGAGAGCGGTAAAGAAAGTGACCTGCCAGCTTCTCTGCCCATCCAGTTTGCAGGGCAGCAGTAGCTCCTTGCCTGCCTGGGGCCTCGACTCATCTGGCCTGCCATTACCCTCCCTGCCCCCACTCCACAAAGGAGGAAAAGAACAGGTGGCGCCCCACTCAGCTCACAGGGTGGCAGTGGCTGGGCTCCTTCCCACCTGGCTCAGGTGTGGTGGTTCAGGATGTGCCAAGGTTCATGCATGGCTGGATCCATATCAGGTGCCAGTACTCAGTATTGGTATGTACCATCACAAAACCAGCCCTGGTTATAGTGGTATTGAGGTTTCATAATTGTACTCATGCAGTTACTGTATTGTCAAAGGCTTTCACGGTCAGAGTTCATTGGTTCTCGTAGGTTATCCGGGCCACGGTTACACAGCCCAGATAACCTACGAGAACCAAAGTTACTGTATTCTTTGCATTTCAAGTCTTTAACGTGCCTTTACTGTGTTCAGAGATAAGAGGTAGTACATAAGAAGGGGGATGCACTCCTCTTTGTGTGTCCCCATGTTTAATAAGTGTGGTATTTTGTATTTATTTAATTCATTTGTACCCTGCCTTTATCCCCGATGGGAACCCATTAAGGTTATTTATTTAATCTAGGCTATTAAAAACTTGATGGCCTTAGAGTCTACAGGGCTGTGTACTTATTAACACATGGGAGAAATCCTCTGGATTTCTGCATCTGCACTACAGATTTCTGCAAGCGTCATTTGGTAAAGGAATAGGGACTATGGACTGTGTACAGTACATACTGTCTGTTGCTATATGTAATTTCTGCATCATTTAATGTTGGTGTTAATCCTTATGCTTGGTTTCAACTCTGTTTTCAGATTTCTGCAATACAAGCCTTATCACATTGTTTATTGGATGTCCCATTCCTATTGATTTAAATGGTCTCATGCTGTGTGATCCACCTTGAGAAAGGCAGGCTGTACATGATATAAATAAATAATACAAATAATTATTTGTTTGGTAAAAAGGAGAAATAGAGCTGAATGTTATCAGAGTACTGGTGGTAGTCTGCTCCTGCTAGATGAACCTCTCCAGTGGCTTCATGTAGATGTGGAATAGAACCCTATGAAGCCCTGCAGGACAAGACCAACAGGAAAGAGTAATAATAGTCTGTCTTCTGAAACCTTGCAAGGTAGAAGTGGAACCACTGCAAAGCAACTGGTCTAGTAGGATCTAAAACTGATTGCCCACTAGGACATCAAAAGCAGATTCAGTCCTGAATTCTAAGTTGAAGCCTGAAATAGATCCAAAATCAAAAGAGATTGAATATAAGTATAAAGTAATTTATGCCGCCCAGGTGTGAGTAAAATTCCTAACTTAATCTATAAGAGGCTGTGACTATCTAGAAATCAGACTCGGGATTGAAAACAACAACATTGAAACAGGGAAATCCAATGTTGAGACCTATTAAAGAGGTTGAGAATGCAATAGCCGGTATTATGCATTTATATAATTGTCTAATTTTCTGCTACAAGATGTGGCAGTCATCACTGGTTTAAACAATTTAAAAGGATTAGAAATATTCATGGAGGATAGGTCTATCCAAAGCTATTCAGGGGTAGTATGGTATTATCCAGCAGGATGTCTTTCTTTTGCTATTTCTTTCTTCCTCTTTCTTGCATGCTTATCTATCTCAACTTTGGCCAAAGATGGAGTTTTGACACAGACCTTTAATTGCTCAACTTCTGAGAATCCAGGGGTGGCTTCTTCAGTTTCACTACTACTTCTTTTCACAGATAATACTTTAGCTTGGAGAGGAGATGACTGAGAGGTGATATGATAACCATCTCCAAGTACTTGAAGGGTTGTCATATAGAGGGTGGCGTGGAGTTGTTTTTTGTTGCCCCAAAGATTGGACCAGAACCACCGGGTTGAAATTAAATCAATAACATTTCCAGCTAAACATTAGGAAGGACTTTCTGACAGAGTGGTTCCTCAGTGGAACAGGCTTCCTCGGGAGGTGGAGGGCTCTGCTTCTTTGGAGGTTTTTAAACAGAGGCTAGATGGCCATCTGACAGCAATGCCGATTCTGTGAACTTAGGCCCTTCCTTACATGCCCAGGGTAATGCCAATCACCACTTTGGGGTCAGGAAGCAATTTCCCTCCAGGCCAGATTTGTCAGGGATCCTGGAGGGTTTACACCCCCACCCCCCATCATATTCTGGGCATGGAGTAGGGGTCACTGGGGGTTTGGGGGGGCAGTTGTGAATTTCCTGCATTGTGCAGGGGGTTGGACTAGATAACCCTGGTAGTCCCAATTTAATGATTCTATATATTTCTATAGATAACATGAAGGCCTTAACTTCCCAGCTGTTTACTGCCAGCCATCATGGATACATGTCAAGAGGGAAACTGATAGTACTGCTGGCAAAGTATTCATTATTTATTTACTTAAAACTTTTTTTATGCTGTCTTTCCACCCAATGGGGGTCTGCAAGGTGGTGAGTAGGGGCAACTTCTGCTGCTTCCTCCTCATTGCAGAGCTATCCTGAGTGCCTTTTTGTTCATGCTGTTTTCAATTATGCCTGGGTCAGCTTCTTATGGGTCAAAAGAGGCTCCTGTTGGGGACTGGAAATGTGGGGAAATCTACTTTTGTGAGTACATTCTGTTCATGCATTGTAGGCTTTGATCCATGGTGATTAACTCAGAATGGATGCAAATGATTTTAAGAACTTAAGTTGTGGTTCTTGTAAGTTATCCAGGCTGTGTAACCGGGAGGCACAGATGAGTTTAAATGACAGCCCGCCCGCCTTCAGCGGGCTCCGCTGAAGGGGGGCGGGCTGCCCTTTAAACTCATCTGCGCCTCCCGGCCGGGAGGCACAGATGAGTTTAAATGACAGCCCGTCCGCCTTCAGCGGGCTCCGCTGAAGGGGGGCGGGCTGCCCTTTAAACTCATCTGCGCCTCCCGGCCGGGAGGCATAGATGAGTTTAAACGACAGCCCGCCCCCCTTCAGCGGGCTCCGCTGGAGAGGCGCGGGCTGTCATTTAAACTCATCTGCGCCTCCCAGCTGGGAGGCTCAGATGAGTTTAAAGGGCAGCCTGCCCCCCTTCAGCGGAGCCCGGGCTGTCATTTAAACTCATCTGCGCCTCCCAGCTGGGAGGCTCAGATGAGTTTAAAGGGCAGCCCGCGCCTTTCAGCGGGCTCCCCTGAAGGGGGTCCGAATTTGCCGAATTTATTCGCGAACTCCCGAACTCGCTGAATTCGGCCCCCCCGGTTGCCCGCCAGTTTTGAGTTCGGATCCGTCCGAACAGAAAATCACCGAATCAGGGGAAATTCGGTTGATTTTCAGTTCGGACCGAACCGAATTGACAGCCCAAGTTGAAAGTACTCTTCTATTTTTATTTATTCGTTAAAATATTTATGGGATGTGAAATGGTATAATATAGGCCGATCTCGTCAGATCTCAGAAGCTAAGCTGGGTTGGTACTTGGAAGGGAGATCTCCAAGGAAGGCTTTGCAGAGGAAGGCAATGGCAAACCACCTCTCCTTCTCACTTGCCTTGAAAACCCCACCTGGGGTTGCTATAAGTTGGCTGCAACTTGACGGCACCTTATACACACATTAAAACATTTATATCCCACTTTTCCTTGTAGTTCAAGGTGGCTTCAGCTATCATCCCAGCTGCTTCATTACTTGCGGCTTCCCCAGAAACCACATGGAAGTGTGCAGTCTAGGATCAGGGAATGTACCTAGGAACGATCATGCCAACCATTTGAGTAAACTCTGTGTTCCAGGAACTGGATAGGGGGTTGATAGGACAGCTGGCCAATCAGTTAAAGGAATTTGCCCAAGGTAGTTTGGAAACCATCTGGATGCATCAGCCTTCAAAGACCAGTCATTGTAACTGGTTCACACACACCCCACACACAAATAGATATATAGGAGTTTAAAAAATATGAAAGTACAATTGTAAGCAGATGGTTATCCATCCATAGCAACCATAGTCTTTTTCAGTTCCTTCACCTATGGATCATTTTAATCTTCTCTAAGTAAGAGATCAAACCCTGAGTGTAACCTACCATATTATCAGGTCGGCAACATGTTAGGACAGACAAAAAGTTGTCATGGAGCACATTAAATCCTATGCTGCCCCTGTAAGTAACCCAAGACTGTTATACATACGTACAGAGTATGCCACTGTAATAATGCTTGAAGCAGTAAACTGATTTTTTCCTGCTGCATTCCTGTTCTGTTTGGATTTTTTCCTGCTTCTCCCCTTCTTTCCTCTACACAGGAATATGCATATTTCTGATCTGCTGTGGTGCCTTTGGCTCTTAATGAGTTTGTAGGATTTGAGAGCGTAGAATCAAAAAGCCAAGGACAGGGTTGAAAAACATAAACAAATTTTTACTGTTCTCTGAATATCTTTTTCTCATATCCCTCTGACCTTCACACATATATATCATAAGTAGATTTTGTGTGCAGCTAAAATAAAGGACTTTCTGTTCAGTTTTGTTACATTTATGCCAGCAGTTGAATCAGCAGCTGGAACTGTCACAAGCCAGGCTGTTGCTAATTCAGACCTATTGCTAAAATAAAAGTAGCCCTCTGCCAGATTACCATTACAAGAATTTTTTCTCATCTGGTAAAGCTGTATGTAAGGGTTAAGATTCAAAAGCTAGCCCAGTACGTTCCTTCCCCTTACTTCATTCCTATGTTGTCTCCCATTCTTATATGTTGTTTTTTCTACCTTCCACTGTTCTCCTTTTACTTCACCAATCCACGCAAAAGAACAAATATTTAATGAGAATAAATTATGTACATATATTATTTACATATTTTATTCTAAATTCAGAGTCTGACAGTGCAAGGCTGTGCAGAGTTACTCCAGTCTACATCCACTGAAGTTAAATGGCCTATACTGGAGTAACTGCACAGGATTGTGCTAGACTGTTGCAATGTATTTTACATAGGCCAGCTGCTATGTAAGACAACTTGGAGACTCCAGCTGGCACGGAACGCTGCAACTGTTACTGTCAGGGCACACCCAACAGACATTCGGTTGGTTACTGATCAGTTACAAGGTTCAGTCCAAGGTTCTGGTAGTCACCTACAAGATTCTTAATGGCTTTGGACCCACATACCTGCACGATTGCCTCTCCTGCCATGCCCCATCATGATAGCTTTGCTCATCTGAGGAAAGCCTTCTGAAGCTGCCACAGTGCAAGTGTGTACGCTTGACTGTCCATTCGTGTGCATGCTCTGTGATGGCTCTCAACCTCATTAGCTGAGCAATATCTGTCCATATGGTATCAAATCTCAGCCTTCACAGAGGATTCTGGGGCATACTCTGTGGTATACTGGAAGTTCATTCAGGGCGATACTGAGACCCAGATGCTTGGCCTGCATGAACAGAATATGCACCCTTGGGTATGTTTAAAATTCCCTTGTTGATGGCACATTGTAGCAAAAGTTTGGCTGTAGAGAAAAAGCTGTCTTTCAGGGTGCTTGTCAGACATGACTGATCTTACTGAAGAGCACTTAATATTCTTCTAGGAAGTCTAAAGTTCCTCAGAACAATTTGGAAACCAATGCTTTGTCATAAGTGAAGTAAAAATAAAATGTATACTTGTATATGTTATCACTAGCATTAGCTGTATTGATTATTGTATACCTTGTACAGTCTGAAAGTATCCTTAGAGATGTGAGACTGAAATTATGACAGCATGGATGAAATAAACCTGTTTGAACATCCCAAAATATTGCCAAGAATTACGGTATATTCCTTGGCACTAATAGCTTTCAAATATTGGGCAGAGTAGGCAGTGTGAAATCAAGACATTTGTTTTTAACCATAAAGTGAACCCCTGAATGAAGTCTGTTTAGGAAAAGATGTGCTTTTTAAATAGCTTCTTTATGGTGTCAGTTCAATGGCAAGATATATTCATGATGATACTGACTGAAGGGGGCACTGGCTTCTGATTTTTGAGTTTGATAGAATAGTTAATTTAGTATTTGGTGATCTGTTCTGCTATTAGCAGCCCGTTCTGTATCTACACTTGCTAGCTTATTCTGGAGGAGTTGAACTGCCCTTAGTAAAATGTAGACATCCTGGAACTTTCTAATTGAGAACTGTGGATTTTTAAGTGGTGGCAAAGTTGATTTGTAAGTGCATTTATTTTATTTCCTGTGTTGTCTCATTGCAGAAGCTGTTGGGACATTTTAGTGAATGATACAGTTGTGGCAAACACAACCAGGTTATCGGCATCCTACAAACAATTTTTCAAAACAAGCAGAATTTGAGGACAGTAGAAAGAGCAATGAATAGGAAAATTGATATGGTAGGCTGGGCAAACAGAAGCACCAGGATTTGCAAGGTTTCCATCTCTGTTTAGTACAATGTGGTTAGTTGTTGAGAACCAGTTGCACCTGATGCCCTTTGTGCAAATGTTACAGGTGAAATGTGAATTATAGTGTAAAAGCAGCAGTTGAGATGTACATTATAGGAAACTCGGGACTCCAATTGTTTGCTAAGGGTTGTACCCTTAGTAAACAACTGGAGTCCTGAGGTTCCAATGATGTACATCTCAACTGTCCTCTTTACAAAGCAGGACAGCTATAGTGTATAGGGACAAAGAAGAAATTTCTTTGTGGGAGGAAAGACGCTCTGTTTATGGGACTTAATTTTCCTTTGAAGTCTTTGCAACCAGACATTGAACAAGGAAATCTAAGAAAGACCAAATGTTGGTTTGAAACTTTGAATTGCTGACACATGAAACTAAGTATAAGTGTACAGAATTGGCTTAATGGATTTGGCATCAACCAAGTATTTATTGTAATGTGGGTCCTGATGCTTGGCTGATTTCTAATGGGATTTTCTGTCCTGCAGGTCAAGTGGATGATGTATTGGATCGTGTTTGCCTTCTTCACTACAGCAGAGACACTCACAGATATTATTCTCTCTTGGTAAGTTCTCAGACAGTCTTAGAAGGGAAGAGGGGGAACTGTTAGTTTCCTTTTTCAAGCATTCTTCTAGAATTGGCTGCTGTGCTTTGAGATATAATAAGGACTTCAGCTTTATGATAACCCTGTTTTTGAGAGCCGTGAATGTGGTTTTCTAATGGAGGCCTATAATCTATTGTGTCTGCGATAATATTTCAAATATACTTCATATACTGAAAATGTGAATTTGACAAAAAATGCATAGTTACTCTTCTTCTTGCCTCCCCACCAAGAAAAAAATTCAAGGTCTTCTGAGGGACACACAGAGAGTATAATTGGGTGTGGGAATTCTAGTTCCAAGAATTATTGGAAAAATTGTATGTATAGATAATTAAAAAACAAAACAAACTCTAAATCCTAACAGAAACAAAATATAGTAATGTGGAAGCCTTTCTTCCAAGAGTGATTTTTAAGCAGATCTAGTTCTGAACAAAATTGTAGATTCTTTCACTGTTACATCCCATTTATTTCTATTTATTTATTTGTTTAATTTGTATGCTGCCCATTCCTGACTAAGTCAGGCTCTGAGCAGCTCACAACAAGAATAGCACATAATAAATAATATAATTAAATATGAAAATTACTTTCCATCAGTTAAGATATCAATTAAACGGAATCGCCAGGCTATCAGCAATAAAAACAATGTTGGGCAGCCATCCAGGGGAGATCTCGGCTAACAGTAACATTTAATCAAAACGGAAGGGAAGGGACGCCAGCAGAATGGAAACCATTGCTGCTCTCAACCATATGCCTGGTGGAACAGCTCAGTCTTACGGTCCCTTCAGAACTGTTTCAGGTCCTGCAGGGCCCTGATCTCACTAGGCATAGTGTTCCACCAGGCTGGGGCCAGGGCTGAAAAGGCCCTGGCACCTGTTGAGGACAGCCAGATACTTTTCAGGCCAGGGATCACCAGTAGGTTCTCTCCAGCAGAGCGAAGTGCTCTTTAGGAGGTCTATCGAGAGAGGCGGTTCCGCAGGTACGAAGGTCCTAGATCGTTTAGGGCTTTAAAGGTTAAGACCAAAACCTTAAACCTAATCCGGTGCTCAATCTGGAGCCAGTGGAGCACTGGTTGAATATGTGCTTCCAAGGGGTCCTTGTAAGGACCCACACCACTGAATTCTGGACCAGTTGAAGTTTCCAGAGCAGCCTTATGGGAAGCCCTGCATAGAGTGAGTTACAGTAGTCTAACCTGGAAGTGACTGTTGCATTTAACACCAGGGCTAGGTCAGGGTGAGAGAGATAGGGTGCCAACAGCCTAATCTGACAAAGATGGTAAAATGCCACTCTGGCCACATTGGTGACCTATGCCTCCATTGACCAGGAGGCATCCAGGATCACCTCCAGGCTCTTGACGACTGCTGTTGATGTTAATTGGACACCGTCAAGAGCTGGAAGCTGGTGTCCCACCCCGCATCTCCCCGACCGAGCCACAGGACTTCCGTTTTTGATGGATTCAGTTTTGGTCGGCTCTGCTTCAGCCATCCCACCACTACACCAGACACCTGGCTAATATTTCTGGGGCAGAATTTGGACACACACACACACATCATCAGATATAGCTGGGTGTCATCAGCGTACTGTTGACACCCCAGCCCCAAACTCCATACTAGGTGGGCAAGGGGGACACATATAGATGATAAACAACATTGGGGAAAGGATTGTCCCCTGCAAGACCCTACATTCTAAGGGGTACTAGGAGGACAACCTACCCCCCATCACCACCCTATGTCCCCGACCTTGAAGAAATAAGATCAGCCACTCCAAGGTTGTCCCACATACCCCACTGTCGGCGAGGTGGTGTATATCTTGAGCTTTGTGAAATAATACTTCAATATTTGTGCTCAACAGTATGTACCAGGAAGATATTGAGCTGTATTGTGCAGACTTGCTTCTCTGGAGTAGGCGTTTAGAGTAGAACTGATGCTGTAATCCTACAGTGATAGGTGCATTAAATGGTCAGTAGCATTGTTTAGAACACCTATCTGTCAGTAATAAGGTTTTACTTGTCTAGAAGACTTTACTGGACAAGATAAGCTGGTTGAAGAGGTCAGACATTCACAGGCACAGGGCCAATTCTTTATACAGTTCCTGAAAGTTTATGGCTGCCACAGACATGGTACTTGCTGCTGGAACATAGCTCTGTATTTGTAAGAGTGAAGGATAACCCTATGAATGGGTTTAGCAAGCCTATGCAGGTAACTAAAATGAGATTTCAGGAAGGTCAGTTTCAGTAAGGGCATCTGTGGCCTCTTGTCATGTCGATTCTGTTCCATCTGTGGTGCTCTCTTCTTCCCTTTGCTTCTCCCATCTGTGCTGTTCTCTGTACTGTCAGTCTTTGTCTCTGACCTGAGCTTGATTCCACCTTTTCCATCTCTCTCAGGTTTCCTTTTTATTTCGAGTTGAAAATCGCATTTGTGATCTGGCTGCTCTCTCCTTACACCAAGGGCTCCAGCGTTCTCTACAGGAAGTTTGTTCACCCAACGCTCTCCAATAAGGAGAAGGTACTTCCTTCCGCTTGCCCTGTTTACTAGTCCTGGAAGTTGGGTGACATTCGATTCTGTTGCAGTAAAGACCTTGATATTACTATTACTTCTCATAATGATTGCATGGCGTTGGCTGCTTCTACAGAAGAACTAATTTGTAGCCTGATGGTTCTTTGTTAGTCTTAACTTTAATTACATTGAATTAGACCCCATATATCCCAATTAGGATGCAAAGGTCTATTTGTGAAGTTCCATAAGGCTCTTAATGTATATTCATCAAAATCCCACAATGAGGCTGGGCAAAATCCTACAGTATGTTTAATCTGTAGTAAATCCCATTTACCAAGGGTTGTGCTTCTTCCTGCAGTTTTCCTTTTGTTTCTTTGCTTTATGGTCTAATTACTTAATTCCTGTTATCTCCTGGCCAATCATGGTGTTGCGATTCAATTATTTATCCGTCCTTTTTCAAGGGAAAATTAAAGTACCGCATTTCACTTTGCAAGCACAGCCACTCTATTTTTTTTATTTTTTTAATGAATATTCTAGCACTATTACCAAGTTACAATAAAAACTGGAAAAATTATAACTGCTTGCTTGCAAAATGAAATGCAGTACTCCCTGAATAAGAACAAATAATCAACAACTGATTCATGGATGCTGTGTTCAGCCTTGGGAAACAGAGGTAGTGAAGTCAGTATTGACCATACTGGATAACTTGGAACTGAAGCTGCATTTTTTTAATTGCCACAAGGACTGAAGAAGGATGGGAGGAGAAACAGAAAGAAGGCTGGAATGCCATATCACCTGGATTTTCCATTTACAAGTTTGCAATTACTCTGGGATAATTCCCTGTTTTGCTCTCATGGCTGCTGTAACAAGGAGCTTCTACATGTGCTTTCCCCTTGTGTCTGTCATTCCCCCACCCCAGCCATTGGCAGGTTTTTTGCTGATTTCTGCCCCCCCCCCCCATTTTTAGTAGGTATATTGCTATAGTGTTTTAATAGAATAACAATATGCCCATTACTGACTTAAAAACAAACCTGGGAGCAGGGGAATGGCAGGAGTGCTTTCCTGTCCACACAGATCCAAAATTTACTTTGAGTATGATCTTCCTGGCAAGTTAGTACCAAAGCAGGCTTTAGAAATAATGCCGTGCAGCCAGGGAAAAGCTGGAAGGTGGATGACTGCACAAAAATGTGTGTGAAAGCTCAGAGAAAGAAAACACACACACAAACCCCACTGTGGTTTGGTGGGGAGCAAGGAGCGAGTGTGAACGCAGCCAGTAAGTGAATGAGTTGTAGCAATTCCAAACTTAAATGGCTAGTATAAAAGCAATTTATTATGTTATCACAGAATTTGATGCAGGAAGTGTCTGGAAATTCAGAGGGGAAAAATTCACATATATTGGCACAATGCCAAACAATGGGAATTTGCTACACGTGACTCTGTGGGCTGTGCTATATCAAATGAACTATACAGTGTTTTCTCTGGGGATACCAGTGGGTTTTGATAAGCCTGGCAGGATGTACATGATTCATAGATCATTGACTCTCCATCTCTGAGTGCTGTGACTGTTGATACTTTTTTGTAATGTGGTACAGATACTAGATGAGCCCCGTGGCGCAGAGTGGTAAGCTGCAGTACTGCAGTCAAAATCTCTGCTCACAACCTGAGTTCAGTCCCTACAGAAGTTGGTTTCAGGTAGCTGGCTCAAGGTTGACTAAGCTTTCCATCCTTCCAAGGTCAGTAAAATGAGTACCCAGCTTGCTGGGGATAAAGAGAAGTTGACTGGGGAAGGCACTGGCAAACCACCCCGTAAACAAAGTCTGCCTAGTAAATGTCGGGATGTGACGTCACCCCATGGGTCAGGAATGACCCAGTGCTTGCACAGGGGAGCTTTACCTTTACAGATACTTGAGTGTGACACACTTGCCTTACAATAGTTGCAAAGGACACATGGTTTTTCAAACCATGACTGTTCCTGCAAAATGCAATCAGGAAAGGATAGTCAGTATGGTGTAGTGGCTCAGTATCACATTAAAATTGGGGAGACCCAACCAGATCTGGCTGACCTTTGAACTAAGCCTAGCCTTCTCACTCTAACTTACCCTTCTAGTGGTAATGTGAGGCTACAGGGAGAATCTTTACTCTGTCCCCACTAAGACAATCTGACAAATTTCCTTCATAATTCCCAGGACCTGAGTTTTCCCAAACCAGAGGCTTCTCCAGTATGTTGGCTTATTACTGGACTTCTGTACCTACCAAGAACTATAACCACCCACTTATATTTCCCAAAGTTAGTACCAATGTGCAGTATGACAACGGGCTTCTTCCCTGTACTGCCTAAGAGCCTATTTACGTGGGACATGACATCTGCTTTCTTTGCATCAGGCAAATTATGTGGTCACCAACCCATTTCTATATTTCTAGTTATCAAATTACCCACTATTGGGACCATTCTCTCCACCCCTCACCCCCCAGCATATCCTTGCAAGAGGACATCCATTCATCACCCAAAGAATGGTTTCCTTCAACGATGATCACTTCAAGGATCAGTGTGATGTCCTCCTCACTCAAGACTTTCATTCTGCATAACAGCAGAAGTGCTGTCAATGTAGGAGTTGGATCTCCGTACCACATCCCTGAAGGTCTCATCCTCAAACCTCTCTGCCTGACCCAGTTCTTCCACATCAATCACCTTGGCTTCAAGGAAGTGAACTCGCTCCCTGAGAGTCAGGAGTTCATTGCACAGAGGGTATGACCATGACAGCTGGCCATCAAGCAGATAGTACCACTTGTGGCATTTAATGCAAAACACTGGAAAGCTCTGCAACCTTTCTATCTCCATTGTTTTAGCTTCAGTTAATATTTATAAAACTATGAATAGATAGTACTCACCACCACATCCTAACTCCAGATGCTTAACCTGCTGGCCTACCTTGTGCTGCCTTGTCTCTGGGGCTGTGAAGCTCTGGATTTCTCTTCTCCTTTTTTTTCTGGCAATAGCAAGGAGGCTTTGTTGGAATAGTAATTATTTCCCAAGATTCCTGCTGTCTCTGCTTTAGCAACTACTACTGCTGTCCTTTTCAATAAAGTGTAGGTTCCCTATTATTCCCACATTACAAATGTGGGGCTGGAGCTGAGACACTGTGACTTGCCTACCTAGTAAATTCATGGCAGAGGTAATCTTTGACCCAGAGAGTTGTCGTTTTGTAGCCCAGTCTCTTAGCCTCTAGTCCAGCTCTGTGACTTGAGCTCTACACGCTTACTGACAGACTCAAGGCATGAATTCAGTAAGGTTTCCTTTTGACATCTGCATATGCTTAACATCATGACAGCTTTGTGCTGAACAGGGGAGCTTACTAAGATAATCTATAGCAGTCACTAGAATATAAAGTAGAGTATAGGAGCCCCATGGCGCAGAGTGGTAAGCTGCAGTACTGCAGTCTAAGCTCTGCTCATGACCTGAGTTTGATCCCAACAGAAGTTGGTTTCAGGTAGCCGGCTCAAGGTTTACTCAGCCTTCCATCCTTCCGAGGTTGGTAAATTGAGTACCCAGCTTGCTGGGGGTAAAGGGAAGACGACTGGGGAAGGCAATGGCAAACCACTCTGTAAACATAGTCTGCCTTGGAAATGTCAGGATGTGATGTCACCCCATGGGTCAGGAATGACCTGGTGCTTGCACAGGGGACTACCTTTACAGGTCATTTACCCAACATTTTAAAGGAAATAGATTTTCCACTAAATGGTATCTCATTACAGATAGGGTCAGCTTTGACTTAGCCAGTTTACTTCATAGTGTCAGTTGTAGTTCAGAGTCATTAAGGGACTCAGATACTCAGTGTGGGACATCATGGCTTGGATCCAAGCTAGCCTTTTCAGGTGCAAGGACTACTATCTGAGAAGTGAGTTTCCCACCTCGCCCCTTCTATGGAAGCCTGACTATCACCCATAAACATAATGGGGGGTATTTCAGCCTGCTGCAGGGAGAGGAGAGGTAGGAAAATTGCATCCTGCAGGTGGAAATTCTTGCACCCATGGAAATCCTTATCTGGATCCAACTCCATGTGTAGATATTCTTGCCACATGTCTTTGATATGCAGCTCACTATTGGCGGAGCCCTTAGTTACCTGTGTGAACCATATTACACTGGTATCTGGAATTTTTCTCCTGGGGATCTGATGTCTTAGGAGTCTTCCACACAGGAGGCTTTTTCATGGTTTTAAAATTGGTAATTGATACATCAATATACCATAATATTGATATGTCAGTTACCAGTACAAATATTTAAAAGTGTCAATATGAGTGGAGCCAGGAAAAACCTGGACTTTACTGTCCACATGGGAGCTGTCTTTCCAAAAAAAGATTATGGCAAAGCAGATTTTAGAAAGAATGCAGCAAAGCCAAGGAAACCTTGGAAGCTTATAAAAGCACCATGATGCTATGGGGAAGTGGGGAAAATACCCTCTTCCCAGTAGCCTACAAGCCAGGGAAAACAATGCATTTGGAAAACCTCATAATAGCCAGGTAAATGTTTTTCACTGCCAAGTCTTTGTGTGTCTTCAGCTGATTAAGTTGTTGTCTACTAGAATCTCTGAAATTCCATTTGGTTGTGTGTATAGCACTTTTGTGGCCTGAATAAGGATTGTCTTAAAATTCTGAATGATTTTGTTACAGCTGCTGCTACTCTAGGAATTATTTTGGAATCTAGCACAACAGAACTCAGTGAATTGAAGTATACACCCTTAGTTTTCTGACAAGTTCCATGTGGGTTTTTCCAGTATCAGAAGTAAGATTCAAATCAAGCTGAGGAACAGAAATAAGTATCTCATTACTTCTGAGTCTGACAGACTTATTGATGGGGGAATATCTACCGTGTTAGCACCCATGCTGTCATTAAATAAAATTTTCTGGGTATTGCTTATGATTTCTCTACTGCATGCTAAATTTAGTGATTTGAGTTGTTGGGAATCAAACAATCAAATATTGCTAACTTTCCTTTTTTCTGTACTGAATGAAAAGTGCTAGGTTCATGAATCTGCCTAGTCTCGCAAGTGATTCTGATGTTTGTCTTTTTGTTAAAACTATGTTGCCATTAATAAGAAGTAAAGTCCTGAAGTTACACTAGAAGTTAAGTGGCTAATCTTGCATCAAATTTGATTTAAGGCCAAAGTCGACATTATGGGGAAAGTCACATTTGTCATTCACATATAGGAGGGGGAAATACATGAAGGGGCAAATGGGTACAAGAAACTAAAGCCTCCCAATTTCTCCAGTTTATTTCCTTGTACCTCTTTGGTTCAGGCGCCCAGCCCAGTTTTGATACCAGAAGTTAGTTGGGCTAGGAGAAAAGAGCCTAAGCTAAAGGAGCACAGGTGGGTAACATGGAAGAGTGTTCATCTTTTATGACCCATTCACACCCTTTTTGTTTAAACAAACAAACCTTGAACTCTTATCTTTCACATACTTCATATGTGAACAGGACAGATACACAAACCACCCCATATATCAAAGAGCTGATGACCAGACATTTTAGCCATTAAACTTGCAACTATTATGTACTAAATAGCAGCAGTTTCCCCTTCTGGATACACACCTTAACGTGGTGAGGGGGTTTGTGTGTGTCAGGGAAGCTGAGAGCAATACCGTAAGGGGTCTAGACTATCAAGAGACTAAACGCCTAGCAGAGTCACTCAAGACGGAATGGTCACAGCTGAGACACCAGACGAAGATGCATCCACCCCCTTAAGGGATCAATGGCCACATCCACAGAAGAGAACAGGCAGTTCCAATGGGGATGGGGGCAGAGGAATCCCTGAAGGTTAGCTACTGGGCAGCAGCAGTAGTGGAAGGTGACACTGGTGGAGGATCTTTCGTAGACAACGGCAGTGCCACTACGACTAACCCTGGTTAGTACTGCGCAGAAGAAGGCACTGGTAAGCCACTTCTGACCAACCTTTACCTTGAAAACCCTATGATGAGACAATCCAAAATGACATTTTGGAGGACTTTCATTCATAGGGTCACCATGAGTCGGAAGCGACTTGACGGCACTTAACACACACACACAGCAGCAGTTTAAATTAATTTGATGCACTTCTGTAAGTCCACATACATATTGTAATGCACTTCGAATCAGAGGTAGATATCTGCAGATTGTCCAACGTAAATACTGAGAATCAGTACTAAAGTCTGAGGTACTAAATTGTATGCTGATTAATACGGCTTATGAGTGACCAGGCCATCCACAAGGCCAAATGGCCATCCAACAGCTGCCACCTTTAGTATTAGATTGCTTACATAAAAGAATCAATTCTCTCCAGGGGAGATGAACCAAACAAGCAAATACAGAGGGTTTTTTTCCAGGTTCAGATGATTTGATAGTGGTATCTGATATATGCAAGTCAATAAAGTGAACAGCTGCGCTGTTACATGATGTTGCATTAGAATTGGCTTTTAGCATTACACTTTCTGCTGCCAAAATTGTTTTGTGAAGTTCTTCGTCTCTGATCCTAATCTTGCTTAAAGGTACATGGGATTAATCCGTAGTTTAAAAAGCTTTTTCCCTCCAGGTCTTTAATCACTAGCTAAGAAGCCTGCTTGTGTTAGATGAAATGATCTCTTCTGTATCCAATCTTATTGAAGTGGAAAGTATGAGCTTCTCCATGTTCCTCTTTCTGCTGAATTCTGCTGTTTGTTGACAGAGCCAAAATGTAATACTACTTATGTTAATTAATATAGCTGTGTGTTTATATACATATGCACATGCTATTCCCATTCATGTGTTTTTAGGTACATATGGACACACCATTCCCACTGAGCATTGGAAGCTTTAATCACTGAACAGAAGGGATTTACTTTGGGAAGGAATGAATGACTTGACTCATGACTTAAGGAGGCTTGGTGTGACAAACTGAGAATTTCTGTTCTGTGTGATAAAGGAAATCATTGTCCAAACTATATGGACTCATCCTCTGGGAAGCTTAAAAACTGTTGTGTATGAGTGTGCATCTCTCACTAGAGGGCTATAGTTATGCAGTTTTAATCTTTAAATATGATCTTCCCCCAATTAAATCCTAGGAAATTGATGAGTACATCAGCCAGGCCCGTGACAAGAGTTATGAAACTATGATGAGAGTTGGCAAGCGAGGATTAAATTTGGCAGCCAATGCAGCAGTTACTGCAGCTGCAAAGGTAACCTCATACTTGTGTGCAATGTCTGCTCTATTCCGTTCTGCTGGACTAATGTTTGGTATAATGCCAGCACCCCCCACATCACCCAGGCTGACTTCTGGGCATCCGCTGGGCTGTTTCTTCTGGTTAGCTTAGGTTAGGGCTGCTTTTAACATGAGACAGTCTCATTCTTTCATCTGCTAGCCAAGCTATGTCCCTCTCGTACCCTCGTTTTGCCCTTGTCCCTCTTGTGGGGCATAAACCTTTTCGAGTATGTTTCCTGTGATGCATTCTGAATGATATAATGTGTGTGGATAGCTGAAATCTGCCATTGTATCTTAAAGGGCCAAGGAGTTTTGTCTGAAAAGCTACGGAGTTTCAGTATGCAGGACCTGACTTTGATCCGGGATGATGACACTGTGCATTTACGGAGCCCTGAACCACGCTTGCGTACCGCTACTACTGGTCTTCTTGAAACAGTTGATGATTCAGGTACTAGCAACTCATTGATTGTTCCACCAGGGTAGGTATAACAAAGACTTGAATTCGTAAGGTTGAAAGCCAAATGCACCAGTAAACAGTAGGTCAGGTGACTGTTTGGCTGTGGATTGAGCAATGTCCCTTCTTCAGTTTCTGAACACACATTTGCAGCCTATGGACCAGTTCCTGATTGACCATTCATGTTCATTTTCCTCCTTTCTGCATTTGCTTTCTTTCCTCAAGTGCCTGGAGTGTTCACCAATCAAGCATTTTGTTTGATGCTTTAAGAAAGGTTGTAAACACTTTTTTTAACCTTTAACCTTTATTTTGGGAGGGGAGGAAGTTGGTTTCTGAATGACTCGAGGACCAGCCAGTCAGCGCTGTGTACAGCCTCTTGCATGCAAAGGAGGAGCTGGCTTTGTGATTAACAGAAGGGCTAACCAATCAGTGGTGCGCAAATCTGTCTTCTGCCAAAATCCAAAACAGGCTCCCACTTTGCCCAGTTTGAGCAGAAAGGTTGAACATGTAGTGAGTGTATAATCAGTAGTGAGTGAACTTCTACTGTAAGAGACTCACCACTGAAACTATGTACAGCTATAATTACCCTAAGAGTCTTGCTTCTGTGGGAGATAGTTATGCTACTGTGCACTGAAAGGCAGAATGAGCATTTCCACTCTACTTTTGCTCAGTAACAGAGTACATGTCCCAACCATTTTTTTAAATGGCACTGGGTAGGAAGGAATGGTCATTGCTACTATCATTGTAAGATGTTACAAGATATGACAAAAACTTTTGAATCTAGCAAAGATTCCTAGTAAGACAAAATAATGCAAATTAGGCTGGGATTGTAGAACGAGGGAAATAAACAACATCAGTGTAGTAGAAAATACTTTACAAATAATAAGTCATCTGAGCTGCTCCATTACCACTGCAACTTTGTTATCTCTACAAGAATGCCCTCCTGAACAATTTTGTTTTGTACATTTTGCAAAACAATAGAAGTGTGGGGGCCTTCCTGATAGCCTCAGGCAGACTGTTTCACAAGGTGGGAGCCATCAAAAAGAAGGTGTGTGAACGGTCAGTTGCCAATTTTAATAGTTTGCAGGATGGCACCTTCAGAAGGCTTTGCTCAGATGAGCACAGCTGTGACAGTGGAATGTAGCAGAAGAGGCAGTCCTGCTGGAATGTGGGTCCAATGCATTTAAGAGCTTTGTAGGTGATAGCTAGAACCATGAATTGAACCTGGTAACTGATTGAAAACCCATGGAGTGTCTGCCGAAAGGGAGTGAAAGCAGCTCTCAGGGGTGGAGTTTAGTTGCAAAAAAAGGCATTCAAACAAGAGATACTTTTCTTACCTTGCTTGCCCATCTCTCTAGATGCTTTTTTTCATTTGGGCTGCAATACCAGAAGTGAGCTTGGAGGGGAGAAAAGCACCTAGAGGATGGACTATGGAGGGGGACTACAGGTAGCAGTGAAGAGGCAGGTTCTACACCTCCTCACCTGGACACCCCTTTTGTACTTTATGTTGCACTTCCCCATCCATACCTTCTCCCAGTGAGGTGAAAAAACATCTCAGTGGGAAGGGGGATGGATTCAGAATCTCACCCCTCTCTCCATAGTGGTCTTCCATTTCAGACTGCAGCCTTGCTCTCTCCCTAGGTGCTTCCTGTTATTCCTCAGCAGATGAGGTGTCTGGGTCTCAAAAGCATAATGGTACCCAGTCTGACGCCAGAACGGACCCCTCGGATGATGATGCAGACAAGGTTCCCAAGCGGACCCAGAGCCTTAAAGTTCCTAAAAAAGTGACAAAGACTGAGGTGAGCTGGAATTGTTTACATGGGCTGCAGCTGGATCTTGTGGCTAGCTATGCCTTAAAAATATGGGGGGAAATGCTGCAGTGCCTTTCATGCTAATTGTGTTCCTTGGCCCAGCATATACCATCTTTTCTAATAGTCCTTCTCCTCCCTCGTAGTCTGCTTTTGCCTGCAAACTAGCCTGCTAATTATATTTTGTCTTTTGCTGTACTGGAAGTGTTGTTTCAAGATCCCCCAGTCAAGATCCCCCATCCACACTTTCAACAATTTACCTGCATGTGCTGTCATTGTTAGTGGAATTGTTCTGTTTTCTGAGAACTGGGAGCTGAACTAGATATTACCGTGGCAGCACGAACATGTTGTTTGTGTGACTGTGCCATTCACATATAAAGTGGTGTGTGTCATTTTAGCATTGAAACAGGTGCACTGATATAGAAGGTTGAACACTTCCTCCATTGCCTGAACCTTTTTCTGAAGCCCGGATCTGAGGCCAGTACTTGGCCAAGCCAGGAACAAAACTGGGAACATGATGGAGGAAAGTGAGATAAGGCAGGCAAGAGAGTGGAGTTTCAGTTTCCCTCATATGCATGCAGCTTAATTTGGGCATTGGGGTGTAAATGTAGGAACCGAAAACTTGTTTTGGGGTGGGAGGGAGTTGTGCTGTAATAAGCAGGCAAATACAAGGGATGGAAGGCTTCAAGCTTTGTGTTATTTCTGAGCACCAACATTCACTGAAAGCTTTTAAAAATGCTTTTGTTATTGAGCAGTTCCTCTTAAGCACTATGCATGCACCCAATTTTTTTTAAAAAGGGAAGAGAGGGTGGGAGGAGATTCATGACAGCAGAGAGACAGCAATGGAGAGAGGGGGTGATGTAATGGTAATGTTGGCCTGTTGTGCAAGGAAAAGCACAGCTAATATCAGATTACTTTGTGCCATGTGGAGTATCCATTGGAAGTTCAGATTGAGAGAGTATCACACTGGCAGCATAATGAGGACATTAAAACTCCCTAGTGTGGAAGCCCCCCCCCCTTAGTCAGTGTCTGTAGGGTGGTTTAGCTGCCTCAGTATCCTGCTCTAAGATCACAGCTAATTATGGAGATGATGGTGTGACAAGTGCAGGCTGTAAGTGGTTTCCTTCATTGATTGTGGGGGTGTTTCTGGGAAGGTGGTACAATTTATCATTTTGGGGCATATCCTGTGCATTTGGACATGCCTTTAGAGTAGTTCAGAGTACACATTTTCTTTCGATGTGGTCATTAAGTATTGTCAAGCATTACAAGATTTCTAGGTTTTGACTTAAAATGGATGGTTATGAGGGGGAAATGGGTGTAGAGTGGGAAAGTTAGTTCTTGCTCTGAGTGCCTTCAACTGATTGCTTTATAGGTGCATTTTTTTCTTTCATAGAAATTATCTTTGGTTACTGCTGGTATCTAGTAAAGGTCAGTCTGAGTTTGCTTAGCTTAGAGTTACAAAGCAGTTACCAAATTAGGAGGGTTAAAAAATAAGGGAGAAATTTATTAATCTTTTTAATTGGTGGTCCCATAGTCCTGGAAGTAATAGCTCAGTAAATGGCTTAAGCTGTCTCAAAAAACTGAATAAAGCCCTTTCAGTTTTTTAACCTTCATTGTGTCCTGAAACTACCCTATTTACCTGAAAGAAAAACTCATTCTCGCTCTGGGAGAGGAGGCCATCTTAAGTGTGGGGTGTTTCCTCTTCCTCTTGTTCCGGGAGGCAGGACCTAAAATTTTTAACTGCCTATCTCTTGAGGGAACGCCCCCGCCCTTTCCAGTCTTGTTCCTGCCTCGCTCCGGGAGAGCAGTGTATTCACAGCTCTCTTCCCTGAGCTATAGAACAACCTATTCTATTCTTATTACTATACACTTCTATTCTATCCTAACTATTTTTTTAAAAAAATATTCTTTACTCTATCTCTTATTTGTCCTCTCTGTCTTCTGAGGCAGGGCAGAGTAGTTATTCTCCCGCCAAAACAAAATGGCGACCGAGCGTTCTGATAATTTTATTTCTGAAGGAGATTTGGATCCGGGTTTACTACAGGCTACGCCTCTCACCCAGGATCTGCCTTCTGACATTCACTCTGGTGATTTGAAAGGCAAAACTAAAAAAGCGGGGACAAGCGCAAGAGAGGCAGCTCATCCCATCACGGCGCCAAACGCCTCCTCACAGCCGCTCGTGCCCTCGCGTCTGCTGTGTTTGCGGCTAAATCCCCCGGGAATAAAGATTGCTCCTCTGGTACCTGTAACGGCCGGGAAAAAACAGCGACTTCGGTCGTTAACCCCGTGGTTCAGGCCGTAGGCGGAGCATCCAAGAAGCCGGTAATGTGATCCCCTTCCCTCCCTTTCACCCACAGCCGGCCACTTCGGCCGCAGGAGAAATCGCGCTGTTACGAGCGGAGCTAGCGTCACTAATTAAAGACGCTTTTACTGAGGGACTGAGAGTAGCTCAGCTTACTTCCCCGGCCCCTTCTCTTAGCGGCATGCAAGCCGACATGCAAGCTCCGTCTCAGGATCAAAACCTTCGCGGTCTCTGGGGAAACAGCCAGGCGGGTGGTGGGGAACAGACCCGCCCGCATACATCACGGGGGCGGCGGTTGGCCCACGAAAGCAGCCCTAAAGGCGGCTTCATCCTCTCAACCCCGGCAAACTGGGCAAGACTTTTCTCTTTTGATAATGATGATTCCGATAGAGAGGAGGGCGAGTTCTCCTCAGAAGGAGAGGACCCTTTACCCCAGCCAACCAAACAAACCAGGCTCTTTGAGGCTGAGGATTTTCAGCCATTTTTAATAAAAGCCCTAGCTGCATTAGATCTTTCTGATGATTCTACCCCCTCTCAAGAGAAAAAGAAAGGGGCAAAGGAGTTCTTTCATTCATATACGGTCACTGATAAGGTGGTACCTGTACCTGATTATTTTTTGTCTCTGCTGAAAGGGGAATGGGATAAGCCCATGGGGGGAAAACAGTTCCCTCAGACTACTAGAAAACTGTATAATATAGCCAGTAGTGTTGCTGATTTGTTAAAGATCCCCCTAGTGGAAAGTCCCATTACTGCACTTCATACCTCTGACACAGTTACAGAGGAAGGGTTGGTTTCTATAAAAGATCCTTCTGACAGAAAGACTGAATTGGCCTGTAAGAAAGCCCACGAAGCCTGAGCATTTGCCATTAGCTCCTCAATTATATCTGCCTTAGTGTCCAGGGCAGCTATAGTCTGGACTAGGAAGTTAGCCAAGCTGATCCCAGAGGAGGATAGAAGCGCTATGGAAGGAGTGTGTAGAATCCTTAAGGCAGTCTCCTTTCTGGCTGATTCTACGTTGGATACCATGTGTTTCTCAGCAAGGACCTTAGCCACCGCAACAGCTGCTAGGCGGGCTCTATGGTTACGCCCATGGCAAACCGAACACAGGTCTAAGGCAGTTCTAATGGGTTATCCTTACGAAGGAAAGAAATTGTTTGGGGAAAAATTGGAAGAAATATTAGTGGAATCAAAAGATAAAAAGAAGTACCTACCCAGAAGCCTCTGTAAAGAGTCAAAGGGGTTCCCTAACCCTACTTCCTTTCGTCCCTACCATCCATATTCGCGGTACAGACCAGAACAGAGGAGAGGTCAATGGAGTTATGGCAGGGGATCCTTTCGTAGGGGAGGGCGCTTCTCTAGAAATTCCTCCAGAACCCAGAATTTTCAAAGTGACAGAGGCGACAAGTCCTTTCGTCAACCAAGGCAGTGACGCCAGACAGCAACCGGTGGGGGGCAGACTCAGCCTCTTTCACAACCAATGGTCTACTTCCCATCCAGACCATTGGGTATTACAGATTGTCACTCACGGTTATCGAATACAGTTCTACAAAAGACCAAGAGATCGTCTAGTTGTGTCCCCTGTGTCTCGTCAACCAGACAAAAGTCTCAGAACCTTAGGGGCCATCCAGCACCTGTTGGAGGTCAAGGCCATAGAATATGTGGTCCCCTCGGAACAATCGTCGGGCATATATTCCGCGTTCTTTACTGTGCCAAAAAGAGACAGAGGATGGCGGGCCATCCTCGATCTGAAATACCTGAACAAGCATGTAACATACCGACGCTTCAGGATGGAGACTGTACACTCCATAGCAGAGGCTTTAAGACCAGGAGACTTCTTAACCTCCGTGGACTTGACCGAGGCCTATCTGCACAAATTATTCACCCAGAGCACCGACGCTTCCTCAGGTTTCTACACAATGGACATCACTTTCAGTTCAAGGCTGTCCCCTTCGGACTAGGGTCAGCCCCACGAGTCTTTACCAAGGTCCTGGTGACCTTGGTAGCCCTAGCATGTCAGGAAGGCGTAAGGATCCACCCTTACCTCGACGACATTCTAATTTTCTCGTCGTCAAGAGCACAAAGCATCCAACACAAACATCGTGCTCAAGCTATTGGACAACCACGGCTTTCTAGTCAACCAGAAGAAAAGCCATCTCACCCCTACTCAACATCTGTACCATCTAGGGGTGTACATCGACACCGTCGCCAACTCTCTGGTTCTTCTGCCCGACAAGATCCGCAAGATTTGCACTCTCGCGAGGACAACTATAAAAGCATCCACAGTCCGCCTCATGACCCTGGCAAAATTACAGGGCCTAATGATTTCATGTATTCCGGCGGTGCAGTGGGCACGACTACACTCCAGGCCCCTTCAGTGGTTTCTCAAGATTTACCAGAACGATATTCTGATAAAGAGAAACAAGTCTCTCCTCCTTTCTGCCACGACAAGACGCAGTCTCAAGTGGTGGACCATCCCAGGAAATCTCCAGAAGGGGGTCCACTACATACGGCAAACGCCGGTGCAGCTATTCACGGATGCATCTCTTACAGGTTGGGGAGCCACCCTCCAGGGTCAGCCAGCACAGGGCACATGGTCAACTCAAGAAAAGCGAATGAACATCAACTCTCTAGAGATCCGTGCAATTTATTATGCCCTCCTGCACTTCAAACATCACCTGACCGGAACAGATCTGCTGGTGAGAATGGACAATGTGGCAGCCAAGGCTCACCTAAACAAGCAGGGGGGCTCACGATCCTCTGCTCTACACAGGGAGGCTCTAAAGATCCTATCCTGGGTGGAGACCAATCTATACTCCATCACAGCAGAGCACATTCAGGGAGTTCTCAACGTCAGTGCTGATTGGCTCAGCAGACAAGACCTCAGCGAAGCGGAGTGGGCCCTGAATCAGGATGTTTTCCATCTCCTGACAACTCAATGTGGCATGCCCCTAGTAGATCTCTTTGCATCAAACAAAAACCACCAGCTCCCAAGGTATTACACCAGATACATCCAGGTGGGAGCAGAACAGACAGATGCGCTCTCGGCACCATGGCCATTGGGGCTTCTATATACCTTCCCTCCATTCCTGCTTCTTCCCAGAGTCCTCAGACGAATCAATCTCCTTCAAGCCACAGTCATTCTTGTGGCACCCTACTGGCCACGTCGTCCGTGGTTCCCCACTCTAATAGAGATGTCCATTACGAAACCGTGGACACTTCCACTTCGACCAGATCTCCTACTCCAGGGACCGATTCTTCACCCAGATCCAGGCTGGTACAGGCTGACCGCCTGGGTATTGAGAGGAGTCGCCTGCTGAAGCTAGGTTACGACCCAGAGATAGCAGAAACCATACTTGCTGCCCGAAGACCTTCTACAAAGCGAATATACAACACTACGTGGAAGGCCTTCGTGAGATGGTGTCAAAGAAAACATCTTAATCCCATCAGACCTACTACCTCCAACATCCTGTCTTTTCTGCAAGATGGACGAAGACAGAATTTATCTCCAGCGACTCTACGTCGTCAGTTAGCGGCAATTGCTACCATTGTCCCAAATGTTTCAGACTATCCACTGTCTAGTCATCCCCATATTAAAGCCTTTTTAAGGGGACTTACCTTAATCTCACCTCCAGTTAAACACAGGTTCCCTACCTGGAGCCTACATACGGTTCTAACAGCCCTTACTCAACATCCATTTGAGCCTTTAAGAAACATCCCATTAAATTGGTTAAGAATGAAGACTCTGTTTTTAACAGCTGTGACATCAGCTAGGAGAGTTTCCGAACTGGGAGCTCTATCAGTTAGGCCAGGTCTTTGCACTTTTCACAAGGACAAGGTAGTCCTTGCTCCTGACCCTTCCTTTATCCCAAAAGTTAACTCCCGTTTTCATAGGGATCAGGACATCATACTACCCTCATTCTGTTCAAATCCAAAAACCCCAAAGGAAAAAATCTGGCATACCTTAGATCTCAGAAGGGCCCTTCATACATACATTGACCGTACCAAACACCTAAGAGTCTCAGACGCTCTCTTTATCAATCTGGCAGCTCCAAACAAGGGCAAACCCATGTCCCGTGCATCTATCAGCCGCACAATCACTAATTGCATCACTCAGGCTTACAAAGCAGCCAAAATTGTGGTCCCTTTGGGATTGACAGCATACTCCGTCAGGAGTGCGGCCACGTCAGCGGCCTTTAACCGCAGAGCTCCCATAGAGGAGATTTGCAAGGCCGCGACGTGGTCCTCAATTTCCACGTTTGTGAGGCATTATAAACTTAATCTCTTTGCCTCAGCTGATGCCTCCTTTGGCAGGAGGGTTCTCCAGAGTATTCTCCACGACGTCTGATCCCACCCGGGCAGGGACAGCTCTTTTAAGTCCCACACTTAAGATGGCCTCCTCTCCCAGAGCGAGAAAGAGCCTTGGTTACTCACCGTGAAGGCTTCGTCTGCTCTGGGATACGGAGGCCATCTTGCCCGCCCAGATGTCCAAGTAATTCAGGAGAATGACATTCAATGGTTCTTTCTACCAATAAAAAAGTTTCACAACACAAGGTTGGGGTTAAATGCAGTTCTTTATTAATGTTGTTAACAGTTAAAATATAACAGTTAAAACTTACCTCAAGCATTTCTGCCAGGTTCTTTTCTACTATGCTTTACCTTTTTTGTCTCTGTTTAATGGTAACACTCCTCGCTCAGAAAGTCTTAGACTGAAAAGGGTGGGGGCGTTCCCTCCAGAGATAGGCAGTTAAAATTTTTAGGTCCTGCCTCCCAGAACAAGAGGAAGAGGAAACACCCCACACTTAAGATGGCCTCCGTATCCCAGAGCAGAAGAAGCCTTCACGGTGAGTAACCAAGGCTCTTTTCCCCCCTTATTCCATCAAGAAAGAGAGGTCTGTTGGCATACAAGTTGCAGTTAAGTACAGTAATTTAAATTTTTTATGTATAACCTTTTTTTAGGTGGGGATAATCTTAGATTCATACTTGTCGTTGTTTGGTTAAGGGTGATTGATTTATATTCAAGGTTGTCTTTCCTTTGGGTGAATACATGTAGTTTCATGGCACTTCTCTCTCTTGCTTTGCAGCCCCCACAAAAGACTGTGAAAGCTCGTCCTAAGAAGAAAGCTACAGGCTCTAGTACTGCTGGCGAGTCAGCCTAAGGACACCCTAACCTGTCTATCCCAGAGTTCTTCTGTCACTTTGAGGGGCACTCTCCAAGGAAAAGGAAGTGGAAATCATGTACATAACAGCTACTGCTTTGTAGAGCTCATTCAAAGTCGAGATGGTGACTGAAATTTGGCACACAGATCAGAGGATGGCCATCCTCAGGAATTATTAACTCTTCATCTCTGTGATGGAGAAAATACTAAACTGTCTGTACATAGCCTGTTGCTTTGGGATTCCCTCTCTGTGTAACCCTAATAGGGAAAGTCTTTGCTGGAACAACTCTTCAATTAGGGTTAGAGCCATCTTTAGTGGAGAGGTGGGGGAAAAAATGAAGGCTGGTGCTACTGAAATTCCAGTTGGAGAAGGGGAGCTCCCCAGAGTGTTTCAGTATTTCACTGGATATCCATGCTGTAGCTGCTGTGCGGAGATGTTAGGAAGTGCCTGAAGCAAAGTGACTGTTACTGAAAAATGAGTCATCCATACTTGTTTTGGCTAGAAAAGGACTGAAGTGATGGTTTGCTTGGTGCTTTGCTACATGGGCAATGGCTCGTTTAAATGGCTGTGGTAATGGGTGAGGGGTGGTTTGTTTTTTTTGGTAGGGAACTTGCAGGTTTTGTGGGAGGGGCTGAAGGTGAGAATGCAAGTGGCTGCCCGCTGTACCAGTGTCTGGTAGCAGTTTCCAAGCAGCCCCTTTTTAGCATGGGGTGAAGGTATTGCAGCTTTGCTTGTTTTAAGGGTTGGGAAGGTAGAACGATTTGCATGTTTTTTCCAAGTAGAATAATGGTAGGGAAGAAGGTTAAGAGGACCAGTGTGGATATATGCCAGCGTTACTCCGAAGTATTGGAATCCTGAATAACTGCTCTCCAGCAACCATGCCGTTTGGCCCTTCCTTCAGAGTTGCCTTTGTTTTAGATTTTCCAGGTCAGTCCACTTTCTGTAAGAATTTTTGGTAAAAGCAGGTCTGTTGAAGAAGCTGGACAATAGTTAGATGGCTGGTATTTAAATTTCTGCTGGGAACTTAATTATGTTTTATTTGCACTAAGAATATAAGGCTGGAGCTTGAGCAGTGCAGCTTGGTGAGCAGGCAAAAATAACAGACCATTTAAGGAGTCTTTGTGAGTGCTGTCTTGCAATATGGGGACACTATTAAAGATTCCATGGCTGCACAATGAATAATGTTACTCAGCTCTCAGGAACTACCCATTTCTACCATCATCACTCCCTGCTAACTCTAGTTAGTTAGAGGCAATATTATGTAGTGTTTGAAATCACCTACTGTGTTGTGAAGATCAGAGCTTGTTGATTTTTGTGTAGAACTCCCAAGTAAATGGGTGAAAAAATCTTCAACAGCTCTTCTGTTCCAGTCACCCTAACATAAGACTATCCTATTGCAGGGGTACTGAGGAAACAGTATATAATTCCGCTACTTTCCAGATTGCCCTTGTGATACATTCTCCATCTTCTGAACATGTGCCAAAGCCACCAGCCTTTTAATGGGAACAAATGTATGAAATGTGGGACCCAAGTTTCAGTAACCCTCACTTAAACGGACTACAGATTTATTCACAAGATTCTGGAAGAGGGTGGCATTATGAGATGAATTCCAGTGCACAATGAAATAGCCATGCAGTTGCTTCACTCTTCAGTTAAAATCCTGGGGGTTCCCCCCCTGCAGGCTGATATTCACTGCTTCCTTAAAGAAGTTTATTCAAAAGTTGTTCCATTGAGTTCAGTGGAGCACTTAGGACCACACCTTTATGCTTATGCTTGTTTCAGTAGTAAGTAGAGAAGACCCACCATGAAGACTGCATAGGCATTTCTATAGAAGGCATTGTCTTATTTACAATTCAGTTACATGTTCATACTTTTATGCTGTATTTTGTTCTTGGACACCTGACAATTTAGCTTTAGCAAGAAAAAAGAGAACCATTCACAATTTTGCCATTTCCTTTTGGCAGCAGCTGTTTAATGCCAAAGACTTGGCAAACGATGAAAGAAATTTTGTAATTTGTCAAGGATGCCAACCCAAAATCTCAGATTAGCCTTTTAGTAGTTGGAAGATTGACTTTGGTTTGCTGAGTGTGAGAACGTAGAAACATATTGTACTTTTTACACAGTTGATCACTCTCCTGGTACTGTGCTGTTAGTCTTGGGTGGTTCTCATTGAATGTGGAGCTTACATATAAAACAATTCCTCTTTCTTATGTATTGCATATGACTGGGGAAAATGCATTTGGATGATGTCATGACTGTAAATGAGGCCTTTATAGTTCTACAGTATTAGAGGGGGAAGGGCATTGCTGAAGAAGTAGCTCTACTTTATCTAATTTCTGTTTGTGCTTAACAGCACACTGCGTTTTTTGCTTGCTCGTATTGTCTTGCATTTTTCACAAGCACATCTTACACTGTTCAAAGAATACCCTGTGGCTCTTCATATAAGGTAAATGATTTTGCGTAGAAGTTGAGATCAGGTTTACTAACTTCATCCTTCATGAATAGACTGTTTTGCTGCAGTGGCCAGCTCCTATGCTTCCAAGGAGGTACAGTAGGAATGTTGGAGGTAACACTCCGCCCTCACAATCAAACCTATCACAAATAATTCTGGATTCTTTAAGGGCACTGCCATGTTAAAACTGTGCTACATTTAACATAGTGGCATATGTATGGCAGCTCAACCAAGAATCAATAAACCTCCCATTTTTGCTGTTCTTCTGGGACTGCAAAAAACAGGAATTGTTAAGCACCTGAAAAGCCACGGAGCTGCATCTGGCTCAGTTAGTTACATTGTGCACATCTCTCTTAGTCTTGACAAACTTGACAAACCTAGTAAGTTACCTTCTCAGATGATCATTGTATAGTACTTTCCAAGGCCTCCGCTTGTTTTCTTTGCTGTTCTGTGACACATGGGAGAAGCTATACTGACTCAGTTTTAGCGTGAGTTCCATGCTGCTGCTGCTTTTTCAGATTTCTCTCCACTTTTTAAATGGAATACTAGTACTGTCTAACGTTTTTCACTTTGCTGTCTCCCCCCCCTTTCAAGATTAGTCTAGCACCGTGTTGGCGAACCTATGGCACGCGTGCCCAACTTGGCACACGGAGCCCTCTCTGTGGGCACGCGGCTGCCCAGATGGGCGGTGGTTCAAACCCCCCCTTTCCTGGGTGGCCGGGGCTTTGAACCGCTCCACACTGCCTGCAGGCAGCGTGGACCAGTTCAAAGCCCCCCCTTTCCTGGACTCTGGGCTGCGGGGGCTTGGTGTTGGCACTTTGGGATAAATAAGTGGGTTTTGGGTTGCAGTTTGGGCACTCTGTGTCTAAAAGGTTCTCCATCACTGGTCTAGCATAATCCTGTGGAGTATTACAGGATTCCCAGTTAGCTCACTGGAGGGATTGAGACCTGTTTAAAAATCCATGAAGGGGGCGATGTATCTTGTTGCATGGAGACTTTCCCCCACTGATTGCTACTATCCTTAAGAAAGTTTATCACAATTCTTATCTTGTGGTAAAAGCTTCTGTAAACAAAACTGTCTTGGGATAGCTGCAATCACCATAATAAATAACACTGTCATCTGAGCACATCTTTTCCCACCTAATTTATTGGGAAGAATATGGAAGATTTAAGGATTTTTTTTTAGTTGGCTAGCTGCAAATATAAAGGTGAAGGACCATTAAAACATTTTGGGCAGGTTCATTGAAGTGCAAAGAACCTCTGATCCCACAGAAAGTGGCAATGGTTCAGTGATTCACTGCCCTTCCTGCATTGTTGCCACAATGTTCCTCCACTGATGTTTTCTGATCCAATAGGATTCGAAGTGTGAGAAAGTGCACGCACACTCACACACACACACAACTACCAGAAGACAGTAGCATGATCGTGATGTTACAACCAGGTATTTTCACACATTGATTGGAGAATTAGATGCTCTATATATTACGCATGGGTCTTTTTGTCGGGCAGAATAAAATCTGGAAAAGACTTCCATTCCAAAATATGTATGGTCTTCCCCATTTTAGGCAAAAGTGTGCCTTGTAAAGCACGTATTTCCTGCTGCTGCAGGAATAGCACTTCTGGGTATTTTGTGTGTGTGTGGGGGGGGGGGGTTACAGCCCTTCTGGATGCAGAATCTAGAACCTCTTTGTGCCAGAGCAAACTTCCCAAGATCACATTATCATATCTTGGTATTGGAGTACAAAAAGTATCATCTTTTGTTCAACACACTTCTGTTAATGTAAACAAGTGCAGAACTTTTCATTTAGGAGCTGCTGCTTATGATAGCAAGTAATTCCTTTTCCTAATATTGTCGAAGGCAATATTCCTGTTTTGAACTAATGATTCAGCAGCAAGGGTCTGATTTCTCTGCCTCCTTTAGCCAAGATTACTAGAATCTTAAACAAGCTTTAGAGTTTTTGCATTGTTGGAGCTCTGTTATATAAAATAGACAGTTTTGGTGTCATCATTTTACAAAAATTCAGATTGGCGTGCCTGAATTTTCATAGCAGTTCAAGTCTCAGAGCAGAGCCCAGAATGGAAGTGCATAAGGTTTATGCAATCTGAAATGAAGAAGAGCTGGTTTTTATATGCCGATTTTCTCTACCTTTTACAGAGAATCAAACTGGTTTACAGTCTCCTTCCCTTCTCCTCCCCACAACAGACACCCTGTGAAGTAGGTGGGGCTGAGAGAGCTCTAAGAGAACTGTGACTGGTCCAAGGTCACCCAGCTGGCTTCATGTTTAGGAGTGGGGAAACTAACCCGGTTCACCAGATTAGAGTCCACCACTCCTAACCACTACACCATGCCAGAGTGATTTGGATCTTTTTTAAAAAGCAAATTATCTGCCCGATGTGGCAGCTTGGGGGAGGAGAAGGGAAAAGTTGCTGGAGAGCAGGGCTGGCTTAAGCTAGTGAGCTGCCCTAAGCATCTTCCTTTCCTACCATTGCCCCCACCGCAGGATCCAGGGTGGGCTGTAGACGAAGCAACACCTCAGGTGTGCCTTGGATGAACCCTAGGCAACAAAGATCAAAGGCGTGTACACCCTCTTGTGTTGCTGTATACTTCCTGTGCAGCTCACCTTAGATGGATCTGAGGCAGCAGTAACATGAGAGGAGGTGAAAGGCTCCTCCTTTCAGGTCAGTGCCACCCCAGCAGAGGGCAAGGATTGGAATCCAAGGGGAGTGCAGAGGAAGGGATTTTGCAACCTACCTTGGACCCCAGGCAACAGTGACATAGGAGGTGGGTGCGAGTGCCACCACCTTGCCAGTTTGGCACCTCAAATGGCTACTTGGCTCATTCGGGCAATGATACAGCCTGCTGGGGAAAAGGTGTTTTATCCTTTCCTCCCATGCCTCTCCAGCAGTTTAAATCCTCCTCTGAAGCTGTGATTTGGCTTGCATCTGGGTTGACCCTCAGTGTTGGTGGCTGGGTGCTGCTGCTCCCCATCCCACCGGTCACTGTGTAAGGTCTCTGGCAAAGATACTGGCTGGTCTCTATTCAAGTTGGTTATGTAGAGTGTGTTGTGTTGCGAGCAGTGCAGAGGAAGGGGAGCCTAAACTAGCTCCCATTGCAATCAGAGTTGCTCCGTATGACATACATCTGCTGGATGTAGCTGTTGTGGCATCTGTGAAACTGTCCCTGATGCATAGTGGTGCATGTAGGGTTAAAGTTATCTTTAAGTATGTGAAAGGATGAGCACATCCATATATTCATATATGTAGCCCTTTAGAAAGAAAGAGAATGTGAATGTGTAAGGCTACCTCTCCCACTTACCAATATTCTACCATTCAGAAATATTTTCTTCCTTCCTGTAACTGGCTTTTACCTCTTCAGCAGGGCTTCCCCACACACACACACCCAACTATGTTTTGCACATTAATGAAGCTACAATTGTTGGGTTGGGGTCAGTTCACAGTGGCATTAAGGAGGACACTCCTCCCCTTGCTCCAGATAAATTATTGTACATAGCAGCTCCCTGCAGTGGTGGGAAAGGAAAGAATGTCTTGACTTGTGAAGAAGGCAGAGCACAGAACAGTAACTTGTTAAACAAATGGTTGGAGGAGGTTCCTTCACAGGATTTTATATGACTAAACTGAGAAAAAGTCAGGGGATTTCCAAGGAGATGGGATAACAACAAGTTATTCTTGGGATTTGTTTAGACTTGGTGGATGAGTCAGCTTCATGAACTAATAGAAGCTGGTAAATGTATCACTCGACAGCTTAAGTTAAGACATTTTCTACCCTTGTTGGAAGAGATGTTCTTGGCCATTTTGCCACCAGAGCCCAGCTGCTGTGGACTCTACCTTACCCTGCCTTGCAGTTGAATAGGCAGTGAGAAGGCTGTTCATGCCAGGTGTCTAAGCATTATATATGTACACAAACCATGCTGATCCTGCCTACGGAGACCAAATGTTTAGAATACCCTTGATGCTGTGCTATTCTTTGACCCCACTGTACAGACAGCTGATGATTTTAGGCTTGGATTGTTGCCTATGTCTTTCATCTTGCAGTGGGTTCCTCGGGGCACTGCTTTACACAGCAAAACCTATTTTCCCAGGAATGATAGTCCCATGATCTCTTACTTCCTCAGGAGTCCATGTTCTTGTCTCACTGGGATTTCTCCTAGAACATGCATCTCTCCCAACCATGGGGGAACACTGATGGGCATGGGTATCTCCTGAGAAGGAAGCTTTGTACCTCACCCCCTAAACCCATCTCCTGTTGCCTCACAGGGTAAAAAATTTAATATCCTGTTGTAAGAACATCCAATCTCCGATTGCTGTGCATGAAGATGCTGTATCACAGGAAAGAACATCTGCTCCTTGACAGTCACACTTTTATCTCTATTCTATTCTGAGTAGCAATCTATTTACCAGTTGGAGAAATCAACGGGGTATAAATTTAATCAATCAATAAATGCTATGCCATTGCTCACTTCTTCAGAAAATATCATGTGGTCAGCATGGGAAAGTTTTAGCCATGTGCAAGTACCACATTTTGCTGTAAGTGCTCTGGAATCTGTTCTTGCATCAGGTACAGGTATTAAAATCCAAGAGTCAGGTTGTATCTGCCTAGTACCAATGTGTAAGGATCCCTAGAGATTTATATGCCATCATCAGTATTCGTTTTTGAACTTTTAGTAGTATTTTGCCTGTGTTTTTTTACAGGATTTCTGTGTTTGTTTTTGAACCTTTAGTAGTATTTTACCTGGTTTTTACAGGATTTCTGTAACTGGTGAAGGCTTGCGCTAGACTTTCTTGTATGACTGTTCTTCCAGGGAATTTTTTTTTAATTTTGCCATTCATACCTAAATCTTGCTGTGACCCAATAAGAAGCAGGAGGTAACACACTACTGTATTTGGGAATTGTTTGCACAGTTACATGAGTACTTTTACACTTTATACTAACTGAAATTATGTCACCGGGGCGGGGGGGCTAACACCATACCATATGTACTAAACATTTGTTTGAAAAGCCACGGAATGTACAGGAATCAATCAGCCTCAAGCACAGCTTCTGCACTGCATCCCACTAGGTAGATCACGACGAGACCGTGTCTCTTCCTGTTTGCATACCCCAAGCAGGCCCTGAATTCTTTTCAGTTAAGTATTTGTCCCTTCAGAACAATGGTTGCTGAAGTTCCCCCTTCCTCAGAGTATCACAACTGTGGAGAGATCCCTGTAGGGCCAAATGCATGGTGGGATTCCAGAGGAAGAGAAAAAAGTTTACAAGCAGCCACCTGAGACTGTGAAATCAACCTTTTCTGGGAACTCCTTAGGCCAGAAGGATGAACTCTGTTAGAATTTTGTCTCTGAGAATGACTGATATTTGAACACATGTTTGTAGCAAAGCCCAGTATCAAAGCTGCTACTGTTCTGTTTGCATTGACAAATTGGAATCAGAAATAATATGGAATGTAGACAAAATATATATTGGCCTCTGTGTGTTTAATATTGTAAGTACTTTAAACATCAATCAGTTCCCATTTCTGGAAGGATGAATTATTATTGTTTCTTTCCTCCAATTGCTGTAAGTGTTCACATTGCAATTTGAGATTCTGGTTCTTCTGTAGCCTTATCCAAAGGACTGATACTGATGTGCCTGTGACATGACCCCTGGGTAACAAGTCAGTATTCTATGCTCTCCCATGAGAGAAATAATGGGGTTTTTTTTTTGTCTAACCCATGGAATTGGAGACATTAGTGTCACCAGCAACAGCCACAGGGTGGCATGAAAGCAGTGCCCAAACTTTTGCTATGCAAGAGAGCCAATCTATGCACAATGACACCAGCATGCCTCTATGCAATTACTAGGCCTTGTAAACAGAGCAAGGGCAGAAACGAAGGCAACACATGACCCACAGCTGCAAGAGAGACCGTAGCGTGCCACTAAACATCATCTTATACACTTCAGACCCCTGTATCAGCCCTTTGAACCGGTAGACGCACACAAAAGAAAGCATGGTCAGTCTGACCATATCATTCAGCTACCTTCACTTGGCATAGGAAAGCCTAAGGCAGGGGTCGGCAAACTCATTAGTCAAAAGAGCCAAATATCAACAGTACAACGATTGAGATTTCTTTTGAGAGCCAAATTTCTTAAACTTAAACTATATAGGTAGGTACACTGTTTATTAACTTAATAAACTTTAATTAAAGTTTCAAGTCTTAATTAAACTATAGGTACACTGAATAAAACTTGATATCATACTTAATAGTGATCTTATTTATTGATAAAAAATTGTAAGTCCCTGCCATTTCCCCCTCCCCGTCCGGAGTCCTCGTCTGGAGGCCTGGTCTACCGCCATAAAAGCCTATTGGTAGACCTGGCCTCCGGCTGAGTCCCATTGGGAGGCCAGGTCTACCCATTGGCTTTCTTGGCAGTAGACCTGGCCTCCGGAGGCCCATAGAAGCCAATGGGTAGACCTGGCCTCTGAAGGGGGACTTTTTTCCCCTCCTCAGAGTCCAGGTCTACCGCCAAGAAAGCCAGTAGGTAGGCATGGCCTCCCAATGGGACTCAGCCGGAGGCCAGGTCTACCAAAGGAAGCCCGCCCCGCCCAACAGCTGATAGTCGGGGGGGCAGGAACCGCCGAGCCGCCCGCCCAGCAATCGCGCGGCTAGATGGGAGGGGAGGCTTTAGCCTCCCAACCATTGAGGGCAAGGGAAAGGGGAACCAGGCTATTCTCCACGGCGGCGGGGGGGAGAGACAGTACGCTCGCTCGCCCGCTCTCTCTCTCTCTCAGGCATGCCGGCTCCACAGCCCGGCTGCCAGCGCAAGCGGGCGCAAGAGCAGGGGCTCCGAACCAAGTTCGGAGAGCCGCACTCAACGGGCCAAAGAGCCGCATGCGGCTCTGGAGCCGCAGTTTTGAGACCCCTGGCCTAAGGCAAAGCCCCTGGCTCCTCCCAGACAAACATTCTGATTCCACTGAGGAAGAGTTGGAACCTTTTGCTAAGCGAGACGAACAGATGCACTAGGACAAGCAACAAGGTGACATTCAACATTCACAGAAGGCACCTGTCATCCCGAGGTCCTTCTCAGTGCCAGGTTGGGGCAGTGGAACTGTGGTGGTAGCAAAGTTGGCAGGGGTTGCACTAGCATTGGTTCCAAGCAGTGGAGCAGATAGGTAAGTGCAGTTCTTGCAACCGCTTTATTGGAATGTCTCCCATATAGTGCTAGGCCTGCAAGTAAGTTCTCTCACTCCCTGCTTCAGCCGCCTGATGCCCTTTACATGTTCATCTCCATGTACTTCACTCAATGCCACCCAGATCCTTTCCATGACTGCTCTCAGGTCCCTCCTTAGGAGTTGTGCCTCACCCAGTTGCCAGGGGAGGAGCCCTGGCCATCACCCCCTGGCATCCTACCCAACCCAATGGGATGTCTTTGCCTGTTCAGGCCACCACCCCAATTACCCAGCTGCAGCCCAATTGATGGCCCTCCAGCCACACCCTGGCCACCAGATTAACCTTTTCCAGAATGAGGTGTCCGTGCCCTCATCCTCATCTCTTCAGCTGGGCTTGGACCCCACAATCACAGCATCTCCCCAATGCTGGTGTTTTTGTGTAGGCTATGCTTGTGGTCAGCATGGTACTATGAGTGGGTCCATTGTTTCTATCCCTGCTGAAGTTTGAATGGAAAAAGCTTAGAGAAAGGGACAATAATGAGTAATGTTCAGCAGCTGCAACAGACTGCATATCTACTTGAGCACTCTGTATATGGGGGTGGTGTAGGGTTGCCAGCTTCCGTCTGGGAAATTCCTGGAGATTTGGGGGTGAAGCCTGGGGAGGGCAAAATTTGGGGAGGCAACTCGGTATAATGCCACAGAGTCCATCCTTCAAATCAGCCATTTTTTCCCCAGGGGAACTGTACTCTGTCACCTGGCGACCAGTTGTAATTCTGGGAGATCTCCAGGCCCACCAGAAGGTTGTCAAAGCTAAGGTGGTGCTAAAAATTGGAAAGAGAAGTGCCATGTTCATGTACCACATACGCCCTTCCCTTTGATGCTACCCACAGTGTGTTGTTAGTGTAGAGTACCTGTAAAGGAGATGAGTATTAGCAATATCCTCTCTGTTTATTAGCTTCAGCTGTTCATGCGGAGTGCCTTCTTTCATCACCAAAGCCCCCCCCCCCCGTGTTTTCTAAGTGTAAATGACAGGAGGACAAAGAGATGTTGGCCCCATTCTGCACATCTTATCATCTGAGATACGGATGTCCTGGCTGGGATTTAGGTGAGCTGTTTAAGTAAGCTGTGACTGGCTGCAGAGATTATAAGACTCCAAAGCTCTGCTGTGGCTGAATAGGCAAGGAGGGGATTGGGTTTTTCTCCCTCCCGTTGTGTTCAATATAAGTATCTAGTCCTACATGGCTTCTTTTGCCAGTGTAACATTGCGCCAGGTGCCCATGTACTCACGATGGCCCTATATTTTAGAATGACACCATATATATTGAAGTCAATGTGTGTGGGGAGAGTGGGAACAAGCATGCTGAAGCATGCTGAAGCCAAGGTTCAGTGATAATAATAGAGCATCTGTTTTGCATGCCGAAGGCCCCAGGTTCAATCCCTAGCATCTCATGTTAAAAGGATCAAGTTGCAGATGATTTGAAAGACCTGAGTTCCTAGGCAGCCATGACTGCTCCAAGTAGATAATTTCCCCCCGTCAAGTCACTGCTGACTTATGTCGACCCCATAGGTTTTTCAAGGCAAGAGATGTTGAGGGGTGGTTGGCCATTGCCTGCCCCCATGTCACGACCCCGGTATTCCTTGGAAGTCTCCCTTCCAAATACTAGCCAGCGTCAAGGCTCAGAGTGTGTGACTGGCCCAAAATCACCCAGCAAGCTTCCATGGCATGAGTGGGGATGTCCTAGTCTGACACCTTAACCACTACACCACACTGGCTCTCTAAGTAGGTAATTGGGGGATCCAGCTCCCTACCCCTGAAGGGGTACAATTGGTACAGGTTCTACTGTTAAGAGTCTGCATGTGAACATGGATGCCTCCCTTTCATTGGGGGCCCAGGCCACAAATGTGGCTAGGATGGCATTTCCCCATCTCCATCAAGCCCAACAGCTGGCCCCCTATCTGTCCCATCCTGACCTGGCCACGGTGATCCATGCAATGGTCACCTCTAGGCTGGGTTACTGTAACTCTATGCAGGGTTGCCTGGATGTTACAAAAGCTTCAACTGGTCCGGAATGTGTCAGCGCAAGTCCTGACAGGGACCCCTTGGAGAGCATATATTCACCCTGTGCTCCACCAGTAGCACTGGCTCCAGATTGAGTACCCGGATCAAATTCAAGTTTTTGGTACTTACCTTCAAAGCCCTAAATAGTTTGGAACCTTTGTATCTGTGGGGCCGCCTCTCCTGATATACCCCTCAGAGAGCTCTACGCTGTTCATGTTAACAACTTATTGGTGGTCCCTGGCCCCCGGATTGTCCGGCTGTCCCTAACCAGGGCCAGGGCTTTTACGGCTGTGACCCCAGCCTGGTGGAACTCTCTGTTTGATGAGACTCAGGCCCTGTGGACCTAGTTCAGTTTTGCAGGCCCTGCAAGACAGAGATGTTCTGCGGTTGAGGCCGCAACGGTTAATAGCATAGTCTGGTCTCCCCCTTCCCCCTTTCCTACCAGTTTCCCTCTTTTTTCCTCCTCCATTCCTTTTTCCTTCCCTTCTTGGCCCTTTTCTGGTTAATTCCCTTTTTCTGGACTTCCCTGATCTCCACTCCCTGGGAATAATTGGCCTTCTGTTTCGGCTGCTATGCCCCCACTCACTTTTTGGAAATTTTTATTAGCAGGTATGAATTAGATGGCCTTTTAACCTGTATGTTGTTTTAAACTGTGTTTTAAATTCATGTTTTCATTATAATGTATGATAAATAATGTTGAAAACTGCTCTGAGCCCAACCTGGGTTGGGAAAGGTTGGGGTATAAATTGAATAAAATAAAATAAAAGTAATACTGATTGATAAATCAGTGGTGTGACTCCAGTGTAAAGGCAGCTTTGTGCATGTGATCTACCTGCATAGGCTCCCTCCCTGTGATTGGGAATGGTGCTCTTTCAATAATATTCGACTGAAATGTTCTAAAATATGGGAGCTTCAATTGGTGCAGAGCACTACAATAAGACTGTTGACAGGGATTAAGAGTTCTGAACATATCACCCTGAGCCAGCGTGGTGTAGTGGTTAAGAGCGGTGGAGTCTGATCTGGAGAACTGGGTTTGATTCCCCACTCCAACACATGAGCGGCGGAGGCTAATCTGGTGAACTGGATTTGTTTCCCCTCTCCTACACATGAAGCCAGCTGGGTGACCTTGGGCAAGTCACTCTCTCTCAGCCTCACCTACCTCACAGGGTGTCTGTTGTGGGGAGGGGAAGGGAAGGTGATTGTAAGCCGGTTTGAGTCTCCCTTAAGTGGTGGAGAAAGTCGGCATATAAAAACCTACTTCTACTCCTCTTCTTCTTCTTCCTTCTTCTTCCTCCTCCTCCTTCTTCTTCCTTCTTGCCACATTGGTGGTCAGCTTGTTTCTGTGCTCAATTCAAGGTGCTGATGTTAACTTATAAAGGCTGATGTTAACTGATGTTAACTTATGATCTAGGACCTTCATATCTGCAGGACCCCACCCATATGAGCCCACAAGGCAGCTCTGATCATTAGACCAGGGGTTATTATTAGTTCCCAACTGTTTCTGCTTGTGCTTTCTCAGTTGTCCTGCCTGTGCTATGGAATGGGATTCACCAGGAGGTGAAAAAGGGCCCATCACTACACAGAAGTTGTTGTTTATTTGGTTATTTATTTATTTGGGTTATTTATAGTCCGCCTTTCTCGAGGCAGATTACATTGGACAAATCAAACACAATGGGATAGCCAAAGAACTGTGCATTAGGGTTTGGACTACAGAAATCTGAAAACAAACAAGTCTAAAACAGAGCTGAAATAAACCTGAAACAAACCATAAAAATTTAAACACGATACGTTAAATGGTGTAGGAACTAACTCACCTGGAGCATACTTACAATGATAGGCAGCAATACAGTAGTATAGGCCACCATCCCTATTCCTTTACCAATGCAACTTTCTGAAAAATTTCATTACAGTTCTATTTACCTGTGCTTCCTTTTATTTGTATTTGTATTTCTTGATTGTGATATTGCATTCGGGTTTTTTTTAACTTGATGTTCATTGCTTTAAGCCCCAGTGTTGAGAGAAAAGCAGGATTTAAATATTTTAAATAAATATCTTATTTTTCTGTAGTGAGTGGGATTTAGAACATTATTCCCCTCAACCTTCTGCAGTGAAGTATTGTTCTGTAGTGAGAGGTTCTATAGTTTAAGCCTGCCTGAGCATTAAGCTTTTTTTAGTCCTATATTTTGTGGAAGTTGAGGATAGGTAAAGGTCATTCTGTACAAGCTCAGAGAGCAAGGGACATACACAGGCAAGTTGCAGCAAGGTGTCTTGCAAGGAATGATTAAAACCAGATATCAACTTGAGACTGTATGCTCATTTTTCTCCTCTGGCTCCCTTCCATACTCATGAGGCAAATTCTCCACTGGAAAGAAGAAGCAACGCAAAAACTCATATAACTCTAACAAATTTTATGCCCACTGTTCTCACTTATCATTGCTGACATTAAAGAAGAAGGAAAAAAGAAAGAAGGAACAGCCCCAGGAATGAAAGGTAACGTAACTGCACTGATGAAAATGACTTTGGTCAGTAAGAGGTTAACTGGCTCATTTCAGAACTGGCTCCAGAGTTATCGTTCCCCTTCCCCTTCCTCATTCCTTGGGTGAAGAACTATTTCACCATATATCTCAAGGCAATGTTTGTCAACCTGGGGGATAGGACCCAAAAAGGAGTCAAGTCTTCCTCACAATTGGGTTACAAAGTGTTGCCAACTTCCAGGGTGGGGGCTGGAGACTTCCCAGAGTTACAACTGATCTCCAGGCTACAGATATCAGTTCTCCTGGAGGAAGCCGCAGCTTCAGAGGGTGGACTCTATGACATTATAACTGACTGAGTTCCCTCCCCTCTCCAAATTCTACATTCTATAGGCTCCACCCCCAAAGTACAATGAGTTTTGAAGTGGGTCCCACTTTAAAAAGTTTAAGGACCACTGTCTTAAGGACTAGAGACGCCTTATAAAATGAAAGTTGGCAATTCAGAGACGAAACATGGGATCTTTCTAGTGGAGTGTGGCCTCCACATACCACCCTGTAGTTATGGCTCTGGGTTTTGCTGGTTTCATGATTGCCCCAAAGCACTTGTTTTAATATTTGATAACCTGTTGTTTGCCCCTTTTCACAAAGGCTAAAAACTATGGTGTGGATGATGGGTAATGGAAATAATTAGGCACCTCCTAAATATTTAGTGTGGGAAATTTTTAAACCAAATATTTACCATAATGGGTGTGTATGAAATGAATGACTTGGGGATGTTTGAAGGGGTGGGTGAATGACACTATCTTATACGGAATACAGGATTGTAGGTTATATAGCAAAGGAATGTCACTTATTAAAAATTCTCCAGTCCTTGAAGATTTAAGATAAAATTTGCCATCAATGAGATAAGCAGTTGTCTCTTGGCAACAGTTCACAGTGCTTTCGTTAGCATAAAAGAAAATAACAGCTTGGAGAATTAGCTTTCAACACTTTGCAAACTAGATCTATGAAATCAGAGGTGGAGTTTTGAATGAGTCTGCTCATGTAATAATGATGATGATTATCATTTCCCCTTAGGTTTACATCTATCATTACTTAACCATAATAATAATAATACTTATTGAGCACTTGTAAAACTAGGAGCTGTACTGCAATATTTAAGATCAAAGACTAAAGACTAATGACAAAAAGCATACACATTTTTGTCTTTTACTGATTATTTTTTCCCATGGGATTATCATATTTATGTCTGAGCACTAATCAGTCAAAGCCTCAAATGTTGCTTTTGGTAGCACTTGAGTGGGGCAACAGTTGGAAGGTAAATAACAATAGGTGCTCTCTTTTAAGGTAGTTTTGAAGCTCACCAACATGTTTACATATGGGACACGCCAACAGCAGAATATCTGATAATGTGATTTGTATATCTGATTATTCTTAGGGATAAAAATATTCACATTTTTTTTAAATTTGTGCATCCCAACAGCTCAAACCTACTGAATAGTTCAAACAGAAGCTTGAAAACCATGATTGATTTATTTATTTATGCATGCCCACCAGATGGAGTTAGCATCACACCTGCTGACAGTTTGCTGAACTGCTAGAAAAGTAGATTCGAATGATTTTGGATAATGATACAGGCTGAAATGTGAAATAGCTTTTATGTAAAGACTGGACCTTTATGTGTAAAACTGGTGGTTTGAAAGTCATGGAGGGACCAAAGTACAATTTAGTTTTAACCTTGGGGTATATAAAGGCCTTTCCAGCTTACTGGTACTAGAAATGAAAGGCCCACCAATTATTCATACTGGAGAGTTTTCATTACCCCCATTCCACGTTTTTTCATTCCTGCAGTATCCAATCAGGCTCTTGAATGCCATCTCTACAGGGAGGGGCTTCATGTGTGCATTTGTTTGTCTTGTAAGCCTACTAGAACTGTTGAAGGTGCATAGCCTCTGTTTTGCCCCGAATTTCGTTGGTCTGCCTAAGTGATTCCCTGGGACAGAGTAGGAGGGTAATGCTTTTAACTGGATCCTGTGGAAAAAGAATCCATTATGAAACCTAATAGAAGTACCTAACGGTTTCCAAGGTAATAGGTGACCATGGTAACTAAATGCTAGCTTTGTGATTTGATGGACGACAGATTTTTTAAAAAAGACATAGGCAATTAACTCTGTGCAAATGTTTCTGGGGGGAAATATTTAGCATTAACCCTACTGGTGCTAGAAATGCATAACTATTTGTGCACTCAAATTGAAAGATTGCGATACTATGGCTTTAAGCTGATGTCTCCGTTTGCAGTGGCAGGCTGTTAGCTGTGACGTTGGCTGAAGAGAGGCTTCTTGGAGCATATGCTCACCATTGCCTCTCAACCTTTCTGCTGGATGGAGAGAGATAGATAGATAGATAGATAGATAGATAGATAGATAGATAGATAGATAGATAGATAGAGATATATTTAATAGCCTGAATGCATAGTGTGGATTTCAAGTAATAGGGAGATAATTATATTGTTACTACTGCCCTTGCTGACCTAGTTACACATTTGGAAGTTGAAAAAAAAATTCAAATGGTTACACAGAGATGCATATAATTTCCTATGGTATAAGAGAAACAGTTCTTCATAAATGGCTCTCTTCTTCATCTGACTAGTTTAGATGGGTGGTAGGGAACAAAGATCAACTTTTCAGGCATTTGCCATCTTTCCCCCCTTCTGTCATAGACAGTAAACCATCTATCAGCATATCATAACACAACTCTTCTGCAGCATTTTTGATACGATGCAGCTCTTGGTTATTTCGGATGTTACTTTTTCTTTCTGTGTTTTGGAGGGGGAAATAGTGTAGGAAAGCTGCCATAAATGAGCACAGATATGCATTTTCAGAGTGGGAATGCTCAAGGGTAGTTCTGAACTGGAACTGTTTCTACGTCTGTGTTCCTTGGATGAAAGATTTTCCATTATGTGACTGAGCACCTAGTATGTAACCTGTGCCATTGCCAGAAGATGACTTTTTGCTTTCAAAATGATAGCTTATTTCATGAATGCATACCGATTTCTCCACTGGGTGTTTGCCCTGTGCCTCATGTTGAAGGTGGGGCCTGTGCTTCTCAAATTAGCAATCAATAACTGATTTTGAATACTCCTGCTGACATAAAACTATGTGCTTCAGTAAATATATAAAATAATACTAGGTACATATGCACAAAACTTCAGACAACTTGCCACAATATAGCAGAGTGTCCATAAATTATTAAAAACTCTGCAGGGGGTTGGGTGGTAGAGTTGTCCGGTCCCTCTTTGCCACCGGCGGGAGGTTTTTGAGGCAAAGCCTGAGGTGGGCAGGGTTTGGGGAGGGGAGGAACTTCAATGCCATAGTGTCCAATTGCCGAAGTGGCCATTTTCTCCAGGTGATTTCTATCAGCTGGAGATCAGTGGTAATAGCAGGAGATCTCCAGCTACTACCTGGAGGTTGGCGACCCTATCGGGTGGGCAGGACAGTTTCATAATCTAATTTTGACTGAAAGGGCTATGTGACTGTTAGGGGTACCAGGAAGGGAGAGACTTTGGCAGGAAGAATCCTAGTCCATCTCTCCCACAGCCCTGAAGTGGAATTACCTTGATTAATTGTGAAAGTTCTTACAGTTTGGTCAGAGGTTTGAAACAGGGCCAAGAGAATGAAGAGGTGCTAGATAGGAGTGCATTTACTGGTAGCGTTTCCCTTCAGGGTCCATAGAGTTTTAGTTGCCTTAACCTACCAACCTCAAACTCATCTCTTTCAGAACCCTACAGATGAGGCCCAGAGATCAGGCAACAAATTCAGGCTGCTGTCTCTAAGGTCTCTTGTCCTCTGCTTGCTGGGCTGATATGCTGTAGTCAAACAGTAGGGATTTGTGTAAAGCCATACTGGGCTGTTTCTTGTTTTGATTGAACTGGAATCCCTTGACTTTCAAATTTAGCCCAGACTGTTGTTTATGAGCATGGCTTTCCCTAGGGGCTTGTGTGGAGGTGGAAACTCTTTCTCTCCTGCCCCCTCTCTGTCACTGATTCTTGCCAGCATTATTAAGTGTTGGATATGCCACCCTCCACCTCCACAGATGTCCTCACTGCAAAGGGGCAGGCCTGCCACTGCAAGAATCAGGGTCCCATTCCCAGCTGTGCCAGTCTGTCTAAAGCCTCAGAGCATATGTTTTGTGTCTGTGCCTCAGTGCATTTGGTTTGGGTGAGTGTGACAGCAAGCAGGTACACACAATGTTTGGCATGTTCATGCGCAGGCACACGTGTTTTGTGCATACAGTAACTGGATACTAGCCATGGAATGTCAGTGAACACGTAGGCTAAGAGGACAAAACTATCAGTAATTTATTAGAAGAGCCCTGAGAAATATCATTAAACTTCAGAATTTAGAATTCAGAATCTCTCATCTGTCTAAATGTCAGGCTGTAGAACTGATGTGGGTTCACATGCCACTACTCCCTTCTGCTGAGGGTGTTCAGAATCTGTATGGAAGTTTCTTTTTATAACTGTCTATGAGGTCAGCCATGGTTAGTGTTTGGCTGGGAGACCACCACGGAATACCAGGGTTGCTGTGCAGAGGAAGGCACTGGCAAACCACCTCTGTTAGTCTCTTGCCTTGAAAACCCCAAAAAGGGGTCGCCAAAAGTCGGCTGCGACTTGACGGCACTTTACACACACACACATGAGGTCTGCTGCCAGGCCCCTGTGTACACGTATGTGTAGAAGCAGCTGGGTTGTAACCTGGGTGGGGCCAGTGGGTATACTGCCATGCCTGAAGCACTGATTTGCCTCAATTCATGATTTTTCAGAACTAATTAACCAGGCTTTTAAATCCATGGCGTGACAGTTCTCATTTAAAGAATTAGAGATGGTTTCTTGGAACAGTTGGATTTTATTTTTGCTTGTTTAAAAAAAAAATCCGTGGCAGCTGATATTTCACAAAAACAAAACTGTTCTGAACTCCATCCACAAGATTCTCTCACCAAATTTATACATATATTATTTATTTGTTACCTTTTAATCCAAATCTTCTTCAAGGAGCTAATGGTGGGATATATGGTCCCCCCCTTCCACTGTTTTATCCTTATTATTATTTAATTTTGCCTCTTTTTATTTCCTTCACATACAAAAAAGAACAGAAAAAGAAAAAAAAACTTAAGAAGAATATGCATAAAGACAAAAATATAATAACAGTGGTGGTGGATCTAGACATAAGTTTCTATAAATGGTTTCCAATAATCATGCAAGATAGGTTAGGCTGAGAGAGAGAGAAAATGGATGTGGGCTGTCCCAAGGTCACCCAGCAAGCTTCATAGTATAGTGGGGATTTGAACCTGGGGATTCTCACATCCTAGTCCAACAATCTATCCATTACACCACATTGATCTACAAATCCCCACACATACACACATAAGTCAGGGTAGATTTTTGATGATCACCAGCAAAGGGATAAGGAGTACTTTTAAAGCAAGAAAAAAAACCCCAAAGTGATTTAAGCATAGTATATGGTAAAAATACATACATGCATCTCACATGCCCTCAGAACAAAAACCACACACCTCCTCATCACGCACTATTGTGGGCACGGGAGGGGCCGTGGCTCAGTGGTAGAGAATCTGCTTGGCATGCAGAAGGGCCCAGGTTCAATCCCCAGCATCTCCAGAAAGGGACTAGGCAAGTAGGTGATGTGAAAGACCTAGGTGATGTGAGACCCTGGAGAGCCGCTGCCGGTCTGAGTAGATGATACTGGCTCTGATGGACCGAGGGTCTGATTCAGTATAAGGCAGCTTCATGTGTGTTCATGTGTTCACTTCTCCTACACACAAGCATACCCAGAAAGCCCTCACTGCACCCAATTTTAGCCTTTGTCATAGAGGTGTGTAGCAGGATAATAGTAGCTCCTCCTTTCCTTTTCCAGAGAGGAAAGAACCTCAAGGATGGCAGCAAGAAAGCTGGCGTACTCCAAAGGAGCAGAATATGGCACACCATTGCTTCACTGAGAGCTACAAGCACTCCAGATGAGCACCACTTGCCTGATTCTCTCTGCTTAGCCTTTAGACAGTGTGTATATTAGCATGACAGTTTTCTGGGTTGCCAGGCAGAAAGATTTGCTCAGAAGCTAAAGGGCTGATGGATTTGTTTGGGAAGGTTAAGCATGTCCTCGTTACTAATCTTCTACTGAAAGTACTGAGATTTGAAAGTGTTTAACTTTGGGTTGTGCCCATACTCTGTTTCTTTACTTTGGGGGGGGGGGATATTGTGAGTGTCAAAAGACTGCAATTTCCCTTCCTAGTTATAGCATGAACAGTTTTGTTTACTACCTTTTGGTACATGTGGTTCATTGCATACTATTACATTTTACAAATGCAGTCATTTAGTTCAAGGTGGTTCAAATTAATTGTCTAATACATTTGACCTCTGTCTATCCAACATAAACTCATCTGTACATCTATCATTTTTACATGTGGTGTTACTTTAAAAAAAAACATATTACGTCTAACTAGGTAAAAGCTTCTAAGTTCACTTTTAATATATGGATTGTACATTTCTGATGTTAATGCTTAATAGATATTAAATGAAGACATTTAGATGCTTGAGGTTCTTGAGCAAATTACAGAAGTTTCTTGAGCAGATTACAGACATTTAGGGGGGAAATTGCAGGCTCTCTAATATGGTTAGCAACTCCAGCCTGGGAAATTCCTGGAGATTTGGAGGTGGGGCTCATGGAAGGGGGAATTAGGGATTTTACCTAGAATCTATGGTCTACCATACAGTCTGCCCTCTGAAGCTGTCATTTTCTCCAGGGGAACTGATCTCTGTAGTCTGGAGATCTGTTTTAATTCTGGGAGAACTCCAGGCTCCAGTGGGTAACTGGCAACCCTATGAAGGCCTGCCTTGATACATTGCAAGGAAGGCCCACTGCAGCCTAGAGAAATATGTTACCTAAAAAAATCTGTGGAGTTGCCATCTGCGGCACTGAAAGTTTTTCTGCTTATGCTGATTTATTTATTTATTTATTTGTTACATTCTATACCCACTGACCTTTTCTGTCTCGTCACCAATTTTCTGTCTCCCACTAGAAAGAAATTCACAACCTTAATCTGGATCCATGTTACCTTCTTGGGGTTTTTTCAAAAATATTAGTCTATTAGATGAGTTCCCTTCCATTAGGCAGGTAGCTGGACTGGATAACACACAACATCCTCCAGCTATAAACTGGTTGTTATAATTGTATTTGTTTGTTTATGCTTCATTTATACTCCCCCTTTCTTCTCACTGAAGACCCAAAGCAGCTTACATTGTTTTTCTCTCCTCCATTTTATCCTCACAACAACCCTGTGAGGTTGGTTAGGCGGATAGAGAGACTGACTGGCCCAAGGTCACCCAGCAAGCTTCCTTGGTAGAATAGGATTTGAATCTGGGTCTCTCATATCCTAGTCTGACACAACTACACAATACTGGACATCAAATAATATCTCTGTACATATTTATGTTGAAAGGATATTTCTTTTAAGAGTGAGGAGCAGCTATGTGTGTGTAGGGGAGTGATTGACTACACAAGCATTTCTGAGTTACTGGTCCACGTGGACTTATTTCTACGGCTTGCCTCCCAAACGGCCCCAGTTTTTGTTGGAGCTTCTGCATGACTTCATTGTGTATCCATTCCCATTCTGCCTCCTTTGGAGGTTTTCTGTTGTTTCCTAAACCTGTGTTACTATAGACTTTTGTACAGAAAAGTGGGTTTGTCCTGGTGTGGACAGCATGCTTTTTGCCTGATAAATCACTGTAACCTTCTAACACTATAGTGACTTATCAACTACCAATTTTTTAAAATCTGGCAAAAGCCCACTGGTGGAAATACTGGGGGCAAGGGGGGGGGAGACTTAGGTAAACATAGAGAATCCCCCTGTGTGAACAATCCATTGCTTCTGAGAATGCAGACCAACTGAGAGCAGCACCAGGAATAGTCTCTATGTGGAAGTAACCATTGTTACACAAAGGGTTGCCAGGTCCCTCTTCACAACCGGTGGGAGGTATTTGGGGCGGAGCCTGAGGAGGGCGGGGTTTGGGAAGGGGCCATTTTCTCTAGGTGAACTGATCTCTACCAGCTGGAGATCAGTTGTAATAGCAGGAGATCTCCTGCTAGTATTTGGAGGTTGGCAACCCTAGTTACACACCTAGTGAGGTTTCCTTTTTTATTCTGGGAGGCAGGGTTCCTATTTCTACACTCACCATTTATTTCAACTGTATAATGTGTTTTCTGCATTTATGCCTTTTCTTTGTTGTTGTACATGTTAGGGCCGCATCTAGGGTTGCCAACCTCAAGGTAATAGCAGAAGATCTCCTGCTATTACAACTGATCTCCTGCCGATAGAGATCGGTTCACCTGGAGAAAATAGTCGCTTTGGCTATTAGATTCCATGGCATTAATGTCCCTCCCCTCCCCAAACCCCGTCCTCAGGCTCCGCCCCCAAAATCTCCCACTCATTGTGAAGAGGGACCTGGCAACCCTAGCCGCATCTGATGTTGCCTTTTCCTATCCTCATTCTGGAACTGTGTCCAGGAGCCAGACTGCAATGAGTCTGCCTTCTCCAGAGCTTATCAAAGACCAGGGGAACATTAACAAAGTTTGCATTCCTGAGAGCTGAGCTAAATATGTTTGCTGGCATTGGGAACACAACAGGCAGAAACAATAAGAGCTTATTTGGGGTGGGAAAATAGCAGGCAGGAAAGGTTTAGGGCACCTCCTCCCACTTTTAATGGCTCCCCTCCTGATTTTTTTAAAAGACATTGCAGGAATGTCACACACCTCTGGGAAAAAGAACTGTCAGCATGTCAGGTAAAAATGAATGTGCTGCACTTAAATAGAAAATGGCATACAGCTACGTGCAAATATATGGAAACTTGGCTGTCCCCCCTTCCAATATGAATAACAGCCCAGCGGAGGGGGTCAGTTTCAATCAGCAAAGTCATGCAGTTGAGAAAGGGTTAAACCTCCTATTAGAAACATAGAATCATAGAGTTGGAAGGGACCACCAGGGCCATCTAGTCCAACCCCCTGCACAATGCAGGAAATTCACAACTATCTCCCCCCACAACTCCAGAAGATAGCCAAAATTCCCTCCCTCTCATGATCTGTCTAAGGTCATAGAATCAGCATTGCTGACAGATGACCTTCTAGCTTCTGTTTAAAAACCTCCAGGGAAGGAGAGCTCACCACCTCCCGAGGAAGCCTGTTCCACTGAGGAACCGCGCTAACTGTTAGAAAGTTCTTCCTAATGTTTAGACAAACTCTTTTGATTTAATTTCAACCCGTTGGTTCTAGTCCAACCTTCTGGGGCAACAGAAAACTCGGCACCATCTTCTCCACTGCATGGCTCTCACAGCTTTGGTTTCCATTTTTTAAACGCTGGGAAAAACCATTCATGGATCTTCCACTGACACATTGAGTTCAGGCCTTTGATCTCTGTCTTCAAGGGTCAAGGTTTACAAAATTTGGAAAAACTCTGGCTTCCATACTTGTAGCCAGAAGCCCTTTGTTTTATCCTTAGAATGCCTTTTCATTTAGGATGTTTATAGCCCGCCTTTCCAGAGACATTTATTTTGAGGTTTGAAGCACTCATTTCCTTACCTGGGTAGCTAAAGCCCATGTGGGATCAGCCCACTTTTGTAAAAGCTTGGAGAAGTTACAGAACCCAGTTTGCCAATCAAAAGTGACCAGTTTCTGCTCACCCATGGTGCCCCATCCCCATTTCTCCAACTTGAAGAAAAAATGTCCCATCCCTTTAGTAGAGACTTAATGTGTGGAAACGAGCAGGTGAAGCTTTTCATGGCATTGGAGTAGGGTTGCCAGCTCTGGGTTAGGAAATACCTGGAGATTTTAGGGGTGAAGCCTGAGGAGGGGAGGGTTTGGGGAGGGAAGAGACTTCAAAGAGGTATAATGCCATAGAGCCCACCTTCCAAAGTGGCCATTTTCTCCAGGGGAACTGATCTCTATTGCCGGGAGATCAGTTGTAATGATGAGAGATCTCCAGCCACTACCTGGAAATTGGCAACCTTACATTGGAGGTAAGTATCATCACCTTGTAAATCACATCCCATTTGGCCTATTAAAGGGGTGGGGAATTTCTCTCTCTCCAAATTGTTGGCAACTCTACCCTCATTGCCTCAGCTTCTTAAGGCTGACCCATCTACTAAGCATATCAAGGCAGTCACTAGGTTTGCCAACCTCCAGGTACTAGCTGGAGATCTCCCGCTCTCCAGCCGATAGAGATCAGTTCATCTGGAGAAAATGGCTGCTTTGGCCATTGGACTCTTTGGCATTGAAGTCCCTCCCCTCCCCAAACTCTGCCCTCCTGAGGCTCTGCCCCCAAAGCCTCCCGCCGGTGGCAAAGAGGGACCTGGCAACTCTAGCAGTCACCCAGCGTGACAGAGGTATAGGGGCACCAGCCAGCCCTGTCGCCCCTCCTGCCTCTGACAGTAGGGTCTGTTGTGACAAGTGGCAGCTCCAGGAGGCACCCCTGACCCTAGTAGGCAGCCCACGTAGGAGCCTGCTCCTTCCTTCTATCCATGGGGAGGATTTCCCCTCCCCCATGGTGTGGGGATATGGACGGCATGTGGTGGATTCTCACCCCCCAGCAGTGCAAGTGGTGAAGAGGGTGGGCAGCAGCTTCCCACCTCACCTTGAGGGACCTACGCCAGGCCCACCAGCTGGCTGTGTATTTGTCTGGGTCAGACCTGGCCAAATTGGTCCATGCAACCATCACCTCCGGATTGGACGGCTGTAATTTGCTCTACATAGGGCTACCCTTGAAAATGCTTTGGAGACTGCAGGTGGTCCGAGAACGCAGCTTCTCAATTTGCCATGGTGCAGGGTGGTGGTGGGGGGCAGCAGTGTTATCCCTCTCCTCACCATGATGCAGGGGAAGGCAGGTGAGTGGTGGTTTCCCTGTGGTACTGGAGGGGGCGACAGAGTAATTTCACCACCTTGGGCATCAAAAAATCCTCGGGCCGGCCCTGCAGCTCTGCATCCCTTCGAAGTCATAAGTGTCGGCATAGGGAAGGGAAGAGCAGTCCCAAGGGGGTGGTATAAATCATCAGCTGTTCTCCACCCTCAGGTAACTTAGCTGTAAATCTGCCTGTTGAGGGAAGAGGGCAGGACCCTCCAAAACAGAAAACCTGTCCCAACCGATTCCTCTGGAAACGGTTGGAGCCAGAGACGGGCAGGCTGGATTCTTTAATTAACCTCCACTCTGTTAACCATAGAAAGCTTTTTAGCAGGCAAGCTAAGTAACTGCAATATTTATAGATTCAATTTCAAATCGATTTCCCTGATAGGCAAGTGCGGGAGCGACGTCACTCCTACTAGGAATGCAAGCAGCAAACACACCGTTGCCATGGAGATTTTGCCCTCACGGCACAGGCAGCCTGTGAGCAGGGCTTGTTTGTGGGACTTTCAGGCAAGGCAGCAACGTCCTTAATTAAAACGAGCAGAAAATACTTCTCACAAAGCGAAGCGGTGATAGAAGGACATGGAGAAGTCCAGTTCTTCAAGATACAGGCTGCAGAAAGAGAATTTGCTTCGTAGCCCCAGCACTTCTAGGAGCAGACGTGCTTGAAAAGGGCTGCAGTCAGGGAAGGGTTCTACACGCAGGCCCTGAGGGACAGTTTGCATACCTCAGGGAGGCACATTTGTAGCTCGCAGACATGAACTCCCCGAGAGCCTGAATCCAGGGGGCCATTCTTTAACCGGTTATAATAACAGCCAATATGGTGTAGTGGTTAAAGTGTTGGGCTAGGATCTGGGAAACGCAGATACGAATCCCCACTTTGCCATGGACTGACCTTGGGTCAGTCACACACACACTCATCCTCACCTATCTCACAGAGTTGTTAAAAACAGGATAAAACAGAGGAGAGGAGAATGATGTAAGATGCTTTAGGTCCCCATTGGGGAGAAAGGCAGGATATAAACTGAGGCAGCAGACCTGTAAGAGTTAAAAATTGAAAATTATTATTAAAACTCCAAATCCAGAAGGGCCCCTGGAAAGATATATTTGAAATGAAGAAACAGACAGTAAAAGAAGCCAAAAGGAGATTACAGTTTAAGCCAGACAGTGTTGTTTGTTGGGCTCAAGGTTGATTAGAGTTAGAATGAACAAGGGGGCGCCTGGGTGGCTGGTATGTCAAAAGGAGTGAAAGACTAATTGTAACTAGATAGAAATACCAGGTGCACTAACAATAACTCTAAACAAGTATTATCTAGACCAATGAAAATATTGCTGCATTTCTGTAAACCTATGATTTTTCCTTATGTTGTAACCCAATAGGATTATTCTGATTTGTATTATAAACCAATGAAATCATCCCCTAGAACTCTGAGCCAATGACAAGTTATTATGTAATATGCATAGTTAGAATATTATAATGAGCTAATTAAAAGGTTATAAAAGTCTAAACACACTTTTGTCCGGTGCTCCAAACTCCACTTTGAAAAGCCTCTGAGGGCAGAATTTGGAGACTCAAACAGCTGTTTGGAATAAAAAATGTTCTTCCAGAAACTGGCTTTGAGTCTTTGTGTTTGAAATCCAACTCCTAAAATCTTGCTACATCAAAACAAACACTAGTCTATCTTGCAGAGTTGTGGTAATGTAGCCCTACGAAGAAGTCCAGAAAAGTTACTAAATTGCTTGAAACTAAGAATATGTGCCCTCAAAAGGTTTTCTTTCTAGTTGCCTAGAGAAGATCCTTACTGCAGGAAGCAGGTGACTCTGAATGGCAGTAAACAAGGCTGGTTTAATGAAATGGGAAGTTTAAAGCTTGTAGAGCGCTTGGGAGAAATGCTATATAAAATTTATAATTACAGGAATTAGTGTAAAGCCCATGTACACTGCTGATGACTATTACATGCACAGATTTTTTTAACATTGTGTATGTTTAATGTGCGCAGGCTGAGAATCAGCACATGAAAAATATGTGCTAGGTACAGTTGTTATGAAGGTTGACCAATAGGAGAGTTATATTCTAGCCTACACAGCTTTGTACTGACTGGAGCAGCTTTTCCACAAAACTTCCCAAAGTGCACTGAGTTGTGGCCAGGGTGGATTGGGCATTAAGGCCACGGGGGAAATTCCCAGTGGGATGGTGGACTGGGGTGCCATTCAGCCTGGGGCCATTCCTGCCCAAAGAGAAGGGTGGGTGCAAAGTCCCCACCACTACAAGCCGCAGCAACAGAAAAGGGTGAGTTCAGGCTCACTCTGCCCAGCACAGGGCTGGGCCTGGCCTTGCCACAGTGATGGCTGTGCCCAGCCTCACCAGGGCGAGGGAGGTATGCCTGGCCTGGCCTCACTGTGGTGATGGGCCCGTGCCTGGTCTACTGGCTTGGTCAGGCATGCTCTCTTCATGGCTGGCTGGGCATGCTCCCTTTCCTTTCCTGGAGGAGATCCTTTTCCAGGGCTGTTTCCCCCTCCTCAATCCCCTCCCCTTGTGCTTCCTTAATTGTTGACCATAGCCAGCTGAGTACCTGCCAGAGCAACCACACACATTCGTCACAGTGTAGCCTAATACAGAGACGCACTACAACCACCTCCATCTCATACCTATTTGGTTGTGTGAATTGAACATAGCTCTTACATGCTACCTCACAATGCTCTTGTGTCTGATTCTATTCCTTTGCTTTCATGTCCTTACAGAAATATGTTGTAGTAGTTATGGTGTTGGACTAGGATTGGGGAACCTCAGGCTTAAATACCCACTCTGCTATGAAGCCCACCAAGGTCAGCTTAACCATTAGGTGAACAGAGGTGATTGTCTAGAGTGTCAGAGCAGGCAATCATTTGAGGAGCATCTAAAACCATGTACTGAGCTGCTATTCCTCTTCTTCCTCTCTGGGTCCCTCAGCTTCACTCACTCTTCCGCTGCTGAGAGAAAGCCACCACCTGCAGCTGCGTGCGCAGTGCTTGCAGAATCACAGGGGAGGAGGGTATGGCTGCTGTATCTGGCTGCACCTGCTCACTAGCTGAAACTGCATGCTATGGCAGCGCATTTCAGGTGGCGGTCCAGGCAGCTGTTGAACAGAAGTGAGCAGCTGAGCCGTGCAAGTCGTGAGGTATCAAATCACCTGGTGGTTGCTGCTGGTCCTGGCCCTGATGAGTCCTTCATAGACCAAACATCCCTGGAAAGGCCCCTCCCTCTGCCTTCTACTGAGAAAGACCAAGCCTGAAATGCTGGCAAAACTGTTGTGGTTGCCTAGCAACAGTCACTGACAGCATCTGTTTCTTAAAGGTACAGGCACTCTTTTAATCATTTTCAGAGGTTTTAACCCCCCACCCACCCAATTAAAAAAATATTTTTCTGCAATCCTGGGGCATTTTTCAAATTTGTAGAAAGATCTGTTTTGGCTCCAATCTCTGGACTGAAGCATCTTCAGCTCTGGCCAGGTTGAGAATTAGAAAGTACAAGTGGGGGACCTGCAAGGACTTGCAGGGGGCATTTCATGTCCCCTCCCTCCTCTTTTTAATCTTTCCCTTCCCTGAAAGACCGTATAGTTTCTTGCCTTTTCCTGCCTTCTTCTTTCCTTCCCACCCACCAGCCAACTTCATTTGCCCTCCTGTTTTTAGTTTTCCCTCCTTCTCAATGCTGTAGCAGCCTCTCCCCAACAAAACTATTGCCCAGTTGTACAGTGCCAGCTGAGCTGGGTCCATTGGCACTGGGGAGGAACCTGCAAAGAATTGAGGGAGGCAATTCACTTTCTCCTGCATCCTGCTCCCCACACTATTTCTTCTTTTCCTCCTAGCAATTCCCATATCCTCACCTCTGCTTCTTTCTCTCCTTCACACCCACCTACCTTTTATGTGTCCCTCATCTTCAGCTATATTTATTATTACATTTACACCGTGCCTTTCTCCACTATGTGGACTAAAAGCAGCTTTCATTGTTCTCCTCTCCTCCATTTCATCTTCACAACAGCCCTGTGACTGTTTTGTATGTCAGACTATGTGTGGCTAGCTCAAAGTTGCCTAATGAACTTCTACATTAGAGTGGGGATTCAGACCTTGGTCTCCCATATGCTAGTCTGACACTATCACTGCTACACTACACTGGCTTTTGTGGGGCAGCTGCTGTTGAACAGTAGCAAGCAAATGGACCTGGGTGAGTTATGCAAGTTGGGTGGTAGTACGTCACCCAATGGTTGCTGCCCTGCCTGGTCCCAATGAGTCCTCCATCAAAGGCCAAAACAGCCCCGGAAAGGGCCCTGACCCCTCCCCCTGCCTTTTACTGGCAGAAACCAAGGATGCAACTGGCTGACACTACTGTTGTGACTTCCTAACAACTGTCACCGAGGGCATCCATTTCTTAAAGCTACAGTTGCTCCTTTCATCGTGTTGGGGTTTTAAAACCTCCTATGTATTTTTTCAAGATATTGGATTTTACTGCAAACCTGAGGCATTTTTCAGGTTGTAGAAAGATCTATCTTGTCTGTTCATGGCTCCAATTTCTGGATTTAAGTATCCTCAGATTTGGTCAGGTTGAGAACTAGAATATACAAGTGGGAACCTGCAATAAACTTGTGGGGAGGGGGCATCCCCCCTCCCTTTTCTTCCTTCCCTCCTTCTCCCTTTCCCTGTTTATGTTCCCCCTCTCTCTTTCTGCCTCACCCCTTATCTTCCTCACCCCTTTCTCCCTTCACTCCTTCTATGTCAGTCTTCTCCTCTCTCTTACCCCCTCAGCCCTTCTCAGTCAATTTCCCCCTCTTCCCCCCTTCTCAATTTGCTCATCTTTCTCTCTCCCCTCAGATATTTCCCCTCCTTCTTTCTCTTTCTCTCCTTTCTCCCACAGACAATCTCCCTTCCTTCTTTCTCCCCATTTTGGGAGTCGTGGTGGCTGCAGCTGGGCCCCTGGGAGCTGCCATGCCTGTCGCAGGGTTGCTGAGAGTCCCATCAATGGTAAGTACTCTGTGCATGCACAGACAACATTTTTGTTTTGGGGGGATATATAAACTCCCCAATGTATTTTTTAACATTTTTGGATTTTTCTGCAAACCTGGGGGGGTCCCCCAAGTTTGGAGAAAATTTCCTTTCTTTCAGTGTGGACCCAATCCACAGATTTAGTTATCCATAGATCGGCCCACACTTGAAAAATAGATAAATAGATGACCAATGATTGAATAGTCCTGATCATGTTGACTAGTCTTTCCGAAGTGTCATACTTGGAGGACTGGTGTAATTGTTCAGGTATGTACTGTAACTGTGTGAATAGGGGGAAAAATCAAAGGTCACAGAACATTTTTGCTGAACTCCAAAGACAAGATCTTAGTTTTTGCAGCTATTGTTCCCTCCTTGGACTTCTCAATACAATGTTGTTGTCAGTACAATGGCACCCTGACCTAAAGATGAATGTACCATATAGGTTGATCTCTCACATGAACTGTCTGTTTCATGCTCTATGTACAGTTCTTATGTGATGTTGAGTAAGTAAGTGGTTTCTATTTTGGTCTTCTGTTCTCCTGGCATTGCCATCCTTTAATTTTCCCTTCCTGTGTATCTCACAGTGACATTATTTTTGCAGATATGCCAGATCTCAGTACATCTTTTCTGCTTATTTCCTGAAATGCTAGTGTTCTTTGAGGCCAAATCCTGAAACCAAAAAGAATTTGGCCACAAATGGTGGCCCTGACTGGACAGAAAGGTGGGATGTAAATTTTGTGAATAAATAAAATAGGAGCAGGGTGTAATTCTGTTTTACTTGGCTTTGCTTTCAGATGCCCTTCATGAATACTTGTTTTATAATGGGTAATTGAATTCCCAGGAGCCCCGTGGCGCAGAGTGGTAAGCTGCAGTATTGCAGTCCAAAGCTTTGCTCACGGCCTGAGTTCAATCCCAATGGAAGTTGGTTTCAGGTAGCCGGCTCAAGGTTGACTCAGCCTTCCATCCTTCAGAGGTCGGTCAAATGAGCACCCAGCTTCCTGGGGGTAAAGGGAAGATGACTGGGGAAGGAAGACACTGGCAAACTACCCCGTAAACAAAGTCTGCCTAGAAAATGTCTGAATGTGACGTTACCCTATGGGTCACGAATGACCCGGTGCTTGCACAGGGGACCTTTACCTTTAATTGAATTCCCAGCTAATTTCTATTCTTTAATATTTAAATTAAAGACAATATGAAGTGTGCCTTGAGTGCCACACTCTGTTGCTGTTGTGTTTACTTCAGTTTTTAATGTTTAGTGCTGGGAGATGAGCTTGGGAGGCCTTATGAAGGAAGGACCAGCTCTGGAATGAGTGATATCAAGCCCAGGGTCAGTGCAGTGAGGCTCTGAGGATACCCTGACAGGAATAGGCTTTCCTCTATCTGATTGCTACACCAGTACACCACACTGGCTCTCATATATATATATATATATATATATATATATATATATATATATATATATATATATATATGTGTGTGTGTAAACCTAAATGCTATATAAAATGTTTAATCAAGAATGAGGCAAACTAGATTGCCTTGACATCTCTCTTCCCACATTTAAACATTTAAAGAAGTCCAAAACAACAACAACCATCCTACATAGAGTACAAGGGAAAGAATAGGCTTGTTCAGGATAACCAGGAGGACCCCCCAGCAGTGTCTCCTCCTATTATTCCATTTTTAGTGCTAGAGCATTGGTGATTCATCCTATCTTTCATGGCATGGTCTGGCTAATGTTTTGTGCCAAGAACTAAACTAAAATACAACAGAAACGCTCTACTATGGTATCACCTACCTAAAACCAGATGGCACCCAACTGGTCCTTTCTTCTCCTGCAAGACCAATTGCACTCTTGTGTTTTTCCCCCCTAAGAGATATGAGAGATCACTCTTGTAGCTGTTGGCATCCCAGTTAACATTCCTTACATGCAGCATACACTAGAAATTAAAAAGGGATTTCCCCCTGGAACTCCCTAAGGCTGCTTCCTGCCACTACTTGTTGATTCAGAATTGTGTCTGTCTTCTTTTTATTTTATGATGGTGCAAGAGGTGAACAGAGGGCAAACACCAGAATGAATTATTCAAGGACCATGGTTCTGAGGGATCAGCACCTTCTTCCTATTTGCAAAGGGAAGAAAATGGTAGTAGATACGGAAGATTACATGGTTGCTTTCTTTGGCTGTATTAGCGACAAATTAGATGTTACACGGAAAATGCATGTAACTGTATCCTGAAAGTTTCATTTTTTAATGAAAAGCAGAATTGGGAAGCTGCAGTTTTGAACAGAAGAAGAGCAGCGTGTATGTGCACATATGGGCTTAATCCTTCCCTACTAGCCATTTGCTTTTCAGAATAAACTACAGTCCCAAACTCTCAACCTGCAGTTTCTTTCTGAACTATATTGGTACAGTGCAGCCCTATTTCCTATGCAAAAAGCCCTCTTTAATAGTTCAGTTTTGCATACTTTGCTGAAATCCAGGTGGATTGGAGTCTTCCTGACCTTATCAAGCAGGCCATTCCATAAGGTGGGAGCCATAAAAGAGAATACACATGTTGATTTTTGATTGTTGATTTTGCCCATTTGCAGGGTGGTACCTGTAGAAGGCCCTCCTCAGAATGAGCAAAGGTGTTGCGGTGGAACTTAGAGGGAGAGGCAATCCTGCAGGTATGAGAGACTACAAAGGCCATGGAGGGCTTTGTCTGTTATAGTCAGTACCTTAAATTGAGCCTAGTAACTGATGGGAACCAATGGCAATAGAGATTAAAAAGCATGGGGGATAGGACTGCATCCTGTGGGTACCTACAGTACAGGTCCCATACTGGTCTCCAATGGCAGTTCTTTGAGTCCCACTTGTAAGGAATGATTTGAAGCAGTCCAACGCATGATCCCTGATGCCTACTTCTGCCTCCAAATTCCCCAACAAGATGGCATGGTCCACTGTATCAAAGTCAGAAGATAAATCCTGTAGGAACAACAAGAAGGCCTGGCTTTGTCTACATTTAGACAGAGAAGGAGGAGTAGGAGTAGGAGTTGGTTTTTATATGCCGACTTTCTCTACCACTTAAGAGAGAATCAAACCAGCTTACAATCACCTTCCCTTCCCCTGTCCACAACAGACACCATGTAAGGTAGGTGGGGCTGAGAAAGTGTGACTAGCCCAATGTCACCCAGCTGGCTTCATGTGTAGAAGCGGGGAAACAAATCCAGCTCACCAGATTAGCCTCCACCACTCATGTGGAAGAGTGGGGAATCAAACCCGGTTCTCCAGATCAGAGGTTGTCCACTAAAATTATCCTTGTCAACACACATCTGCATCCTGGGAGTGGAAAAGCAGCTGGGGAGACAACTTTAAAAATGGCTGGGTATCATTCCTTCCTCCCGTAATAAGGTCGCCCACCTCCAGGTGGAGCCTGCAGATCTCTCAAAATTAAAGCTTATCTCCCGGTGACAGAAATCAGTTGCCCTGGAGAACATGGCTGCTTTAAAGGGTGAACTCTATGGCATTTTACACTGCTGAGGATCCTCCCCTTGCTAAGCCCACCCTCCCCAGGCGTCACCCCCAAAATATCCAGCAATTTTCCAACCAGTCATTGGCAACCCTATATAACTTGTCACTCTGCTGTTCAAAAAAAATTTTTTTAATCAAAATTGAAAACATTGAAATCTTCCCCAGATTTTTAATAAAAGAAAAATCTGTCTAGATTTCTATATTTATAGTTTATGGATTAATATAACACTTTCTCCTTAGGCGGAACTATACCACACACACACACACACACACAAACTCACCCCTCTTCTGTCTGTGTTGCTGATTGGCTGATGCTGCTCCCCCAATGACCTCTAGTGCTGCTAGAAGAACAAAAGGGGATTCAGTGGCTGTTTAGCATACTAAAGAAACTTCTGTCTCCGGATGTGGCCCATGACACACACTTCAGGCAACCTCCTCACACAGCATTTTCCTGCCAAGTCACTTTGCTCCATGATCCTGAGACAATCTAGGAGCTAGACCAAAACCAAGTAAAATGCAAGTTCTAAAGAGTGCTCAGCTTCTAATTACTTACAGGATTCACATGTGAAACTCCTAGCTCTGTATCATTCTTGGATGTATTTATTCATAACAGGGGAAAGTATTAACTGAATGCAGTACTTGCACTTCTGCCTGTTTTCGTGTGTAGCTTTACCCCTCCACACCACCCGCTTTGAATCAGTTGTTGTACATGTAAAAGCTTTATATCAACAGCAACAAAGGAAAAATGGACATTTCACAGCTAAGTTTTAAAAAATGTGTTCGACAGGCAGATAAAGGCACTGGAGGTAATATAGAAGGCTGAAGCTCTGCTGAAATTCCAGGCTGCCTGCTCTGAGTCATCAAATCCCAAGAGCATCAGGACAATCTATAGAAATGTCACACAGGCCTCTCAGCATATTAATCAGGAAGAGCAGTGGTTTGTTCTCACTTTTTCAATCAGATCTCTGCTTAGCTGAACGATTTACTTCTATCTTTGTTAGAAAGAAAGAGAGAGAGAGAGATTTGCTGCTTGGTTCTCATAATATGCCTATCTCCATGTTCTGAGAATGTTCTAGGCTGTGGAGGCATCACACAGCCTGCCCGATCCTAGGTAGCACTAGGTGTACCTAAACCCAGGCAAATCAATAGGTTGGGCACACCACATACATAACTCTGCACAGAATCTGGTGAATAAGCTGCCTGCTTTTTCCCAGAGACCCTGGACAGGGCTTATCTTGTCTATCAAGCAGATTTTCTTCACAGAGACTAGAGTTGTAATAGCAGGAGATCTCCAGCTGGTACCTGGAGGTTGGCAACCCTACACTGACCCCACCCAAGCACCTCCCCTGTCTGTACCTATGCTCCCAACTGACCAGGGTAAGCAAGGGCATATTAGTGGTATACAGCGGTGGCACTTCTGGTGGCAAATGGCAGCAGCACTTCCAGCTTCATTTATAGGCCAGTGCTGTCAGAGAAAGGTGTACAGATGGTATCGATCATGAGCAGCGGGAGTGTTTGTATGTGGGAGAAGGATGCACAGGGATTTGGGGGTGTGCAGGTGTGGGGTTAGAAAGGAAGGCATGGAAGGCCTGGTGGTGGGCAGATTGGGGGCCCCTGGGCGGGCACTGTCTGCACAGGGCCCCCAAACCTGGAACCAGCCAGGTGAGCAGGGGTCAAAGAGCATATCAGAAAATGAGTCAGGTAGTTGATTCCTATACAATCATGAAAGAAAAGGGTAGCCTGAGGGAAGAATATGATAGTCCGCATGTCTGGAAAATTGCACCAGCAACTTGCAAAGAATTTTTTCTGCTTAAACTCCTGCTACTCCTTCCCAACCAATCTTGTGATCCAGCCACCAGGATTCGAAGTCTCTAAAAAAAATGCTACTGAACACATACAACTGTACCTAGCACACGGTCCTTTGATTGTATCATACATTTTATTATGTATATTTTATCTAAGAAAATATCTGGGTTAAATGGCCCTGTCCAGACACTGCATTCCATGTCACAGGCGCTACCTACCTTCATAGAAAAGGTAGGTGATCACAGATAATATTGATCACCGTGGTCCATCCCCTTGGTAAATGTTTTGTTATTTTAAAATATATGAGCCATAGGCTAACTTCAGTAGACTTTGACTTCTGAATTTATAAAATGCCATTGAATTTTAACAAGCAGAGGTTTGAGATGGTCTGCACCAACACAAATCTCATGGTAAAACCATTCGTGAATTGTGCAACTTCAGACTGTAGGCATAATTTCTTTTTGTCTGGTTCAAACTTGGATTAGGCTCTTTCCCAATGCAGTCTCACAAATCATGAAAGAAACAAACTCTTTTGTATTGGAAATGACATCAATAGACCATATCATAAGGACAGGCTTGCAGCCAAGGCTGCCCCTCCCCCCAGTCTTATGTAATATCCCAGCCACCAGCTGATATGTACAGGAAAAGAACAGTTTTATGCATATAACTTTGTTTGGCTGGGAATAGTTTGTTTGTTTTATGTATTACTTTTATTAGCATAGTAGCAAATTGTGGTGATGCATACTCAAGCCTCTCTCTTTGTGCATAGTAAAGATGGCATACGATCAAAGCGGACTTTGCTGTACATCATAAAAAGTGAAAGTACTGTACATCTAGCTCTCCCAGAATGTCTCCCAGCTGCTTGCAGATGAACGCTGTGGTCATTTACCATTTAATTGCTGTGCAACGTTATTTCCAAAAGCTGGAGGTTAATCTGAACATTGTTGCTGTGGGATGCGTATTGCTGTAGCTAACTGCTCTGATGTATATTCATTGGAGAGATGATTTGGGGGTAAACACAGCATTTCATTTTCGAAACTCTTTAAACCATTTCACATCTGCAGGAAGCACAGGCGTGATGGGGAAAGGAAAAATGGAAAACATGGTACATCTTTTCTTGCTAAGTCACTAGCCAAGAGTCAGTCCAGTGATTGAAAGTAGCATCTCCACAGTGCACCTTGGGAAATGAGTTGGTTATCTTTGCCATTTGTTAATTCAAGTTTTTCATCATTTATTTCCATGGTGACTGGGGGTCCTGCTTTGTTGATTTGCCGGAACTGTGAATAATGTTTCCTCCTTATTGATTTCCAGAGTTTTGTTTAGGACAATCTAAAAATAACAGCAGTGACACAGAAGCGGCAGGAATTGTCAGGCCTTGCTGCAGAGGTGCAATCTCTCAGCTGCTGACTGTAGAAAACAGGTTGACTTGCTACTGTTTTAATTGCTGACTATTCATATCACAATCTCCATGCCTTGTAAATCCAGATTCAGATGTATGTGGGTTTGTGTGTGTTTTTAGAATCTAGGTTTTGGCTTTTTCGTGGTGCCTTTCCACACGTCGACTTACTCCTGATTTCTTGGCAGTCAATCAACAAGCATTTGAATTAGTTTGGACATGGTTCTTCTGCACGTCTGCCTCCCCCTGCCTTTTCAGTTGTGGAGTCAGTTTATTTTCTTCCGCACATGCCTTCAATAATGAGGATTTTCAAAGGAGGGTGCTGTTGCCATTGGTGGTGTCACAGCACCCCCCCTTTTTAAAAAGGTACTAAAATATCAATATGGTATTTAATGCATGGCTGTTTCACTCGCCGTCACCCCTCCGATGACTTCAGGTCTTTGGATTATGCATGCCATTTCCGACTGTCAGAGGTCGTCTAGCTCTTCCCCTGCATTTCTCTGCATTTTGAGGGACCTGTTTTATCTCAGATTTGAAAATGCAGGCAAAACGAGGGGAAATGCAGGGGGAGAGTGAGGCTACCTCTGACAGTTGGAAACGTCATGCATAATCCAAACAAAGACCCAGTCATCGGAGGGGTGATGGCGAGTGAAACAGCCATGCATAAAAGACCTATATTGCTATTTTCTTTCAGATTAAGTCTGTAGCCCCTTTCCTCATGAAGATATAAGGGGAAAGGCATATCTCGATGAGGAGAGGGGCTAGATTTACTTTTTAAAAATGAAAACTGAGAATTCAGAATACCTGCTAAGCTTGTTGTTACAATGCTCTAGTGATGTATTAATATTGTCATGCTTTTTTTTTTAAAGAAAAGAAAACCACTCATCTTCAGGGTGGGAGGGAGTGGGAGTGATTTGACTATGACAGTCCAGTCATCAAAAAGTGGACTGGAGGTGGGTGGGAGTGGGTGAGACAAAGCAAAGCAACAAAAACATTAAGCATGAAGAAAAAGGTGACCAAAATCGGCTTCCAGAAAACGATTGAGATAAAACGGCCTCAAAAGAATCGGGGACAAATGGGGGGGGTGAGGACTGAAAACTAAAGATACAAAAAGCTAGGGTTGCTAGCTCCAGGTTGGGAAAAACCTGGAGATTTTGTGGGTGGAGCCTGAGGAGGGTGGAGTTTGGGGAGGGGAGGGGCTTCAATGGGGTATAATGCCATAGAGTCCATCTTCCAAAGCGGTCATTTTCTACAGGTGAACTGATCTCTGTTGCCTGTAGATCAGTTGTGAAAGCGGGCGATCTCCAGGCCCCACCTGGAGGCTGGCAACCCTAGCAAAAGCCCATGCTCGTCCACATGAAGATTTGGTGCGCATTTGAGGCAGTAAAAAGTCTATAGGAAGAAGAAGACAGCAACGGCTTGTGCTCTATGGCAGTTTTGCAGCACATTGATTCAGCAATATGCTCACTGATATCAGTAGAACCCAATTAATACTTTTTATTAAAAGGACACCAGAGAGGCCAGGCCCCCAAACAAGCCAAGATAAGTATTTTGTGATTATATTGAACCAGTCTAAGGTTCTGCCTCTCTCTTTGCAGGCAAAGGCCTTACTAGGGTTCCCAGTTTCCTGGTATTAGCGGGCAATTGCCTGCCAATTGACTGGGCTGCCCACCGCCCCTCAGCTGGTCAGAGGGCAGAAGCAGGCTAGCTGAAGAGGGGGGAGTGATCTGTGTGCCTGGTGTGATGACATCACTTCCGTGATTACCCAGAAGTGCTGGCATCACGCTAGGGATGCTCTAGCACTCTCCCCTAAAAACTCCATGGAAACAATTGAGTTTTTGTAATGCCTATAATCTTCATTAGTATTGGAAATATATGCTTTTATATTCAGTCCGCATATTCACACTTATAAAGATGCTAAGCCCGGGATATAAGGGTTAGCATCTAGCACAATACCATATTCTGCACATACATATATATAATGGCAATACCCCATGCATAAGGGGTCAAGTATTATTCTTTGGTTCCTATTCACTCCTGTGTGAGCACTGAGTTAGCATAAACTAGCAGCTATTATGAATCAGGTGCTAGTGAGATCATCCTTTCAGGCCTGGTACTGCCAGCCACCTTAACAGGGCCTAAAGCTTTGATTTAAGACACCAAGAATGTTAAGTTTCATTTCTCCGTTCCAGATCATGTAGCCACCTAAATCCCCGCCTCAACCCACACTGATAGGCCTATGCTAATCCAAAGGTGTCCATCATTGGGTCGTTGTGTATCTATGCGCTATATTACGTATATTGTAACATCCTGACCAGAGGTTATAAATGTTGTGGCAATCCTTTGCTCTGGTGTGCGAGCTGTCCTGCGCCTTAGGGCAGCCCTCACCTGGTATGTATTATTAAGCTTAATAAACAAACTGCCTTGAAATAGCAACCTCTTCCTGTGTTATGGTCATTGGGACTTAATACTATAATGCAGGCTCTTCAGGAGGAGAGTGGTAGAGCATCCTGGCGCGATGCTGGCGCTTCCTGGTAAACTAGGAGGTGACATCATCGTGCCTGGCACCCCTAGCCTTGCCTTGACAAAGCTGATGCTGGTTGCCAGGGCAGTCCTAGGCCTCATTCATGAGTTTATTGTCCTAATTTTGTAATAGTATTGAAACAAAATTTTAAAAGAGTAACTTTGCCTGTAAAGTAGAAAGTATGCTTAGATCCTCCCCCTTTTAAAAACTGAAAGTAAAAACTGTTAGTAATTAATTTATAAATGCTATGCCTGCCTGTAGGAGAAGTACAAGTGGTAATTAAGCTCAAAGCAGAAGGAAAGGAGGGAAATGTCAAGGGACAGTAGTTACGAGAAAGCTCAACAGTATTTTGAGTGTCTGCACTGGATAGCCTGGAGCTGCAATAGCATTTTATGCTAAAAGTCATAAATCAGTTTTGGGGGTGGGTGGGGTGGGAGGAGAAAGGAGGAAACGCTGAAGTGCAACAGACTGCCAACAGTGGTGTCATGATTGTTAAAACTGAGTTTATAACAATCCCAGACTAAAGGGCTAGCTCAGAAGCCAGCTTACCTTGCCTTGTTGTAAGGCAGGGGAGCCCAACCATGAAGTACCATGAAGAGGAGGGCATGCAGAAGGTACATAACCACCAGGAAGTTTATTTTAACCACAAAGGTGCATCAGGAAAAACCGTGACACAAATAGTCTGTTAGCAAGAGCCAAACTGCACATGATTTGGAAAGTGAAACAGCTCTTGCTTAAGAGGCTGAAATCCAGCACTTTTCTGTATGGCAAAGCTGGAAGAGCCAATGCGTTACACATAACACATGGCTTGGGAGCCATGCATGGTGCAGCCTGCAGTTTCCTCTATCATTTCTCGTGGCTCAGCAGCTATTGCTATGTGTCATACCCATGACTGGTTGCAGCTCCAAGCAAGGCCAAGCCAGTGTCAGGGCAGCTGAGCAGCTCTGAAAATGGTGGGGATATTGAGGGACAGGGTTGTCCAGGAGCTCAGTTAAAGGACTAGGCTTCCTGGCAGGGGACGAGGTGACTGGCAAGGACTTCAGATATGATTACTCTGCTTGTATTCCAGATTTTTTAGGGGGGAGGAGCTGGGGTGGATACAACCATCTAAGTAGCTCTCCTCCAACTTAAGTGGCTCTTTCTCCAATGAAAAAGCCACTTAAGTTGGAGGAAGCCACCTTAGATTGGAGAAAGACTTCAAGCTTCAACCAAAAGGAAGGGTGAGGTACCAATAAGTGAATAAATAAGTGAATAAACTTCATTCAGCGGAGTGGTAGGATCCACTCCATTACGTTTTGCCAAATCCCCAGCATCCCAAACCCCGAGACTTATTGGGCAAGGTCTGGTGTCATGGAGTGGGGCCTGATGATGTCATATATTTTTTGCAGTGTGGTCAACTTAGAGGTCAGTTCTGGTCCATGTAATTGTTTGAGTTGTGCACTGCAGCTGCCGAGAACGCTTGTAAAGTGATTTAAATAGTGTGTTTTAATGCACGCAGGTGCTTACTGTTGATATTGCAACTTCTCCTGTCTCAAATTGCCCTTCTTGAACAAGCTATATGTTACTGTGTATCCATATACAGACATTATATCTGTCCCATATTCAGGACTTTTACTGTTCATTCTTTCAACAAATTCCATTAATTTATCTCCTGTTTTAAGGAACAGCCCAGTACTTTAAGCTTTGAACTTTGATGAAGCTGCTGCATAGGAGGGCAGAGTGAACAGAATCAGAAACATTGTGCTTCCCAGAGTGGAAAACATCATCTTCCTACCTCAGTGACTTTTAATGGGAAAGACCCATAGAGGGGACACCTGTTTACAGGGAGAAGAAAGGTGCCTGTTTTGAAGTCCTGAGCAACTCTAGTTCCTTTCAATACCCATAACCCCAACCAATCTTACAGAAGGAATTAGAAAGTGTGCAGTACTTCAGTCTTGCAGAAGCAGCTCAGTCAGCAGCAGTGACCCAGAAAATACATATCGCAGCCGACTGTCAACCTTTGCCAAAATACAACAATGCACGGTACACAGTTAACATTAGATTGGGGCAAGACAGCTTGGCTGTTTAGCGGCATCACAGTCAGGATCCCATGTACTTTTCTTTAATGAAGATCAGCACTGTCAAGTAAGGTCATGTTCTCGGGTTACATATTCAGGTTGTAATGCCACAGCCACCACACATGATGTTTTCTATACAGAGATAATATCTGTCTAGGAAAAATGTGCATACTGTCATGTTGGAAGTTGGTGCAAGTAATCATTTTGCTGCAAACACTAGGATTAAGAAGATGCACACTTTATTCCCAGCCTGTGGAATCATGTGACACTGTGTGTGGGGGGGGGAGGTCCTGCATGGAGAGAACCTCAGTGTAGCAAAAGGTGCCATGAAAGAAACAGCTCTTACTTGGAAATGAGTTTTAACTATAATCTGCAGTCTTCTCCTTAATTAACAGTCTCTAGGATCAGGATGTCAAGAAAACCTCACAGCACTACAGTAATGGATTAAGCCCCCTTCTGAGTTTGTGGGCTCTTCCCTTCCTTGGAAGATTTCAAGATGAAGTTGTACAAGCCTCAGCTCAGGATAACTTGGTAAGAGCATTATGACAGGAGGTCAGGTTTAATGTCTCGTAAAGTCCCTCCCAGTTCTATGATTCTTTGCTGAATATGAGATTTGTATATAGCAGAAGGAACTCCAGTGTGAATAAATATGAAGTACCCAAAGAGCACATCCTAATTAATGCTGAACTCAAAAACTCTCAGTCACGCAAGGAGGAAGCCTGCTTTGTGATCAGAATGTTCCGTTGATTTAACTCAAGTACATCAATATATCTATTCCAAAGTGTGCCTCCTGCCTGTGGATACTTAGAAATGAATGGATCAGTCAGAACAGGGGAAGGGAGGGGAACTCTCATCTTACCTGCTGAGAGTTATTAACATTGATATACCAATTGCAAAGTCTTAGCAGGATGTATACATGGCAATACAGCTGCAGTCATATTCAGCAATACCAGTATTATTTAGAAAGATATACAGGGGCACATTGTGTATAGAAAGAGAAGTGCAATGAAGTCTGCATCATGAATCATCTGGAATGAGTTGCTGGATTTTTGCACGTGTGCAACATTTTCTGATTCCTGTTTTCAGTATAAAAGAATTACAGCTCATCTCTAGCTTTGAAAGCACAAGCAGGAACATATTAATGATTGTATATGTAAAATGAAGCTGCTTCCCCGAGCAATTAAACAAGATTTCGCTCTCGTTCTGTTCTTCAGAAGGGACACGTAAAATCGACAAATCTGATTAAAATGGGATTTCCAGACTCTGACGTCAGAGGGAAGGCGACGCATCCGTGCTCCCCGAGACCCTGCTGCTCTGACTGCTTTTAATAACCGCCTCTGCAGGGCTTTATTGAACACAGCAGTAAGAAGCTGCCTGCAAGGATATGTAAATATGTATGGGGAGGAAATAAATTGTGTGTGTGTGTGTGTATGTGTGTAGACTGAAGCTGGAGGAAGGTTGAAAGTGTGTTCTTGAAATTGCAAGGGCATTTCTGTATTTTTGCAACTGACTAGGAATGTGTGCCTTTATCCTCGTGCTAAGGTTGTAAATAAGCATTCTTGTTATGAGAGGAAAGCTCCTTGGCTGTGAGGGCGGGAGCTTCAGGGGAGTGCACGTATCATATGAGAAACTGGAGCAGGCAGGGGGAGAAGAGGAACCCGTGAAGCTGCAGTGGTGATGTGCTTGCTTTTGGATGTCCTCTGAAACTCCCACTGTAGTGTGAGAAAACATTAACAGAAAAAGTACAGGAGCAGCAAGGAAATGATGGATATTCTGCCCCACTCAAAGCTACTTAAAATGTACAGGAACAATGACCATGAGAATGCATTTCTTTTTGACTAACATAAATTGATACTTCTAAAATACCACATGCTTAGTTTTTTTAATAATCTAATTACAATATTTAAGAAAGAGATAGCATGCTGACACCAAGAGGAGATAAGAACAGAGTAAACAACAATGGGTTTTCCCTGAGCTTGATTCAACAATGAAGATTAGACATCTGACCAAAACGCATTAGGTACACTTCAACTACGGGGTTGTTGGTAACATTATGTATATCTGGAAATGTGATCGCTCTCCTTTCACAAATGTGTTTCACACTTTTTAAATTTTCTGTTGTTATGTTTTGCCTTGAGCAGACCTGGGAAACCATTTATATATTGGCAGGTATATAGAATTAAATTTAAAGCTGGCTCCTTTCTTTTGTTCCCCCATGTTCATACATGCCCCCAAATACTGTGTGAGAAATTGAAAGGCATTTTAAAGCGTCAAGTGTGGAAACACTGTCAACCTTTGTGCCCATCTATAACCAAGCAGATGCTATGTCAGAGCTGAGGAAATCCTCAGCTAGGAGAGATAGTTTCCCTGGCCTGTAAAGAAAATATTAAAGTACAATTTAAAAGGGATCACGGGCTTTAATAAGATCAGACTCCGCAGAGTAATGGTGGGACCTTTTGCTGATGTCGTCATGGAGTTGCCATGGTTACAGAAAAACCAGCTGTTCAGAGTAAAGCTCCAGGTACTGGGGAAAAGACAGCAGAGAAAATAGTAACTAAGCAGAGAGAGGGACGGGAGAAGCAGGAAAGAAGCAGAAAATGGGCAGTGAATGCAGACTGGTCCATTTCACCTGAATGGCATGGATAAAATATGATTTAAATAGTCACTAATTAGTTTATGATCTTCAAAGGAGAAGCAATCTGTAAATGAAAGCCTGGAAATTAAATACTTTTCTATGCACTGGAGTACCATAGGAATCTCTGTGATGTTAATGTAAAACGAGAGATGCTGCACGGGTTCCCACTGGAGATGATGCCTGTTCTTTTCAATGTTCTGAGATATGGAGAGAGAATGCAATTCCCTCCCTGCTCTCTACCAGTTCATTTGACCACCCTCATGGCCCAGCTACTGTGAGGAAAAATTATAGCAGTCCTGCTGGTCACAGAAGGCAAGAGAGGAGAGTGAGTGGCAAGAGATCAATGGGGCTACTGTGGCCAGAAGACAAGTGTACTCCAGATATATAACTAGTGAATACATATCACTTTCCAATGTGAACCTAAATACACATTAAACCAGAATGATGGTAGATGGGAAATTAAGTAGCTACATGAACATGGGGGTGCTGAAGCCAGTCAAAACGACACATATAGAGCAGATTCTGACCTCAGTTATAGGCCAAGCAGTTTGGTCCAAAAACCAAAGATGCTTTCCTTTGCAGGCTTGAAAAGTTACGTGTGCCAATGGGGGTGATCAGATGTCTCACCTGGCTGAATGAAGGGAAAGGAGTGAGTCGTTCTGGGTCACAGGAAAATTTCTAAAAAGTTGGAATTAGATCAACCTGAAGTGAGAACCTTTCAGCAGGAAATTAGAGATATTTATTTGGCAGAGGAAAGTGCGGTCGGTTTCTTTTATTGCTAAAGGGACAATGTTCAATCACTGAGAGGCCCTGATTAATGATCTGATGGCTAGATAGCAGGTGTCAGCATTGGGATCATAGGAAGCAGGCTGGCAGAGCAAGGGATGGGGAAGTGGGAGAGTGCAGAATCAACTGCCTGCGAAGCCAAGAGTCAAGGTCATAAGGAAAGTAAGGGAGGCAGAAGGCATGACCACAACTTGTAATCAGAATTGTTGACAAAACAAGAACCCCCAGCCTGCTTTGGGGTTTCTTTGGCTGCTTCCTGCTTCAGAGGGCCAATGGGATGTGTTCATGGATGGAGTCTCTCTGCAGTGTTGCCTCTGGAATGGGCTTACATTGCTGCCTCAGGGACTTGTCACATGAGGTGGGCAGCAGAGCTTCTAATCCAAAGGTTGCAAGTTTGAATCCCAGCGGTTCCTGACATTAGGTGAGGCATGTCATGGCTTCCTCTGGAAACAGCCTTATTCTACTCTGACTGGTTTAGATGCTCACTCTCTCTTTGGTCATGAAAAATGGCCAGAAACCCTGTGAAGGATTTCAGTGGACAGAAGTGGGTGGCAATTTTTGCTGATTTCCTCTCTCCTGCAGTAAACCTCTAACTCATCCCACCATGCTGTTCCTGAGGATCTCTTGTCCCCCAGTAGCATTATTTAGGGATGCAGTGGTAGGTGGGAGGCAAAGAAGTCATGCACTATGGAGCAAAAGCCAATCCAGGCTTCTGTTTCTTTCCATGCAATATCAAATCAAATCATTTATTACAGCCAAAGGCCAGCATAAAATGTTAAATAAATATTCCATGCAATATGTATAGAGGAGCTGGTCCTGAACAAGACGGGGTGGGGAGAGAAAGATAAATGTAAATAGAGGGCAACACTAATTAGAATGGCAGCACCATCTCTTGGCCAAATTAAACATGCACTGGGTGTTTCATGTTCACAGTCCTTAGTGATTTTTAAGGCTAAATTACACATTTCAGTTTCCACTGTATTGTGTCTGGGTTCCCAAACATGGACTTTGAATCAGTCAGTCACACGTCTGCTGCAAGTTTCCTACTATGAACTAATTTCCCATGCAAGCAGGGCCCCATTTTGGATCAAGACATGGCATGAGGACAGAAGGGCTTCCGCTTCCCCCCTTCCCCTACACACAGTTTTACCAGTGGCCTGAGGGATAATATTGTTGGCTGCATGTATAGCCATCAGTACATGTACAACCTCCAGTGGGGCAAATAGTGCCCCTGGGGTGTTTCAGGCTGGGAAATGGCATGGGAGAAGACTGAAGTCCTTTCTTCCTGCATGCTCTGATCCTGGATTGGGATGCTGCAAGATTGGCCTGACCTGGATGGCCCAGGCTGACCTGATCTTGTTAGATCTAAGCAGGGTTGGCCCTGGTTAATACTTGGATGGGAGATCACCAAAGAAGTCCAGGGTTGCTAGGCAGAGGCAGGTGTTTGTCTTTTGCCTTGAAAACCTTATGGGTCACCATAAGTTGGTTGCAACCTGATGCCACTCATTACCACCACGACTCGTTTCTTTGGGAGGGGTAGGGTGCACGTCTTGAGGCTATCCTCTGGCAGGCAAAGCCTGCGCTCAGGAGAATGAGGATTTGTGCTTCTGTACTCCCATTTCCTTTGCTAAACCTAGATTTCCCCCTCTTCCCTTTTCCTTCCACACCACTCTCGCATAATTATTTATTTATTTATTAAAACATTTATATTCTGCCTTTCCTCTCCATTCAAGAAGGCTTACAATAGTAATTAGAACATTTCCATCTAAAACCAAAGATAAATAACAAGCCCCAAATCCCTCTTACTTTCTCCATGCATGAAAGGCCTGTGCCTGTAAATCAAGTATTTCTAATCCTGATCTGCTGTGTGTATGGGGAGGGGCCATGGCTCAGTGGCAGAGCATCTGCTTGGCATGCAGAAGCTCCCAGGTTCAATCCCCGGCATCTCCAGTTAAAGGGACTAGGCAAGTAGATTATGTAAAAGACCTCTGCCTGAGACCCTGGAGAGCCACTGCCGGTCTAAGTAGACAATACTGACTTTGATGGACCAAGGGTCTGATTCAATGTAAGGCAGCTTCATGTGTTCGTGTGATAGACATTTCATAAAGACAACCTGCCATCTCATTCCCCACACCCAAGCCTTCAAACAGGTTGCTGAAAGCCCACTCACTAGCTTGTGTTCTCCTCATTGGCACTTCCCTCCACATTCCCTAGCCCCAGGCATTTTAAAGAGCTTTCGCTGATGTTGTTTAAAAGGTCATATGTGCACATAATGCTGACATACAGAATAATATTTCCCATGTTTTAAAAAAGATAATAGGGCACTGTGGGGGTGGAATGGACAAGAATACTTGCCTTATGTGCATCACAATTTGATTTGCCTGATAAGGGGCAGAAGGTTTGGTGGGCAAGTAATGGGTTGGGACCAAACTTAGTCGCGCTATGGGCCAGTATTGTGGGTAAGCGGGGAGGATCTTCTCCCATATTAACAGGAGGGATGAAGGTTGATATTTTAATCCTAACTTTTGAAGTGTGATAATGTGTTTTGCCTGAAGTATGGGGGAAATCCCACATGATAATTAAAGCAATTTACAGCCCTGCTGGATCATACTGGTGGTCCCTCTAATCAAATATCCTGTGGCCAACAGATCATGGCCTCAGAGGGCCAGCAAATAGGGCACAGAGGCCAAAGCTTTCCCTCCTAGCATGGCTATTCAGAGATTTGCTCTCTCTGGATGTGGAGGTTCTCTTTAGTTTTTTCCTTTTTATTTCAGGCTCTTTTGACCAAAGGTCTTAAGCACAAATACATAAATTAAAATAAGTTAAATACTATAGTATACAAATTTAAAATAGACAACAGGAGTAACTTAGGATTCATAAAATACTTAAACATTAAAATCAAGATCGTTTGACCAAAATTTTAAATTACAGACACAGCAGAGACTGCAATAGTACTCATGTCGCTCTACAGATACAACAGCAACTACAATGGTAAACATAACGCGGGTAACAATGATTTTAATCTTGTTGTCCCTTTAGAGAGATTACTGTTACCAAATATTTCACGATGGATTTAGTTATTCCTGGATCAACATCACTCATCAGATATGAGGCCACCCAGGATTCAGCAGGAAGATGGTATCTTGATAAGATAGGTGTGATCCAGATGGCCCTGGGTATAGCCCACAGATCACAGAATAGCAAAAGATGGTCTATTGACTCAATTGCTCCTGATGCACAGGAGCAAAGCCTATCTGAGAATGAGATTTTATTAAATCGGCCGCTCAGTTCAGCTGTTGGAAGGACGTTCAGTCTGGTGAGCATAAATGCTCGTCTGTGGCTGGGAGTTGTGAGAAGTTTTAGATATGATGGGAGGGTGGTAGGTGGAGAGATTCCTAGGGCAGCAGTGGAGCACACTTGCCTTGCCCTCCTCAGTGTACTCACACGATCAAGGTCTGACACCCTTGTGCTGAGTAGCTTCCTCGCTTCCTGGGTACCCATGTTATTGAGGTTTGTAAGAGAAAGGCCCAGGGCTTCAATCCTGCTATCCACACATCTCATCCATTCACTCCTAAAGTTGTCTGTTCTCTTTAGTCATCATGGCTACCTGACAATAATGAACCTCTCCTCCACGAATCTGTCTAATCCCCTCTTAAAGCCATCTAAGCTCATGACCATCACTAGCTCCTCTGACAGTGAATTCCACAGTTTAACTACACTTTGAGTAAAAAAAAAAAGTATTTCTTTTTGTCTGTCCAGATTCTGTTGGCTATCATTGGATGCCCCTGAACGAGAACATAAATTCGAATGCTTTAAAGTGCATGTGCTACTTCAGCCTCACACTGGCTTCAAATGTTAATGGTTTGCAAGAAAACTAAAAATATGTTTTCTGTTTCCTGGACCTGTGCATGTAAATAATGTATAAAGCCACTCTGAAAGAGGAGGAAAGAAAAATGTAGGATGGCACAAAAAATTCAGTGTTTCCCCATGAAATCCATTCTTAGAATAATTCTCACTGAAGTTACTCCCCCTTCCCAACCTAGCTGCTGAATAGGTAAAGCTTTCCCCCTTACTGAATATCCATGCTGGGAAAGGATACACCTATTGAATTACTGCCTGTTATTTAGCCTGGTAAAGGCATGGGAGTCCTGCTAGGGGAAAAGGTGGTAATCATACACTGGTATGAATTGATTTGAGGCGAGATTCTCTGAGTCAGGAAGGTAGAAATTGCCAATTATTTCAGCAGCAATCTTGGAGATTGGGTTTCCATGGCTACCAAACCAGCAGTAGCGTTGAAAGGCCTCTGCAATACAAACTTGAGCTGCTACAGCTATGGTTCTTGTTACTAAGATTGTTTTGAATACACGCAGGGTTTTTCTTTCAAAAAAGAAAAGCTGTGATAAACTGGAGAGGGGGGATGACCCCCCCCCAAAAAAAATGAAGGTAGAAAGCGACGGCAAGGGGCCATGGCACCTGAGCTTGGAACGCAAAAAGGCTTAGGCCCAGTCTCTACTGGGCTGGTTCAAGGTATTTGGGTGGGGGTGAGCTGGGCCTCTGCTGTAAGAAGTCAAGTTTATTTAAAACAGTCACAGACCAGAATATAAATAAGAACGCAATTATTCCATAAGTAAAATAGCTTACATACTACCAATATATATCTTGTCAAAATACAGATTTACATAAGGCACCTTTATACGCCACTCCGCCCTTTCTTAATTTTAAGAACCAGCCAACCAAATTTGGCAACTTTACAGGTAACCTTCTGCTGCTTATCCGATAGCAGGATTGAAAGAAGAGACCTTCTATTTTTATGAGGGTAACATGCAATTATAGGCACAATCAGGGATTCTCTAATCTGCCTATATATTCTACACTCAAAGAGAATATGTTCTAAAGTCTCTACAGAGCCATCACCGCACTCACATAAACAATTTCCATATGGCACGCCTCTATATCTTCCCTCAAGAACAGCTGTGGGTAACATGTTATATCTTAACAAAGTAAAAATCCTGTCATGGGCCCTGCCTTGGGAGCTGAGGACTCGGAGGACTCTGAAGCTGAAGTGGAGGAACAGGTTGCCTCTGGGCCTTCAGTACCTCCATTGCAGTCAGTAGCACAGGAGCCTGAAACAATTCAGCAGGAACCACAGCTAGGCAGAGAGATGGAACAAGGGCAGACAGACGCTACTCTTCCCCCAACCCTTCAGCGGAAGCTGAGAATGGCAGCCCTCCAAGCTCACCTGAACCTGATAGGCATATCAGGACTCGGCAGCGTGTGATTTTGCAGGGTAAAAGGAGAAGTGCTCGCTTGGAGAGGCTAAGCAGACAGAGAACTGGTGCTGAGTTGTTTCAGGATGAAGCCTAGCTTGGAAGTGCACTGACTGATAAAGGCAGTGCAGGCATGCTTTCACTTTGCGGAAGCAACCGTGCAGTTTCTCTGTGTTCCTGCTACCACTCATGATTGATCTTTCCGGCCGTGGACTCCTGCTTGCTTTGACGACGCCTCTGACTTCTGACCTTGGTAGATAGCATAATCTTTGTTGCCTGCTCTGAAAGGGGCTAGATACCTCCCGCACGTCTGAGGACTGCAGGCACTGCCCAGCCCTTGGCCTACACTGGCACAAATCCTCCTATATTCCTGGTTATCCAATAGCTTAATATATGGCATCATGACCACCCTATTCTGCTGTACACATTGGCACTCTCGTCGTGCTGTCCTGAGCAGTCACAGAGAACTGGCCCTACACTCCCAGCAACTTTAGTTAAAGGATCTTTGGTGGCAGCAGGGCTGGGAAAATCCTTTACCTGATATCGAGGTCAATGGCTGCCAGTCAGTACCGGGTGAAAGGGACCAGAGAGCTCTCAGTTTGAGGCCATTGAGGAGAGCAAGGGACTGGGATTTACACTGAAACCTGAGTCTGTTTTTACATATTTGCTCTTGTACTCTATAATTAAAAACAACAAAATAAACCAGAAGAATCTATGCATGACAGTAAAGTCAGAATCACAGAGAAACATAGTTCTGCCCCCAGTTCTTGCATGACTGATGGGTGAATGGACCAGGGAATATCCGTTTTTGAGATGGAAGGGAATGGTTTTTTGAACACAAAAAACAAAATATTGTCGAAGGCTTTCACGGTCAGAGTTCATTGGTTCTTGTAGGTTATCCGGGCTGTGTGACCGTGGTCTTGGTATTTTCTTGCCTTCAGTGTTACTCCTCTGAAGATGCCTGCCACAGCTGCTGGCGAAACGTCAGGAAAGAAAATACCAAGACCACGGTCATACAGCCCGGATAACCTACAAGAACCAACAAAAACCAAAGCTTGATAAAGGCTTGTGTTTTTTGAAAACAAAAAAACAAGGTTTTTTGAACACAAAAAACTATATAGTGGGGCCAACTAGTTGACCTTAACTAGTGAGTACCTTTAGATTTTGCAAAAAATTGTAGTATGCCGCCAACTGCCATGATGCAAGGCAAACAAGGCCAGTTCCAGATTTTGGGGGGCCCTGGGCAGAGCATGGCCAGGGCCACCCTCCCTTCCTCTGCCCACCACTGCCCCCTGCTCACGCCTCCCTTCCCATCCACTAATCAAGTTCCTGTGCATCTTTCCTGCACCGCCTTGTGAGCCATTGTAACCCCCATGCTCTAGATGGTTTAGCCCAGTAGGGCAGTGTAAGTGTCTGGAGCTGAGCAGTTGAGAAGAAGGCTGGTTCTTGGGGAGTTTGATAGCATTTTATGAGCTCTTATCCCCTTGAATAAGGGCTGTCATGCCTAAGCAGAAGACAGAAGCTGAGTTCGTTTGTTCTACAATCAATAGGGTTGCCAACCTCCAGGTACTATCTGGAGATCTCCTGCTATTACAACTGATCTCCAGGCAATAGAGATCAGTTCCCCTAGAGAAAATGGCAACTTTGGCCATTGGAGTCTATGGCATTGAAGTCCCACCTCTCCATAAACCCCGCCCTCCTCAGGCTCCGCCCCAAAAACCTCCTGCCAGTGGTGAAGAGGGAACTGGCAACCCTAACAACCAAGAGGACTGTCGCAAGGGACTCTGGCACTTAAGGAGACATGAAAGTTAGATTTTGCTCACCCTGAAGGCTTTTAAAAAGACAACCAGTTACTCAGCTGAACTCAAGTAGTTATTGGCTGCAAGTTTCTGTTCCTTGTTGCACCTTTGGGTTGGAAAAAAAAGAAAGTTGTATTGTTCTGACTGTTACAAGGTTTTTGATTTAAAAAGAAATGTCTTAAACGTTAACCCTACTCAGCCCCATAGAACCCATACGGAAAGAGGTTATACCATCTTATTGCCATTGCCCCCAGATCCCCATCCCACCAACGTGCCCCTCCCTGGGTGAAGGAAGGGTGGGCAGGTCAGCAGCCCTCAGGCCCCCAGCAACTGCTCCACCTCAAGGTGTGCTGACACCAGCTCTGAAGTTAGAAATACAAAACAGGAAAGGACCTCAGGAGAAGATGTATCACTTCATTTCTGGGAGGGCTCCCCCCCTCCTTTAACAGCTATGTGAGAGGAGAAATTTGGAGAGCGAAGCTTCCCCCATCAATCCTCCTCCATGTCAAGACAAGCTTAATCTGATGAATCTCATGCTATTAAAGGTTCAGGAGCTCTGCCAAACAAATAGTTGGCAGCCCTAGCCTCAAGCACCTTCTGGTTCAGCCTCCTGTAACAGAAGAATTGCCTGAAGGGACATATCAGGTCTTTCCACCATATTTTCTTTAAATGTCCAAGGAAGGGAGTATCACAATTTCTCAGATGACCTACCTGGTATTACTTCTTCTCATGACTGACTGAATATTATCAACCCTGTCACTCTAGTTCTTAGCAGGTAATTGCTAAGACTGATTAAGACCCCATATTGCAGAAGATATCCATAATCAAAGTCCAGTCTAATTTCAAACTGGAACCAAGAATCACCTGTTTTATCCTGTATGCTGCAGTAGTCTGTACTAAGAACTCTTCAGTGTCCCATTTAGATCTGTAATATAAATCGTGATAGATGTTGACAGTGTTTCCTCAAAAACCTTAGAATCTATAAATATTATACTACCAGAAACTGATGAGAAAAATTACCTAAATGCTGGAAGAAAGCAGAAATGGCATTCTCATGGTACTGAGCTGCCTACTAGCAGATCAGGATTAGAAATACTTGATTTATGGACACAGGCCTTTTATGCATGGTCTGTTTCCACTGGATCTGCTGCTCTCTAACTTCACAGTATTTGCAGTCGAATTCTCAAAACATTATGCACAGGGGCTCCCCCCCCCTGAAGAAATTCCAGGAGTACGTTGTGATCAATTATGCATCCTCAGCAAAAAATGCGGACCTTCTGAAGCATGCACAAGTCCTTCCTCCATAAAAACACTGCTTTGTAATTGGCTGTAGTGTATTTTTTTAAATACGACACAAGCCCCTGCCAGCCCCACAGCAGGATTCTTTCATTTGATTTGAACCAAGTGGCTATTTTACAGCCAAAGCAGAGAAGGGTCCAGACAAACACACACACCCAAATTTGTTTCTGACTATCTCAATGCAGGGGTCATAAGAACATTAAAAAACTTGCACAGTCATTTGTGATCATTTCATCGTTCCATTGGTAGTCTTGCATTCACAAACAACAAAAAATAGGGCTTTCATGCCTTTAAGAGGATGCATATAAGGCGAGGGCGGCAAATCAGCCCAGCTCTGTTCCATCCTGCTAAGAACTGTAACTGACCCCCATTTGCTGTGAAACTGGCCAAATATGCAGGCAAATGGGTTGTTTGTGATTATTTCAGCATTCTCTCAACTGTTTGATCTGAAACTGACCCACACTCGCTGTGAAACTGACCAAATAAGCAGCCTCATGGTATTACTTACAGCATTATTCTCTCACTAGAGCACTAGCAAATGGCTTGGAGGAGAGGCATTGGATGAGAGGGACAGACACGTGGGAGGGAAAAGTGAGATTGGCATAGGGAGAAAAACCCAAAGTAACAAGTATGCATAGGACCAGCTTTCGATTTAGGATCGAGGCAAACTTTAAACTCAAGGTAAAACAGCATCCTGAAAACATGGGGAAAATGTGAGGGGAGAGTGAGGCAACTTCTGAAGGTCGGAAAATAAATTCATAATTAAAACAAAGCCCCGAAGTAGTCGGGGGTGACCACAACGGGAACAAAAGGCCACAGAGACTTGTCAAGACACTTTTCTACCAAGCCTTGGGAACTTTTGATCTCAAAGTTTATTGCTGCTGTTTTTATTTTATATATATAGATGAATATATTGTTGTAAATCTGTTCACATTTGTATTAGTATTACATAGATTTCATGGGATATTGTTGAAGGATTTAAATTAGTCACTTTGAAAATCTTTTTTATGCTTTAAGCGGCATACAAGTATAGCAAATAATAAACCAGCAAATAAATAAATGTGTAATTATGTATTAAATATGTAACTAATAAAACATGAAGCCCTGTCCTATGCAGGTCATCTTTGCCTGCAATCTGAGGAGGTTCATCCCTGCTGGCCCTGATCATACTAAAAGCCAGTACAGGGAAGTATTCTTTTGCTTACCATTATTTTACCAATTGGCAATTGATAATAAGGAAAGAGCCCAAGTTACAAGGAACCTATAAATTTATTAGAAGGCTGTTCTCAGATTGTCAGCCTGTTTGTGTTCATAGGCTAGTCTGTGTGGGCTAGGTCTGTGAGGAGGTGGAGAAGTCAATCAGTTTCCTCTGCAGACAGAGACAGAACTTGCCTACAGTGGTGTTCACACACTGAATACGTCAGACAATTTTAACTAGGCAGAAAATTGCCAACAAAAACCTGGGCTGTTGTAGCAATTCCTCTTTTAGAAAAATGGGCATTTGGTGGTAATCCTGAACTGTTTAACTTAACTTTGGAATTCAGAGCCTTATTCCTTGAGCCAAGAACAAACATCTGGATTCAAGTCTCTAGCATGTGTTTCACTATTATTAATCCTTACATTTCAGATTGTCTTGCTTACTCTCGTCTTCTATCCATACACATTTTAATCTGAGCTAGACCCAAAAGACTGTCATTTGCAACTCACTATCAATCACATCGCTATTTGCTAGGGATCCCTTCTGGCCTTTCCCACTGTTATTCTGGAATGATATGTCTCTCCAAGGTCTGCTGGTTTCTTTCTCCTGGTGCTACCTTCCCATGTCTTCTATGTACTCCGTTACTTTGCCTATGTATAATTCCTGGGACATTAGAACCGTTCAGCCAGTTGTAGCTACAGGCTTCACTGCCATCACAACATTCCTTCATGCATAACAACATAGATGATATAAACAATATCATAGTATCGACTACAAATATAATTCATGACATGTAGTCTTGTCTGATTTTGTTTGATCCAGTAATATCAAGCTTTGTACCAAGACCAAAATAAATTGATTACTAATTCCATGGCACATAAGGATATCAATCAAAATGTGCATTAATTTGAAATAATCTTTTGCATGAAAACCCCTCCCTGGGAAATACCTGGAGATTTTGAGGGTGGAGTCTGGAGAGGGTGGGGTTTGGGGAGGAGGAGACTTCAATGGGGCATACTGCCATAGAGGCCACCTTCTAAAGCAGCCATTTTCTCCAGGTGAACTGATCTCTGTCGCCTGGAGATCAGTTGTAATCCCAGGAGATCTCCAGCTACCATCTGAAGGTTACAACAATACAACACACCTGTGCCAGAATTAAGATACCTTGAAGAAACTGGCAGCACGAGGGCTCAGATACAATAAACATAAATTATGTCCTAAACAATTTATTATAAAGCATAATAAAGCATTGACTTCATACCGTACAGTGAAATTGACAAAAATGCTACCGTGGTGGTAAATAAATACAATGAAGCACAAACGCAAAGAGGCACACAGCCTAAATGCACAGCAGCACCCCACATGCAAGGTTTGAAAGGAAATCCGATGGTGGGTATGTTCAGTCCAAGAAAAGCCCAGAGGTGGGAATCCAAAGAACTTAAAAGCTTAAGAACGTGTGGCTAGTCGTACATCTATGTTTCAAAGAAGCTTCTTCAGCTCAATGTGCTTTAATATAACCGGCAACAATTAAAGACGAATTGAATATGAAATGCCGATATAGGACCGTTGCGCCAGGGCATTGCGTCCTCTACATAAACTATAAGTTCTTGCAAGAAGTTTAATTATGAGGCTTCTAACTAGAATTAAGATTTTCAACCTTCATATCTATTTTTAAGTGGAAAACAACAACAACATTTCCCCTGACTGGGCTGAACTGAGTCACTGAGCAAACAATAGCACCATCTTAGTAAAATGTTGCACATTATAGAATTTCTTGAATTTTTTCACCATGGAAAAAAATAGCAGTGGAAAGCCAAACTCTGAACTTTCGTTTTCAAAAGCTGCACAGTACAAACATTGATTCCGCACAGTGTAATTTTCAAAGAGAAAACAGGAAGTTAGGCTTCCTCTTGTAGTTGTAGTTTTGTACTTTCAGAAAAATTCTGATCATCACATCCTGTTATTCCCCTACTTTATATTCAGTGCATGGGCAAGGAGAGGCATGCAGAGAACACGGCAAGGCTCCATGCATAGCAATAGGCACAATCAGTATAAATATCAAGGGCACAATATTTCCCCAAGCAGGCACAGTGCCCATGCAGAGACATATCTCCAGAGGGCATAACAAAGCCTTGTTTTCCTCTCTCCTTCACCAGCATGCATGGATGCCTGGACTGGCACTGCACCAGGCTGTTACAGGAAATGGAAGGTCTGTGCCCACTAGGGTTGGCAGATCCCTCTTCACCACTGGCGGGAGGTTTTTGGGGCAGAGCCTGAGGAGGGCGCGGATTGGGGAGGGGAGGAATTTCAATGCCATAGAGTCCAATTGCCAAAGCGGCCATTTTCTCCAGGTATAAGGATCTCTATTGGCTGGAGATCAGTTGTAATAGCAGGAGATCTCCAGCTAGTACCTGGAGGTTGGCAACCCTAGTGCCCACCTCCTATCCAGCCCATCCTGACTTCTCCTTTGCCATGATGGCCTGATATGGTGCCAGTATGCTTACGTGTACCAAGGTATTTTCTTCATTGGTAAATACACATTAGATTTCTGCAGAGCAGCAGACCAACAGAGTTCTTGCTTCTGTGGTTAAATTTAGGTACACATAATCAGTACACGTGCAAAGTTTCGTCAGACAGATCTATGTACATCCATTCTTGGTCATGGTGGTAATGGTGATAATCCTGGATTGCTTAGCATAGTCATGTGCTTTGCTAGACTTGCACGGAATTAAATGGAAGAAAAATAAATACTGTATCAGTTCCAGCAGTGTGTGCATAGTCATACTACACTACACGGTGTCTGTTTATTTATTCATTTTGCTTCATTTATATCCCACCTTTCTCCCCAATGAGGACCCAAAACAGCATACATCATTCTCCTCTCCTCCATTTTATCTTCACAACAGCTTTGTGAAGTAGGTGAAGACACCAATACCAAGTTGGGATCGCTAACTTCATAACTTTTTGCTTATATATATTTGCTTAGACTCAGTAAACAAGAGGTACAATTCTTTGTCTATAGCTTGCCATTTGTGTTCCCACTGATTTTAATGGGATGTATTTTCTTTTAATCTCTGACTAGGGCCAATATCCAGATTTTGAGCTTTGCAGGATAGTTTAGTGTTGACTTATTTATTTATTTAAAATATTTATATCCTGTTTTTCTCCTGATCAACGGGACTCAAAACAGCTTACATCAAATTAAAAAACAAATACAATTTAAAATCACAAAAACACAGGCAAAAAGAAGCAGACCTCAACCTCACTCACGATGTGCATGTCAGAAAAGCCTCACTGTACAGAACTTCCAAAATCTGTTCGAGGTTGAAGCCTTCCTCATCTCCTTGGCAACCCTACTTGTGTGTGGAATGGGTTTCTCAAGTCCCTCTTTGCCACCAGCGGGAGATTTTTGGGGTGGAGCCTGAAGAGAGCTGGGTTTGGGGAAGGGAGGGACTTCAATGCCATAGAGTCCAGTTGCCAAGGTGGCCATTTTCTCCAGGTGAACTGATATCTATCGGCTGGAGATCAGTTGTAATAGTGGGAGATCTCCAGCTAGTACCTGGAGGTTGGCAACCCTACACACAAGCCACTGAGAAAATGCTAGCCCAAGAAGAAACACTCCTTGCTGACCTCAGTGGTAGAACTGTTACTTATCCCTGCTCTGGTGATTGGAGCTGCTTGATGGGCACTTATAGGAGGAGATGGTTCCAAAGATATGAAGATCCCAAGTTGTTCACCGTTGCTTCTAATCTCTAAAACACCTTGCGTGATGATCTTTTCCATAGCCATGTGGATGATATTTTTTTTTAAATAATGCAAGTCAGAAATATTTCTGAAACCAACATAACAATGGGATGTATTTTAAACCTCAGGGGTGTTATTGATATCAAATGTCTTTGACTAGTTGAAAGATGTTTAGTCAGAAACAACAAATGCCAAGTAATTAGATTCAGCCACGCTGACTTACCATGTATGGCTTAATTAATCTCTTTATCACTTACTTTGAGATTGTAGCATAGAGGGTCCAAAAGAAGAAGATGGGAAGTAAATACTCACATCAACCAGGAAAAGGAAACAAAGAAAAGAGGCTGCTGGTTTTACCAAGGCATGGCATTAAGAAAAACAAGTGTTCCGCTAATGTTGAAAAAGGCACTTGAGATGACAGCTTTTAGGGTAGAACTGCACATTACATGCAGTTCTCTGATTATTTCCCCCTAATGCTTTATTTTTCACAGAACACAGGGGGCTATCATTAAAAGGGGCAGATCAGCACAGAGGAGAAGGGCTATTTCGCTTTCCCCCCTTGAGCTATTTTCCTTCTAAAAATATCTTCCCCAGGCTGCTTCCCTGCCCCAAGCACAGGAAAAAGGAGCTCAGTACTGGCTATTTCTGGCAGGAAAATGCCGTGGAGTCCACCCTCCAATGCATTCATTTACTCCAGGGGAACTGATCTCTGTAGTCTGGCGATGAGTTGTAATTCCGGGGGATCCCCAGGTCCCACACGGAGGCTGGCATCCCTACCGACAAACAGCTGCTCTCTGGGGCCTCGGGCACAGGTCTCGCATCATCTCCTACTGAGCCTTTAAACTGGAGGGACTGGGGATTGAACCTGGGCCCTTCAGCACACAAAGAAAGAGTGTAGTAAAAAAGAAATCCTCTGTAGCCCATGAGGTGGTGGAGCAATTCAACACACATCTCTTTCATTTGCAATGCTCTGAACAATTTTATGGTGGTATGTGGCAACAGCCCACTGGGTGGGGCAGGATACATAAGAACATAAGAGAAACCAAGCTGGATCAGACCAAGGCCCATTAAGTCCAGCAGTCTGTTCACACAGTGGCCAACCAGGTGCCTCTAGAAAGCCCACAAACAAGATGACTGCAACAGCATCCCTGGGCCCAGCAGCAGGTGGTCTCACCTGGGTAGTGTGGGACCTCCTTGTGATGCATTGTGACCCTGAGGTGGGTAAAGCTAACCACACCTTCAGGTGCTTGGAATGGTCAACTTGAAATAAAACCACCTGTGAAAGAAAGCAGTATCTGGGATGGTGCTGTCAAGACCCCATGTACCCCAGGTATGATGTTTCCCTGCCCCAAGAGGGCATCACATAGTAGAGAAGAATACTTCTCCAAGCCTTGAGCTCTTTAGAAGCAGTCTTGGACTAGTAATAGCCCCAGGCAACTGGCCTTCTGTTTTTTCCTGGCCAATAGAGTACTGCCTATTATAGGTTAGGTCCTGAATTCCCACTTCAGACCTGAATTTGGTTACAGCTATCCCTAGTTTTAGCCTGTTGTAATAGGGAATAGATGCAGAATTATCAATGATCTGTATAATGTTGTAATCTTCAGATGTCCAAATAAGGAAAAAATGACTAGATATGCATCCACACCAACATTTTTTTCCAGTTGACTTACTACTGTCCTTCAAGCTCTTCAATGATATAATTAATGGCTTAATTACATTCACTGAAGAGGAACAAGAGTATTTGCAACTGGCTTGAAAAGTCATGAGCTGTCCTCTTCTTGTCTCTTCTTTCATTTTCAGAGTTTATTTCTTTGTGGCCCCTCCTTCCATGGTGAATTTCCTTGGCTTAAAGGTGGCTGCTAATTTTAAGTAGCAAGTTAAGTTGATGTTTCTTTTTCCATGAATCTTGCTCAAAAACTCTTTTCAAGGTTTCTCCCAACCCCTTTCTTTAGCAAGCTACATCGATGCTATCAGGTACCTGAGGAGAATTGCATCAATTTGGTGGTCATTGTGGAAAGACAAATAAAGAGATGATAGTGCTCAATCCTGTCAAAAACTTACATGTACATAAGTAATTATATATAGTGATAGGGACAAAAATTCAATGAAATCTGGCAAGAAATGCTGGTCTGGACACATTCTTAACCTATTTATGTGGAAAGAGTACTTTTGAAAAGAAGTTGTGAGGGACTGAAATGCTTCAAAACAGTCGAAAAATATTTGTCTTGCTAATAAAGAAGATAGCATATTACTATAGTGACAGACCATTTTAAAGGTGTTGCTATAGCGACTATCTCAAATTTCCTTTGGTTGGTCACAATGGTTTTATTATAATACTCTCAGTATTTTTTTTTAGTGCGGGAACCAGGCTAATTGCATGCTAGGAAATCTGCATATCTCAGTATATCATGGCTGGACAAAGGAGAGACCCCAAACTGAGGGGTAGGCCAAGTCCTAGCCATTTCATGTGCTGCCTGCAGGTGGATGAAACAGTCACACAAACACATACACAGAGTGCACACATTCATAAATGCATCAAAGCATTACCCAAACATTTTCCAGAAGCTTTCCCTGCAAAATCAGAAGGAAGGATGTAGTAAAGCAAACAAACAAAAAACCCTCTGTAGATAGGGTTGCCAACCTCCAGGAACTATCTGGAGATCTCCTGCTATTACAACTGATCTCCAGCCGATAGAGATCAGTTCACCTGGAGAAAATGGCCGCTCTGGCAATTGGACTCTATGGCATTGAAGTCCCTCTCCTCCCCAAACCCCATCCTCCTCTGCTCCACCCTCAAAAACCTCCCGCCAGTGGCAAAGAGGGACCTGGCAACCCTGTCTGTAGACTGTGAGACAATGAGGATGCAGGACAAGTCAGCATATAGTACTAGAATACCTCTCTTTAGTTTGAGTAGCACTGAGCAATTTATTTGGTAGTAAATAATGAAAAATACCACTCTAAACCATTATTTTTGGGGGGAAGCAGTCTTTTGACTAGCGCCGTCCTAGGCAACTGACCAGACAGAGGTTGTGAGCATGGAATACACAGTGTTGGGTTTGGAAAGGAAAGACCTGGGTTCCACAGTCCAGACATTCCTGAGTTGGATTTGGGCAAGTTACCATTTCACGTGTAGTATAGACATACCACTTGATTGCGTAGTTAGAGGTCTGCCATCTGTTTGCTGATTCTGTTGCTTGTAAGTGCCTGAGACAGGCTGGGCTACAAATCTAATGTGCAAACAGTAAATAGATCATTGACACATGTCAGCCCAAGGCATGACGCAACTGTCATATGTTGACCAGCTCCAAAGCCACAGGTCAGAGCTGGTAGCATCACAAATCTTGTGTTTCTTCCCAGCTTGATTGCCGTGAGCTCATTACATAATTTGCAGAAGAACCATTCAAAGAGCAGCGAAAATCTTGGCTGCTAAACCAGTCTGCACCGTAGCATCTCATACCATCTGCTCTTGGGTACATCTAAATGTGGGTGGCATTTAATGAAGCCACTGGAAAACAACTATTAACACTAGCGCCTGATGATAACACTGTTTGCAATGACCCCATGAGGGGAGGGAACCTTACATGGCAAATGAGAAAATATGAGGTGGTTGAAAAATCAGACCCAGAATGCAAATCCAGTTTTGTGGCCAGAAGCGACGTAAGGGGAGGGGGGTGATGGCGGTGGGCAGGCCTTTCTTTGTATGTCATGTGCGACTCCTTTGTTTTCTGTCTGCTGGTGGGCTGATCACACCGAGTTTTGATTTTCTCAGACTTGTGGAAAATATGACAGAAGTGGAGAGAAGCATTTCCTGTGTCACAGTGACTGCAACGCAACCCGAAACCACAATGCTTATTTCTGGTGGTGATGCAGCAGTCTGGAAACAAATATGCTGCAGAAGCACCCAGCTTCCTCTTCTTTTTAAAGACCAAACTATTTACGCCAATCTCGAGTGGAAACATTTACAGCCCTGTGGAACAGGGTGTGTTGTCCCTCGCGCAGACAAGCCATTCAGAGGGCAGTCTCGTTTCTTTCCTTTAAATAGTAAGTTCCAGTGCCACAGTTATGAGATAAAGGAACAGGTGCCTCAAAGCTGTCAGATGCAACTGTAATTGTGTGTGTGTGAGTGTGTGTGTGCGTGCGGGGGGGGGGGTTATGAAGTTGTACACGCAGTTCTTCACAGACCAAAAGGGCTTTGAATTAATCCTGCAGTGCATCCTAAGAACAAGAGGCTAATAACTACAGTCGAGATGTGTAATGGTATGTATAGCCTGATCTCGTCAGATCTCAGAAGTGAAGCTGGGTCAGTACTTGGAAGGGAGACCTCCATGGAAGGCTCTGCAGAGGAAGGCCATGGCAAACCAACTCTGCTTAAACACTTGCCTTGAAAACCCCACCAGGGGTCATTATAAGTTGGCAGCAACTTGACAGCACTTTACACACACTCACACAAGACTATGGTCAAACTCCACTTTGAACTCAGAATTCATGCATCATACACGGAAATCAGATGACCATTTGGGCCTGGATTTTTTTTCTTCTGGGAGACCTGAGACTTGACTCTGCGGGCAAGAAACGTGAACTGTCACCCACCTGGTCACACACACCCTTCAAATTAATAGAAGTCAAAGAAAGGGCTTTTTAGTGCTCACTGGATATGGTTCCTTAAATATGGTTCATGGCCTTGTATCAGGTCCCATGCTGAAGTGAGACATGTATGGAATAGTAGTGCATGCTGGTGCAAGGAACTCACAAGTGGCTACAGCTCTGAGGTGTTTCTTCTTACTCAGGCTTTTAACAGGGTTTTTAATGGCTGTGTTTTTTTTAGTGTTTTGTTGATTGCAATGGTTTTTATGCTGCCTTTATGATTTTATTTATTTTTAGGATTTCCAACCTCCAGGCAGTAGCTGGAGATCTGCTGCTATTACAACTGATCTCCAGCCAATAGAGATCAGTTCCCCAGGAGAAAATGGATGCTTTGGCAATTGGACTCTATGGCATTGAAGTCCCTCCCCTCCCCAAACCCCGCCTTCCTCAGGCTCTGCCCCAAAAACCTCCCGCCAGTGGTGAAGAGGGACCTGGCAACCCTATTTATTTTGTAAGCTGTCTTGAGTCAGTCTCTGGAGAGGTGACATCTATATTTTCTAAAGAAATAAAATAAGGGGGAAACAAGGAAAACCTAGTGTGATGCTGCTACAAAACAGGATGGAAGAGCATAGGAGTGGATAGAAAAGCTATGAGTGTCAGGGGAAACAAAGAGCTTAGGGAAGGTGATGTGATGTTTCATGAAAGAAGCAGGTATCCTGCCTACTGCTGACTTTTGAACACCTGTGAACATTCTATGCTGTCAAAGACACTGCAGAATAAAGTGCTGACCTCATTTAGTTGTCACTCCATCCCACAAATTTGGAATTTTATGCAATGACTTTGCATTTTGCCTGGTACTTTGTTCCTCAGCTTAATCTTGAAAAGAAAGTTGAAGCAAGAGGGAAACAATCCCTTGGGTACAGAAAAGGACACCAACGGACTCTGGCACTAGAAAGACACTGAAAATTAAACAAGATGTGCTTGTGTGAGACCTTTCCTTGCATGTTTCCCCCTGCAGCCTGTGACTTGGCTGGCTTGCTTGAGCAATACAGCAAATCTTTCTGTAAGTATCTTTCTGTAGAGTAACTGTGCTCTGCTAGTGGCACATGGTGGTGCGGATTACCTTGACTGAACATCTTTGGGGGAGTGAAGAAGCCCCATAGCAGAAAGTGCACAGTGTGGCTTTTTGTCACTTCTGTCTTGGTTGATTTAAGAGCACCATGCAAAGAACCACAATGTACAAGAGTAAATCTCTAGCTGAACTCCAGTTGGGCACATGATGGTTAAACTCACAAAGGACTACATTGTGGATAAAGTTTCTGCAGTAAAACGAAAAAATGTCAACAAATTGCCACTGCCACATAGAACCTATTATATCATTTGTCAATTACCTCCTCAAACATGCCAGATCTATCTCTACCAGTTTCGTAGTTTTGATCAGACTCAATAAAAACATTGCAAAGTTTTATTTCTTCTTTGGTGTCTCATACCCAGTGGCATTGACTTTAGAAGGACTGACGGCCAGGTCAGAGTTGAGCTCTTTGGCAGATAATAAATACAGCATTTATACTGAGCTTTTTTTGAAGATTCAAAGCATTTCACTGGCATTATCTCAGTAATCCTTAGAAAATCCTGCAAGGTAGATCAATATTATGTTATTATCCTCATATGATCAGGGAGGGAGGCTAAGAGCCAGCAACTAAAGGCCACTGAGTTTGTGGTTGAGGTGAATTAGACCTGAGGACTTCCTGGCTCCCTTCTTATCTTTAGCCTCCACACTACATCCCTTCTCAGAAAAGAGAATCACAAGGGCAGGATATTATCACTTTGTACCACAGAATGATTATTCACAGCTCTGGTTTGTGTATAATTAACATTATTAACCTAAATTAAATATAGCAAGCGGGGGACCTGCAAGGTCTTGATGGGGGACCTCCCCCTTGTATCTCTTTCCCCACTCTATTTCCTTTTTCCCTGGTCCAAGCAGCCCACGTATCCTCACTACCCTGTCTCTTGTCAACACTCACCTCACTTCTGAAGGCACAGAAAACAGGGCCTGAGAGGCAGAACTTAATTGGTGGGCCAGCCTGTGTGGTGTAGTGGTTCAGAGCCGTGGACTCTAATCTGGAGAACCGGGTTTGATTCCCCACTCCTGCACGTGAAGACTGCTGGGTGCCCTTGGGCTAGTCACAGCTCTCTTCAAACTCTCTCAGCCTCACCTACCTCACAAGGTGTCTGTTGTGGGGAGAGGAAGGGAAGGAGATTGTAAGCTGGTTTGATTCCCCTTAAAAGATAGAGAAAATCGGCATATAAAAACCAGCTTTTCTTCTTCTAGATAGTATGGGAAGAGATGGACCTTCAAGGTACCCTCGCCCTAATCAATTGAGGGTCTTAAAGGTAAGAACCAGCACTTTGAATTGTGCCCGGAAACAGATAAGTGCAGATCCTTTAGCACAGGGGTGATACAATCCTTGCAACCATCCCCTGAAAGTAGCCTAGTTGCTGCATCTGGGTTACCAGTTTTGGACCAATTGAAGTTTCCAGATCATTTTCAAAGGCAGCCCCAAATAGAGAGCCTTGCAGGACTCTAACTTGGATGGGATCAGGGAACGGATCACTGTGGCCAGATCACACTTTTCAATGAGTGGTTGTTGCTGGCAAAATAGCTGAAGGTGCTAAAAGGCATGATGTGGCACAGAGGACACCTGAACCTCCAGCCACAGGCCAGGATCCAGTAGCACCCTCAGGCTACAAACCTGCTCCATCAGGGGGAGTACAACCCCCTCCAGGACAGGCTGGCTCCGCAGTCCCTGAGCAGCTTCTCCACTGACCAACAGCACTGCAGTCTTGCCTAGATTGAGCTTTGGTTTATTGGCCCCTATCCATCCCATCACCTTCTCCAGGCACCTATTCAGGTCTTCCACAAACCCACCTGGCTTAGCTGTTAAGGAGCAATAGAGCTGGATGTCATCCACATATTGATGGAGCCTCACTTCAAATCCCTAATGTCATCTCCCAGGCGTTTCATGTAGTTGTTAAATAGCACCGGGGACAAGATGGAACCCTGTGGGACCCCATAGCATAAATTCCTCGAGGCCAAGAAGTGGTTCCCTAGTACCACCTTCTGGAAACAATGGGTTAAAAGAGTGGAACCACCGAACCTTGGTGTCACCTACTCCCAGCCCAGCCACCTCTCCAGAAGAATGCCATGGCCAAAGGTATCAAAAGCAGCTAAGAGGTCCAGGAGAATCAACAGGGAGGTGTTCCCCCATCTTTCTCCTGGCAAAGGTCAGCCCTTAGGGCAATCAAGGCAGTTGCCATCCCAGAACCAGGCCTGAATCTAGATTTAAATGAGTCTAGATAATTTGTCCCCTCCCAGACCACATGAAGCTGTGTTGCGACCATTAGATTTGTCAACCTCCACGTGGGGTCTGGACATCTTCAGAAATTACAACTGATTTCCAGGTGGCAGAGATCAGTTCTCCTGGAGAAAATGGTTGCATTGGGTTGTGAACTCTATTGCATTATACCCTGCTGAGGTCCCTCCCGAGGGTCCCTCCCCAAATCTCCAGGAACTTCCAAGGTAGATCGGTTCTTGTAGGCTATCTGGGCTGTGTGACCGTGGTCTTGGTATTTTCTTTCCTGACATTTCACCAGCAGCTGTGGCAGGCATCTTCAGAGGAGTAACACTGAAGGACAGTGTCTCTCAGTGTCAAGTGTGTAGGAAGAGTAATATAAAGTCAGAAGGGGGTTGGGTTTGAGCTGAGTCATTGTCCTGCAAAGTATTAAAGGTAATGTGTTAATCATTGTCCTGTAAGTATCAAACGTAATGTGCTAATGAGGGTATGGTATGTTAATGTGGAACCATCGTATCCTGAAGTGATCTGTTAACATGTGGAATCCAAAGCTAATCCGCATGGCTATTGTGGACTGTAGTCTTTGTTAGTCTGGAGGTTTTCAGGACAGGAAGCCAGGCCTTATTCAAAGACTACAGTCCACAATAGCCATGCGGATTAGCTTTGGATTCCACATGTTAACAGATCACTTCAGGATACAATGGTTCCACATTAACATACCACACCCTCATTAGCACATTACCTTTGATACTTTTTGCAGGACAATGATTCAGCTCAACCCAACCCCTTTCTGACTATATATTACTCTTCCTACACACTTGACACTGGGAGACACTGTCCTTCAGTGTTACTCCTCTGAAGATGCCTGCCACAGCTGCTGGCGAAACGTCAGGAAAGAAAATACCAAGACCACGGTCACACAGCCCTGATAGCCTACAAGAACCGATGAACTCTGACCGTGAAAGCCTTCGACAATATTCCAAGGTAGAGTTGGCAACTGTAGCCAACATCCACTTGCTCACCTTGCTCAAGAATGGAATATTAGCCACTGGGCGATCGATGTTAAATTCATTTGCAACCAGAGATGCCTTCTTCAGGAGAAATCTCACAACAGCCTCTTTTCAAAGCGGATGGAACTACACCCTTCTGCAGAGAGGCATTTATTACCTCCTGGACCCAGCCAGTCAACCCAGCCCAGCATGATGCGATTAGCCACGAAGGACAAGGGTTAAGACCTGAAGCACCTTTTCCACTTCATCAGGCCTCACCGACTGAAAATCATCTATACCGCTAAGACCAGTCTGTAGGGTTGCCAACTTCCAGGTAGTAGCAGGAGATCTCCTGCTAATTCAACTGATCTCCAGCCGATAGAGATCAGATCACCTGGAGAAAAAATGGCAGCTTTGGCAATTAAACTCTATGGCATTGGAGTCCCTCCCCTCCCCAAACCCTGCCCTCCTCAGGCTCAGCCCCAAAAATCCGCCAGTGGCGAAGAGGGGCCTGGCAACCCTACCAGTCTGTGCTCCAATAACATAATGAGATTGAACCAGTCCAACTGTGGTGTCTTAAGTCACGGCAAATGCAATTTTATCTGCAAAATGCATTGCTAAGGCACTGCAGTGCGCTTGCATGTTTTCCAGGTCAATGTCCTCTGGGTCCTGAGATAAAAGCCGCCCCCCCCCCCCGCAACCCAGAAAAGCTCTGCAGGACAGAAAGGCAAGCTCACTTCACTAACATCACTGCCACAGAGTAGGCAGGATCATGTGCTCTCACCTGTGCTTGGTCGCATTCTCTTTGACTGTTTCTCCACTTGTGCTCTAGCTGTCTGCCCAACCATTTCATCATCCGAAAACTGTCTGTTTCCCTTTTAACATGCCTTTGATAATGTTAACAAAATTAGTACCTGGCCTACTTGTCTGTTTTATTTTCAGCCCAGGACAGGAGACAGGAGCTTCTCATCTTGAGAGAATGACCTCTATTAGATTCTACAATGTTGAAGTGTGGATTTATTTCTGTTCCTCTTTAGGGTGGTGCAGAGGATTGCTATGAAATCTCTCCCCCCCCCTCTCCAAACTGTACAGCCAGAGGCACAATGTCTACTTACTGCCACCTCCCCTAAATCACTGTAAGTGAAGAAGCTGAGCATTTGGGCACGTGTTTGTTGTCATTGTTTTCCTAAAGAGATAGAGGTGCCATGTTGAGAGAACAGCACCAAAAGACAGACATATCTCTGCTTACCCACCACCACCACCAACCCACCAACAAAACCTATCTGGAAGATTCAGGGCAAAACTTAGACTGTGTAAAGAATCAACAAAACCCCCTTTTATCTACTTCCAGCTTTGTCTTCATCTCACTCCCCCAGTCTTTGAGATGAAAGAACAATTCACTACTATCGGAAAAGCAGTCTCTCTCTCTCTCTCTCTCTCTGAACCACATTGCAGTAAAGCTGCCATCCACTATATTGCTGGGGAAATGATGCAAAACAAAAGAAGAGGACAAGTTTACAACCTACAATCCTTTCGCTTTTCAAGCATCCTGTCTTGGGGACTCAAAGGCATGCCATGGGCCCTCCTCCTTTCTTCTCCCTGTGATCTGTTGATGGGTGACAATACATGCCTTCCACATCTCAGGGGCAAATTTTACATAGTGGTTTGTTTATTATTGTATTATTGTTGTAGTTGTAGTTTTATCTGTATATTTCTCCCCACTGCCCAAGAGCTCAGAGCAGTTTATATCTGGTTGCAAGGCACTTCCATGCAGACAGTTTACAGGCCAGAGCAATTTAGCTTCAGCAGCAGATTGTCATTGTGTGCCATCAGACCACCATCTGGCCCATGACATTGCTTCCTTCAGCCTGTGGGCTGCAGTCCTGCTTTAGATAAATCAGCTGTTCTTAGCCATGACTGGCCAGTGGTTGCAACACCATCTCCTGTGCACTCCTGATCTCTTAACTGCAAAGCTTAGAACAACAAACTCAGAATTTAATCTTTGCATGTGCATAATTACAGCACAACAAACTCTATAGTCTAAACACAAAAACCACCTGGGCCCTGTTTAACTGTGCAATATCCCCCCATCCCACAAGCACAGGGAAGAGTGCCCTCTTGTGGCTGGATTGTACTGTTACATTTGACATGTTTACCTTTCTTTTGTTGTTGTTGGCATCATAGGATATCAAATTAACAAACACGTTACTGAGTCATGACACATTACAAACACATGGCAAAAATATGAAAAATAATAAAGCATGACAAGAGTTAAATTCAGTTTATTAACGTATATTAAGGTTTCTGAGATATGACGTTGCCTTGTATTTCCGTCATGCTTAATATAGCAGAAAAGAGCTTGAAAATGTAGCAGAATTTTTTAAAAGAATGTAAAAGCCTTGTGGAAACCAAAGTTATGTGTAAAGATATAGTTCCGCATATGGCTCCCTATATCTACCACATACACTTTGCTTAATCTGAGTCTGCCTGTGAATTGCTATTAACACTTCTAGAAGTCGCTAAAATAAGCCATGATGCTTTTTAGAGATGGAATGCTGTGTGTTTTGTTGTCCTGCAAGACAATCTTCTTCCTTTCAGTCCTGTGTTTGTTTACTCAATTCTGAAGTAAATCCAAAGATGAAAGGAGAAGAAAGAGCCTGTGGATAATCGGGGGCTCTTTACTTCCCACTGTTACATCAGGTAACTAGCCATTTTAAAAAAGGATTCCAGTCAGCATAATGGGAACTGTGGCGGGGTGTAAGTAATGCATTCATAAGAATATGGTTTGTCGGTGAACCAAGGTTGAAGGTGATCTTGGCAGTAAGAATGTAGAAGTGTTATCAAATATAAACAACTGTGAGATGAAGCTGTTCATTCAAGATCATGCAGACTAACCGTCTTGATTCCCTGGGATTTTGTATGCAAACGATGAGACACTGAGCTCTCAGCTTAATTTTAAATCAATATTCTGCATCCACATCTTGTAATTCCTGAATTCACCTTGCAATTCCTAAATAAAAGTTCTGAATACCACTAAGGATGAATCTGACATCTATGCTTCATTTTAATTACTCGGGGCTAAATATTCAAAGCACCAACAGAAAAAGACTGCATTCTGCTGACTCTGGCTTCCTAAAGGGGTATTGGAATAAAAGGCATTTTTTAAAGGTTGTAAACTGCATTTGTGATGAAAAATGGTCATGGACTCTTTACCACTACTAGTACTGAATCTAGATACGCTCAGTTTGTATTTACCAATTTACATGTGTGAACTGGCTTCTGCTTGACAGACAGAAATTCTGCAGGTGAAGTTTCCCTTGCATCCAAAGGTTGTGTGACTGCTACAGGTACGAAAGCTCTGCCAGAAAAACAAGCGGACCATCCTGCATTCCTTAAGGATCCCTGAAAGTCTCATTACCTTCAGTAATTACTCCAGAATAAATGTATTACAGCTTTAAACTCTCTCAGTGAAAGCAGGAGATAATTCTGATTAATACCTTGGAGTCAAATTTCCTCAATTAGATCGACCTGAAACCAAAATAGACCAAAGCTCAGTATAGAAATTCTTGTTTATTGTTCGATGGTTCCTAATTTCTTAATTACGTTCCGCTAGAATGGCATGCCTCAAACTGAATGCAGAGTGTCAGCGCAGGATATTTTCACTAGATTTAATTGGTTTATAGCCCCATGCTTTTTGAGAATTAATTTTAAATCAGCCTAGACAGTCATTCTGCAAGTAAACAAAGCATGACATCATTTTGGATTGGATCTGAATTGGGTTGAAGGCAACAAAGAGGACATATTGATTGCTCAGCCAAGAGTTATAGGCACAATCCAAGCAGGGGGCCACTTAGAATGCAAGAAGGCACAGAGCAGAGTTTCTAACTTTAATCTGCCTGTTCCCTTCTTCTCCACAGATCTCTGCCCCTTTATCCCTTGCTGGCCTGGAGATAGTTCATGTCATGTGCATTAACCTCTACCTAATGCACTGGCTGGAAGCTAGCAAGGGCATTCTCAGTATGGGATGGCTTGGGGAAGGAGCAGAAGGGAGGGCATTTCCTGATTTTAAAGAAAGCCAAGAGAGTATCTGCTGGGCCTGGTAAAAATGTATAACATGCCCCCTCCCCATTTTATCTAATTCATACAAATGTCTCATTGTCACAGGTCATGAAAGGAATGCATGTTTTATTTCTAAAATGATCTAAACAAACCATATAGCAGTCATGGGCTTGCAGCGGGGGCTAAGCCTTTGCACCTCCAGGCCATGCTATTCTGCGTTGTGGCTATTTCCCTCCCCCCACCAGGTATGGGCCCTCCCTACCTGGCTTCCCTCCTTGGACATCCACACCAGACAGCTATAGGAACACAGATGCTCCCCCTTTCTTGGGCTGCTTCCTTTCCATAAACCCTCCTCTGCTCCAATTTCAGGGTGGCGTCACCTGCCTGCGAAGCTATCCACATTTCAAATGTATGTTCATCTCTCCCATCATGGGGCCAAAAAAAAAAAAAAAAACGATTCGTAAGGCACACATCTGGACGAGGTGCTGAAGCCTGGCGCCCATGGGACCTAGGGAAGCATCCGGTGGGCTGGATGGTGCTCCATGACAGCAGGGCCATGCAAGCACGCTCCTCCTGTCTGAAACCCTGACTAAGGAAGGACCCCTCTGGGAAGCCTCCGTGGAGGAACGCCAAGTGGAAGCGAGCGCAGTTTTGCCCCGCGCTCCGTTTCCTTCCTGGCGTTGCTTAGCAGGGAGCCGTTTGCAGCCAGGGCTGCCCGCCCAGCCCAGCCTCCGCTCCCTAGATCACGGCAGGCGGCCTTTGCTGCGGCTGCCCCTTCCATCCTTAAAGGCGGCGGGAGCCAAGCAGCCCGCAGCCCGGCAGAGGGAGCCTCCGGAGCCCGCAGAGTGACGTGGCCAGGAGAACGCAAGGAAGAGCGGCGGCGACACACAGGATCTCCCGAGCATGCGCAGTGAGGGGGGGGGAATGTTCGGACCCGACGCGCCCCTCGTTCCAACGAGGCTGTTAAACGACCGTCCTCCGCCCCGCACGTTGCCCGCCCGCAAAGGCACTGCAGCCCGTAAAAAGTGGGCGCTCATTGAGGCGGTGGGCGATCGCCCCGAAACCATCCACCCGCGCCCCGTCCCGCAGAAGGTGTGCTTTTGGAGGGGGGGGGGGAGATCCAGCGGCCCAGCCTGGCAAACGGGAGGGAATCCTGCTAAGGAAGGACTCCCCCCTCCCCCCTCCCCCCAAGAAGGGTTGCCTCTGCAGCGGCGTGGGCGAGAGGCTGGCCGCCTTCCGCAGTGGAGGCGGGCCCGGCCCCCCCCCTCCACCCGCAGCAGGCAGGCGGGCTCCGCTTGTGGCTTCCGAGGGTTTCCCTCCAGTGTCAGGGATTCCTCGGCAGCCCCACGCGGAGGGGGCGGCGTGTCGCGCTGGGCGCTCTGCAGCACTCGCCTCGTTGGGGCAGAGAGGGGCCGCGACGGCTCCCAGCTCCGCGACGGGTCCCGGAGGACTGCGGGGGAAGCACTGGCAGAGGCGGCCGCGCAGGCTCAGTGCGATCTCACTGCGTCTCAGGGTCTGGCTTGGGCAGAAGCCAAGGAAAGGGGGGCCATCACACAGAGGCGGGCGGCAGGGGCTTCTCCCTGGCACCGAGGAATCCCCGGGCTCCGCAAGGGCGAATCCCACCTGCGGCCGCCAGCCAGCCAGCTCTGCAGTCCCAGCCAAGCTGCAGAGGAGGCGACGCTCGGCCGCAGCTAGCCCTGGGCGCCAGGGGGCAGCACCGAGCCGCCGGCGCCGCGACTCCCCGAGATTCCCTGCATCCCGCATCATCAGGAAATTCCCTTTGACGAGATGCTGCTGCAGCCTCTGCAGTGCGCGCGCCAAGGGTGCTTTGGCACGGGCTTGCCTCGTTCGTTTCCTTTGCTAACCCCCCCCCCCTACACCTAGTCAAGCAAACAGCCATGCTAGGCAACGGCGAGGAGGAGGCAAGCACTGCAAAGTGCATGCTGGGCTTGGGGGAGCAAAGAGGGCATGAAATCCCCACAAGTGGCTCTACAAAGAGCAGTTCTTTAGCGGCCCAGATGTGCACGTATCGTCAAGGCCTTGCAGCCAGGTAGACTGCCAATCTATTAAGGGCGGCGATTTTTTTAAAAAAGGAATTCTTAGCACAAAAACATGGGAAGGGAGACCAAAGGCACGGAAAATGACTTGGAGGGGGTCCACTTCTTATTTGAGACCCGTTGGTGCAATGCTCGAGGGTGGGGGAGCGTGTCCCGCCTCCACTAACAGAATGGGCATGATGCTTCTCCCTGTCCCTCCCTAGATTAGCCGACTGCTGCAAAGCGACCCCATGCAAAGCAACGTGGCCCCAGAGATTGCCCGCGCGCGGCCAAGCGGCTTCCACACCAGGTAGGCTGCCAGCACCTCTTGCCCTGTGGTGTGCCAGCGCGTTACAAATGCACTCGACGCTGGTAAAATGGTCGCAATAAAACGGTCGTCAGAAGGAGACGCTGACTGGATAGGCAACAACTTGGAGGGGTCGGTAAACTGGGAAATCCTTCTACCCGATTCTGCAACTAGCACCACTCTCGTGGCCCAAATTCACAGACGCGGACTAGAAGCATTATGTGCACTGTTTAGGCCATTTATGCATGGGAGGTTTGGCCTTGGATGCACATTGGATGCTCTCTAGATGCACATTTTCCCCATCCGAATTCTCAGAACTCAAAAATAAGCCCCCATGCAGAGCTGTGAGCATTCGGATGGGGAAAACGTGCATCTAGAGAGCGGCACATCCAAGGCCAACCCTCCCGGGCATAAATGGCCTTATTAGTCGCCCTGAACTGTGTGCTCTGGCGTGCAGCTAACACACTGCGGGTGATGGGCCAGCTATTTGGACGGGGTAGTTCGCAGCGCCCCCTGGTGACTGGCAGCTGTCGTGCCCGCTGCCCCGAGTCCACCTCCGCCGCCCGGGGCTTCTGTTCCCGCTAGCGCCCCCTGGAGCCTCGGGGGTGGGGGGAACCCTCTGGCGCTGGGGACTGGCCCGAGGCCCGCGCGCTCCCTTTCAGCGCAGGACGGGGCGGGGGGGGGGAGCTGCGCAGCGCCCGGCCCCACAGGGCAGCAGGGAGACCGAGGGCTCCTCCGCGGCTCTCCCGGCTCCTCCTTCCCCCCTCCCGGACGGGCTCTCCTCGCCGCTCCCCCGCCCGCCTCTGCCGGAATTGCCATATTAGGAGCAGGAAGGCTCGCGCCGGAACCAGCCCTTATAAGGGCCTGGCCTTATATGGCCTCCGCGTCCGGGGGCTTCCGGAGGCCTCCGGGGAGGCCGGCGAGGGGAGAGGCCGCGGCCGAGGGGGGCCTCCAGGGGCCTGGCCCGCAGGCGGCTGCTTGGGGCGAGGGCCTCGAGGGCCCGGGCGAGCGGCGGGGCCCCGGCGCGCGGCGGGGCCGGCCCCCCCTTCCCTTTCTCCGGCCGGCTTCCCCCAGTGCCAGCCTCTGACGCCAGGCGGGGTTCTCTGCCCCGCCACCATAAAAGGGCTTCCTGCCTCCCATATATGGACATGTACGTCAGGAAAGAGGCGGGCCGCAGCCGAGGAGACTCGATATATACAGGCTGCTCTGGGGCGGGCGGGGAGCCGAGAGCTTCCAGCAAGTAGAGCCAGGGGGAGCCCCGGGCCGGCCGGGCGGGTGGGGGAACGGAGCGCCTCGGGCGGGCAGAGCCAGGGGGAACCCCGGGCCGGCCGAGCAGCCGCCGCCCACGCCCGCCTCGCCTCGCCTCGCCTCTCTCTGTCTCTCTCTCGCCCCTGTTTTGACGTGCAGCCCCGGGCCGAGCCCGAGCCCCGGCGCCCCCATGGCCGCGGCCAAGGCCGAGATGCAGCTGCTGCCCTCGCTGCAGATGGCCGATCCCTTCAGCTCCTTCCCGCACTCGCCCCCCACCATGGACACCAACTACCCCAAGCTGGAGGAGATCATGCTGCTGGCCGGCGGGGGGCCCCAGTTCCTCGGCTCCACCGGGGGGCCCGAGAGCGGCGGCGGAGGAGGAGGCGGCGGATTCAACCCCGCCGGCGAAGGAGGGGAGCAGTCCTTCGAGCATCTCGCGGCAGGTAGGCAGGAACGGAAGGCGAAGGGGGATGGCTGCCTGGCGCAGGGCGCTCCGAGGCAGGCAGGCAGGCAGGCGCGCGGGTGGGGGGGGATTCTCCGATGTGCGTCAGCAGCTCCGGGGGCTTCGGCCGCTGGAGTCGGGCTGGGCGCGCTCTCCGGTGGTCTGTCGTGCATTAGCCCGGGAGAGGGGGGGGGGAGGCAGGCATCCGCCTCCCGGGAGTGTCCCCGGCGGGCGAGCCTCTTGCAGGGGGGCGCCTTCGGGGCGGAGCGATGCGGGACTCACCCGGGGCGCCGCTTCTCTCGACAGATCCCTTCCCGGAGATGTCCCTGAGCGGCGAGAAAGCGCTGGCGGAGAGCGGCTTCCCCAGCCAGACGGCCCGCCTGCCGCCCATCACCTACACGGGCCGCTTCTCGCTGGAGCCCGCGTCGTCGTCGTCGTCGGGGGGCGGCGGCAACGGGACGCCGCTGTGGCCCGAGCCCCTCTTCAGCCTGGTGAGCGGCCTGGTAGGCATGGCCAGCCAAGCGTCCTCGGCCTCGCAGCCCACCTCGGCGGCCGCCTCGCCCGGCCCGGCGCTGAGCTGCTCGGTGCAGGCCAGCGACCCCAGCCCCATCTACTCGGCGGCGCCCACCTACCCCAGCCCGGGCGGCGGCGGCGGCGGGGGCAGCGAGATCTTCCCGGAGGCGTCGAGCCAGCCCTTCCCCAGCCCGTCGGGCCCCTCGCTGCAGTTCGCGCCGCCCGCCTACCCGGCGGCCAAGGGCTCCTTCCAGCTGCCCATCATCCCGGACTACCTGTTCCCGCCGCAGCCGTCGGGCGAGCTCAGCCTGGAGCAGAAGCCCTTCCCCAGCCCGCCGCCCTCGCTCACGCCGCTCTCCACCATCAAGGCTTTCGCCACGCAGAGCGGCGGCGGCCCGCAGGAGCACAAGAGCCTCCCGGGGGGCGGCGGGGGCGCCTACCAGGCGCAGCTGGTCAAGCCCAGCCGCATGCGGAAGTACCCCAACCGGCCCAGCAAGACGCCGCCCCACGAGCGGCCCTACGCCTGCCCCGTCGAGTCGTGCGACCGCCGCTTCTCGCGCTCCGACGAGCTCACCCGCCACATCCGCATCCACACCGGCCAGAAGCCCTTCCAGTGCCGCATCTGCATGCGCAACTTCAGCCGGAGCGACCACCTCACCACCCACATCCGCACCCACACCGGCGAGAAGCCCTTCGCCTGCGACGTCTGCGGCCGCAAGTTCGCCCGCAGCGACGAGCGCAAGCGGCACACCAAGATCCACCTGCGGCAGAAGGACAAGAAGGCCGACAAGGGCCAGCCGCCGCCGCCCCCGCCGCCGGGGGGCGCTGCCGCCGCCGCCTCGCCCCTGGCCCCCTACAGCGCCTCGCCGGGGGCCCCCGCCTCCTTCCCTGCCCCTGCCTCCTACTCGCCCCCCGTGACGACATACGCGCCCCCCGTGACCTCCTACTCTTCGCCCGTAACGTCCCCCTTCCCCTCCTTCCCCTCGTCCTCGGTGGCCACCAGCTACGCGGCCATCGCCTCCTCCACCTTCCAAAGCCAGGCGGCGGCCACCCCTTTCCCCTCGCCCGGAGGCCTGGGCGGCCCCTTCGGCCCCCAAGTGACTTCGGCCCTGTCCGACATGGCCTCCGCCTTCTCGCCCCGGACAATCGAGATCTGTTGAGGGGCAGGGCGAGAGGGGAGGCGGAGAAGCCCTTTCCTGAGCCCCGGGGGGCCTGCCGAGGAGGCGGCTTCGGGCGGATCCTTGCTTCTGGGGTGGGGGTCCGGGCGGCACTGACACTGGCCAGCCCAACCCCTTCCCAGCTTGGCAGCCGCTCTCGAAGCCCCGGGACTTCCCTTTGAACTTCAACTGCCTGACAAAAGAAAACCAGTGACTGCGCCCCATCGGAGCGCCTCTGCTTCTGTCCAAGGACTTGATTTTGCATGGGCGATGGTGATCTCCTTCCTTTAGGATTCTTCCCCTCCCCGCACCCTCCCAGCCGCGATTCACTAGGAAGCAAGGGACTTTGGCATCCGTGCCCAGACAATGTATATTGTAAAAACGTGCCATGGCTTTGCTTTCCTTCTGGGTTTTTGACGTGGAAAAACAAACAAACATCTTTGCATTCTCATATTGCATTCTTTGGAGTACGAAGGGCCATTATTAATTTTTTGTATATGGTAACATTTTTTGCTCGTTTCGTGATGACGAAGCTGTAATGAGTTTTACAACTTGTTAGGGGGAGGGGGGCGAGGGAGACAAAAAAAATCAGCACTTAACTATGTATTTGAGCATGTCAAGAGTGTGATGTTCTTTGTAAATATCACCTTGAGGATTGAAACACTCTCTCACGTGGCAAAAAGTTTTTGTTGGGGGTTTTTTTCTTCCCCCTTTCCTTTCAAGTCCCAAGTCTTGGTGCCTTGTTGTGAAGCCCTGCTGACGTCATGCATTTGTGTGATTGGATGCGTCGCATCTAGCCTTAAGGTGAAAGGGAAAGTGTGGAAGGGGACTCCGGCTCAAAAACAAAAAAGGGGAGGAGCCCGAGGACAGAATGTAAGCAAAAAACACAAAAAAAATCGAACTTCTCAAAAGTCTATTTTTGTTACAGAAGTGTAAATTTATAAATATATTCAGGAGTTGGAATGTTGTAGTTACCTACTGAGTAGGCAGCAATTTTTGTATGTTATGAACATGCGGTTCATTATTTTTGTGGTTTTATTTTTGACTTTGTACTTGTGTTTGTTTAAACGAAAGTGACCGTTTGGCTTATAAACACATTGAATGCGCTTTACTGCCAATGGGATATTTGGTGTACAATACCCTACAGAAAAAGTCAATAAAAATATCGAGAGACCAGCCCGTCCGGCTTTTCCTTCCAGGGTCGGAGCTTGCGGTGCTGGCAGCTGGCTGGACTAACACCTTCTGGGCCTTTCTGCGAGTGGACCTGGCGGCGCTGGCTGCGGTCTCTTCCTTGCCCGGCTGAACCGCCTGCAGGAGGAGGACTCTAGAGTCGGGGAGCTCTTAAGCACAGCAGCGGGGCTCCCCTTTTGGGGAGGGGGAGGAGACCCCAGTCCCTTTTGGCACAGCGAGCTGCCTCGGGCTGAGGACCGGGGTGGTAATGTTCAGTCTTTCCAGCATCGGAGCAAACCATCCAACTAAGCCCACCGTGGCAAGTGCGCAGAGAGAGATGGAAGAGACCCCTCCCCTGCCTAGACCCTACCGGTCTGCGCCTACCTAGTGTGGCCCATGCAGGAGGGCCTCTATCCTGGGCTCCTTCCAATTTAAGTCTACGCACGTCCCTACTATGGCCAGCAGCAGCCTTGAGCTGATTGCATGCTATGCGTTTTAGCACCTAAACCTGCCACCCCCTTTCTCCCCATTCCTACACATGAAGCCAGCTGGGTGACCTTGGTCTAGTCACGCTCTCTCAGACCCACCTACCTCACAGGGCGCCTGTTGTGGGGAAGGGAAGGTGACTGTAAGCCGGTTTGAGTCTCCCTTAAGTGGTAGAGAAAATCGGCATATAAAAACCAACTCTTCTTCCCGAGTCTGGGAAAGGGGCGGCGGGATGATTTAGTGCAGGTACCATCGTTGCACTGGGCCGGGGTGTCCTGAGAGTCAGACGCAGAACCCCCCCACCTCAGGGAGGTGGGGCTCATGAGCCCCAAGGCCTCCTGTTCATCTGAACGGTAGCTAATGAAGACCAGAAGGGCGTCGCTCTGTGGGAACGAGAAGCCTCCGAAATGGGATGAGATGAATCGGCTTTGAGGCCCGGCGCAGATTCCGGGGCAGCCCAGATCGTGGCGGATAGTCCCTCCATGCTGGACACAGAATTTCCCCCATTCCTGCTTCTCGGTATGGCTGCCCCTGGGGTAGAGGGATTAATCCAGCCACCTCTTCCCACGATATAGCAATTGGGGGGGGGGGCTTGCGCTTAATGGCTGCCGCAAGATTACAGGCAGAGCAAGGCCAGGTGAGGTCCTGCCGGTCTACCCTGGCTGGCTGGCTCCCTGGATCCGGGGTGGACTGACTGCCCTAGCCCAGGTGCTGGCTCCTTCCTCCCTTTGACCCGGGCGGCAAACTGGTTCGCTCCCTTCGTGCTCTCAAACACCTGCTTTCGAAGGACTCGGAGGAGCAGGGCGAGCCTTGGCGAACCCATCGAGAGCCGCCGGCCTCGTTCCTCTAAAAGGCAAAGCACGTTTTATCCCCTCTCAAGGCTTGTTTACGCCAAAGTTAGCGCCATTAGGGATCTGGCTTAGGGCAGGTGGGATCGCAACCTTCACCCCTCTCCTCCCCCACAGCGATCCCCAGAGGCGGGGATCGCCCTAGTTCCCGTTTTACAGAGGAGAAACTGAGGCTGGCAGAGAGGGCCCTGCCCGAAGCTCCACTCTGGCCGGGATTTGCAGATGAGGTGAAGATCTTGCAGTACGGAGTCGTTCTTGCAGACGCTGGGTGAAGTTCCCCGCTCCCCACCCCCGCGGCTCCTATAGAGGGAGCTGTAAAATAAAGGCTCTGCGCAGACGGATGGGGGTCCTATTCTTCACTCCTGACATAGGTGAGAGTCAAAGAACACCTGGTCTCCAGGGTTGCCAACTCTCTCCCCCCCCCCCAATGCAGGCAGACGTTTTACTGGTGCAGTTTCCCTTAGAGTGGAGATGACCAGTGATGGGGAACCACCTGTTACGTTTCTGCCTGCCCTGCCGCTGCTAGCGGTTCAGGATCCAGCCAAGAAAAAACATTGGCAACCTTACCAGTCTTAGAGGGGGAGGTTGGCCAGAGGGGGCTCAGCCTAGGAAAGCGTGAAATAACCAAGAGGGACAGATTGCCTCTGAGCATATGTAGAGCCAATTCTCAGTGCCAAGTGACTGCGACCAACTCTGGATGCATGTTGTGGATTACGAGTAGGGACCTCCAGGGCAGAAAGAGCATCGTTTCCAGACCTTTCAGAGTTCAGTATTGCCTATGGCGAGAGAGGCACTAACTCTGAAGCCTCTCTGTAAAAAAAAAATACCCCCCCCCCCCCGCGTTTGCATCCCGAATTTCCGACTCTTACTGGCGTTCTTTACGCGGGAGGGGACTGACTTGCTGCTGGGCCGGCGGCTTGGTTCTGAAAACGATCTTGATTTGGATCCTGGCGCAGGACCGAGGAGGAAGTGAGAAGGGAGAGGGGGCGCTCCCAGGGCGTAGTTGCTCAGGTCTCAAGCAGCATCTTCCCAAACGGCCGGCGAGGGCGCTGAGCAGGCAGCGACTTCACCAGGAGCAGCCGTCGAACAAGAGGGACAGGGGCGGCTCTCTCGGCCATAGGGCCCCTGTCAACAGAGCCCAGCCCGGCCCCTTATTTTCCGGGTGCTCTTGGTCCACGCACCATGCTTAGACTGATTTCCCCAAGTCTCGCATTTGGGCGCATCCCCCCCACCCCAGCAAACATTTATTGAGGGATTTGGCATCTCGGAAGATCCCCCCCCCCCACCTAGGCTGCCCCACTTTGGACGGAGCGCTCTTCTCCCGGGCGAGGCTCCTTTCAGGGGCAGCCCACGCTGTCGGACTTATCAGCTTTGGCGTACCGACTCTCATCAATAAGACTTTGGGGTCGCCATCTCCCCCTCCCCTTTGGGCTCTTGTGCTTTTAACAGGGTAGGCTAACATTAAACTGTGACGGACAACACCAGCCTGAACTTGTTTTTGGCAAGGGGGTGACAAGACATTATAGAACTCTCTCCATAACCCACTAACTCTTGCCGCAGCTCCCTCTGTCAGCGTTGCCATCTCTTCTCCCAGAAGCTTTTAATCGCAGGTATAGACACAACAGGTAGTGCTTTTCTTATCCCTGCCTCTATGCCAATTAAAAGCTATCCCTGATGGATTTCAGCCTGCCACATCACTGTGCGAGAGGAACAAAGGACTATCCTCTCAACCTGGCTGGCGGCTCCTCATGGGTCATCTGCTCCAGCTGGTTTCCCCCCCCCCTGCAAGCCACAGCATCTTGCTGTCCAGCATCCCAGCTACATGGCTGGAGCTACATGGCCTCTGCTTGAAAATTTTCCAGGAAGGAGATTCCTGGAACGACTTCCCCTGCCAACTTGGCGCATCACTGAACCCCTTAGGGTGCCCCGCCCCACCCTAATGAGGAACAGTATCCCCCCTTCTTTTTTCAAGGTCTTCTGCTTTATTGTTTGGATCTTATCTTGGCGGCTGGCATCTCAGTAAGAAAGGCGGAGTATAAAAATCCTTATACCAGCCCTGCAAAGCAGGCCAGTATTATTATCCCCGTTATAGATGGAGCTGAAATGGGTTGGTCTGCCTGAACTGGGACTGGTTGACTCTTCAGCGCCCCCAGCTCCCATCTGATCCCCCACTTCTTCATCCTGCACATCAGGTCCCACCACCCCCTCCTCCTCGTTGCCCGAGGGATGCTCTTGGGCTTTTAAGGGCTCTCCTCCCCAGTTCTCACAGAGTCCTTCGGGTGCGCCACCTCCAGTTCGCTTGGGAGCTTCTCCACAAAGCTGGCACACTTGCTTGGCGATAAGAGTAGGCAAGGGAAAGTTTACGGTAACTCCAGCCGTAGATCCTATCACTGCACACTTAAACTTCAGTGGGACTTAGTCCCAAGCAGATGAGCATGACATTGCAATCCTGATCTCCAGCCTGAACCTGAAAGACAAATCTGTGACTCTGATAGGTGCACACAGTGGTTTACTCAGGAGAAGCCGGACTTTCCACATAGTTAAACGCTTTGCTTCGGAATAGGAATACCACTGAACCCATTTTACTGCGAAGTTTGTGAACAGCTCTTCTCCTTTTCAGGTCTGGAAATAAAGGAAAGCCCCCAGAACAACTTGCGGTCGCTTCCAGTTTCTGAGTTCTTGGGAGGTTTTTTCTCTCAGTGATATGACTTTCTGAAACACCCTTTCGCCCATTTTCTCCTCCCCAGCTGCACCAGGTTTTAGTCTGAGCCACAGCTGTCTCCCAAAACCAAGTCCAGCCCTCGGGTCAGCCTTGGCACTAACTGAGTGCCTTTAAGTCCATGCATCTGGGACTGCAGATAAAAACTTCTAGGACAGAGGGTGTGACTCAGGTAGGCAAGCTTGAGCCGGAGGCACCTCTCCTTTTTAGAAAATACGCACCTGGCAGGAGGAGTCATTGGTAATTGAAATATTATTCCCCCTAGGCATGGAATAGATTCCCAACAAGTCCCTTCTGTCAGTTTGACTCCTGATGGTGAGAACTTTTCTAGGTAAAAGAAAGCACAAGATCCAAGGATCCGGGAGACCTGGGTTCAAACCCTTGGCCAACCCGATTGCTAGGTGAGCCTGGGCCAGTCACTTGCTGTTAACCTAGCCTACCTTACAGGGTTATTGTGAGGTAAAGAGAACTAGTCAGTCACCCTGAGGTAGGCTGAAGAGGTAATAGACAGGAATGGAGCGTTGAGGCTGAGAGCGTCAATATGGCGCTAGCAAATGGCACTCAGCTGAGCTCTGCGCCACTGGATGCCGGGGCGGGTGACAACAGCGAGGAAGGGCGATTGCCCACGTTTAGGCTTTTGAGGGCATCCAGTTGGCTACTGCAGAAAACAAGACGCCGGACTAGATGGCCATGGGTCTGATCCTGCAGGACTGGCCTTACGCTTTGCTTCCTACGAGTGTCCTGGAGAGTGTTCAAAGCAGCAAACTGATTCCGATCCTGCAAAGTGCGGCATCCCTGCTAACTGACATCTTATTCCGAGTTAATCAATCGGGAATGTCAACCCTTGACTCACGCGCGAATTATGACTCCCACTAAACAAAAAACACATGCGGTGCATGGTAAAAAGGGAGAGCCCCCTGCCGGGGCGGGAGCTTGTGGAGGGGTTCGCTCGCTCGAAACGCACACTCAATCGCATTTGAACACAACTGCTAGCGCCAACGCATGGCATTGGGGTAAGCCTTGGGGCTATTGGGGGAGGGGTCTTTCTGGGAGCTCCGAGAGGTCCTGGGGGTGGGAGGGAAAGTAACAGCCCCCCCGTTCTACTCAAGCCGCTTTCTATCGGGGAAGGGGGGCGAATCCGTCGCCAGCCCTGCTCCACGGGGCTTACTCGCGGTCCAGGGCGCATAAGGCTGCCGCCCTGGCTCTTTTGGACGGGGACCCCCTCCACGCATCCGTGCGGGCGGAGCCGAGGGCTCAGAGCCCTCCCGGCCAGCGCGCCTCGCACGTTCGCTTCCAGCCGACTCCGGGAATCCCCCTCCCGCCTGGCCTGGCCAAGCGCCGCCAAGCCTGGGACGAGACGGCCGCGGCGGGAGCGGCTGGGAGCGGCGGCGCTGACTCGGGCCGCCTGCAGGCGGAGCCCCCGCCGGGCTCTCGTTCACACGCCCTCCGCGGCGAGAGCGCCGGATTCCGCTTTGCCCTGGAAGCCGAAAAGGCCTCCCGGCGGGCCAATCAGCGGGGCGCGTTTGCGTCTGGCTCGGCTCGCCTGCAGCTGCTTGTAATTTAAAGCCGGGCTTCGGCGCTGACCATGAAGTGACGGGAAAAGGCCTCGCGTCACGCTGGAGCCGGGCCAGGCGCGGGGATTGAGGAGGGAGGGAAGCGCGCTAGCCAGGCCAGCCAGCCAGCCAGCCAGGGGAGCCCCAGCGCCCTGGAGCCCGGCCCGGCCGCTCCCGAGCCCCGGCTCCAGCAAGCCTGCCCGGCGGTGCTTGGCTCCCCGCCGGCCCCGAGGCGCGCGCAAAAGCCGCTCCCTGCGAAGCCTCCGCCCCCTCGGGCGGCCAGGGCGAAGGCAGCCGCCCGCCCGCCAGCCAGCCATCCGATCCCAGCCGCCGCGCCAAGGCTCGGGCGGAAGCGGCCCTCGTTTGGCTCCAGGCAGGAACTGCCTTGCCCATATATGGCCCTTCCTCCGCCGCCCTGCAGGGCCCTTCCTCGCGCCATAAAAGGCGCTTCCTTCCCGCGGCGGCTGGCGCGCGGCCTAGCCCAAGCGGAGCGAGGAGCCAAGCGTGGGGCAAAGGCGAGGGGCCGGGGCTGGCCGGGGCCTTTGTGGGCCGGCCCCGCAGGCAAGCGCTGCTGGCGGAGAGAATGCCGCCGGTGTCCTCGGCGCGCCAGTCGCCCCCCCCCCCCAAAGTCTGCTGTCCGCAGCGCTCCCGTCCTGGGAGGTGCCGCAGAGGGCCCCGGATCGAGGAATCCTTCCTCTCTGGAGAGCTCATCGGCCTCTTCTTGCCTCACTGGGGAAGAGACCGACTTTCCCAGTGAATCGCTCATGCAAGAAAGCAGTGGCGGATCTCCTATGAAACTCATGAAGCCTAAGCTTCCGGGGCCCTCATCCCGCAGGGGCCCCGAAGCAACGGGTGTTTTTTAGTGAGAGAATTTTTCAACAAGATCGATGGCGTTTTTAAAGCGTTTATTATTAAAATAAGGCTATTTTAGTGATAGAATCATAAGCCGTTGGGTTGAAGTACTTAATATTGACCTTAGGATAGGCTCTAATACTCATTTCATATGGCCTCAAAATGTCCCTGGGGTTGGTTACATTTCAAAATTTTCATGGGGGCTTGCAGCGCCCAAACCCCCAGCTGTACGGTCTCACCGAGCTTGCCAGAATTTATGCTAAGCCTACATTTGGGCAGCTGGAGCCGCAAATCCTTCATGGGTGCATGGCTTAATAGTTCTATAGCTCAGCCCTTAGGTAAGAGCCAATGGGAATCATAAAAAAACATCTGAATTCTCAAGTCAGGCTCCACTGGTCTAGCTTGTGCGTTTTAACACCAAAAATCGGATTTTAACCTCTTTATCCTAATGAGCCCCCTCTGATGACCTTCTACCTCTCTATTAGAGAATGAACTAATACATCTGCCATAGAACAACCCCACTGAAGAAGATAACAGTGGTTACCCAGACCTCCTGGCTGGTGGGAAGGGGCTCAGTGTATGGCCCATTTTCAAGGATTCCACCCCACCTCCCTGTTCTCTGCCATTTGAGCCTTGAGGTCCTTACAAGGGCAGCAAGGCCCTTTGGACCTTGTTGGATGTTGCCTTATTACTGCTGGTTGCGAAGGGCCCCCCACACCGGTTCAAGCTTCAGGGTCCCAAAAATGTAGGTCTGCCACTGCAAGAGAGAGTTTGCTGCCACTTTGAATCCCCGCCCCCCAAGTTTGCTAGTAAATTCATTGTGCCTCTAGCATGATGACTGCTTACCAGAAGCTCTCATGCTGTGAGAAAGAGTGTTCCTTCAGGATTTGAGCTCTGACATATTTTTCTATTCGTGTAAAAACAGCAGTGCTTGTAACCCAGTAGAAATCCCCCCCATTAGTTCTAGCAGTTGTGGGAGAGAAAGGGTTGCCAACCTCCAGGTACTAGCTGGAGATCTTCTGCTATTACAACTCATCTCCAGCCAATAGAGATCAGTTCAGCTGGAGAAAATGACTGCTTTGGCAATTGGACTCTATGGCATTGAAGTCCCCCCATTAGTTCTAGCAGTTGTGGGAGAGACTGCAATGTTTGATTCCCACCTAAAGAAAGTGGTGGTTTTTCTTTGCCTGTTTTAAAGCAAAAAAACATGTGGCAATGGGTGCTAGACCTTGCCTTTTTCATCCATTATTCTTGTACTCAAAGGATTTTTCTGCTGTCTGGGCTCCCACATGGGCACATACAGAGCAATCCTAAGGAGGTCTAATTCAGAATCCCACTCATGGCTTTTTGGTAGGGCCTACACCCAAGAAAATGTTTTTAGGACTGCACTGATAATCTCAACTGAATGAAAAACAAAAAAGGTTGCAGATGGAAATGTGCTTCCTGTTAAAGCCAATGGAAATGAATACAGAATAAAATGAAACTGAACAAGTTTAATAATTATAATAATGAATAAAACATTTTTTAAAAATCCCTTATGATCCAAACATCCCTGGCATTGGGTACAGTATACTACTGAAATCTCACTGTCTCTAGGCTCTAGTTAGCTGTTGTCAGCCCTGTTACACAGCAATGATATTTGTATAACCCCATGGGAAATATATGAGGAAAACAACTGTAACTTCTGGGTGAATCTTACACATCTAATGAAATTTCTTCTGTGTATAGCCATGTGGCGGGGGGCGGGGAAGGTGTCATGGTATAGCCCGATCTTAGAAGCTAAGCAGGATCAGTACTTGGAAGGAAGACCTCCAAGGAAGACTCTGCAGAGGAAGACAATGACAAACCACCTCTGCTTAATCACTTGCCTTGAAAGCCCCTTGCTGGGGACTCTATAAGTGACCTGTGACTTGATGGCACCTCACACACAGCCACATGGGGACGAAAAAAAGGTGCTGTTGCAAATAATTCAATTGGTGCATACAGGTACATACTCAGCAAGGTGATGCTTCAGATTCTTCAGGCCATGAAGGCTTTTGGAAATAAAAACCAGCATTTTGAATTGAGATCAGAAACAAAAATATAACTAGTACAGTATGAACAGTATCCTATAAGTAAACAAGGAACTGCACTCTGTGCTAGTCAAAACTTTTGAGTTGTCTTCCAGAGCAGCCCTACATACAGTGCATTGCATATAGATTAGAGTGACCAGAACTGGTGAGTCTAAAACCAAGGATAATATCTAAATCAAGTACTGATGGGAAAAAAGCATTCCTAAACAGAATTACACCTTCCTAATCCATTTAAGTCAATAAGCTTAGAAGCATATAGCTCTACTTAGGATTAGTCACGGCATTAGCCTCCTACACCATCTGAAAATTAAGATCCTGAAGAACACCCAAACTCTTAATGCTATCCAAGGTTTGGTATATCAGACCCCTCTAGCACAACAGTTTCTCTGACAGCTCCCCATATTCCCCTATATTGTCTTCAGTTTCTGCTTGTTCCCCCTCATCCACTTGACCACAGCTTTAAAGCACTGACTCAGATCTGAGACAGCTGCTTCTGGGGGCTTACAGAAAATAATTGGCTGTCACCAAAACATAAATGTCACCCAGTTCAATGCATGGAATGGAATGAAGTTTATGATTGAATATTCAATTGGCATAATTAGGAATTTAAAATTGGTTTGAGTGGAGCTTCAGTTTAAACAGAAAGGCGGGTTTGTTTTTCAGTGGTTTCGGGTTACATTGATGTCCTTTTCGAAACTGCTGCTTACAAAGCTCTCAGGAGGTTCAATCAATGTCCATTATTTCCTTAGGGAATGTTAGTAGATCTCAAAATGCACAGTTAAAAAAAGTTCAGGGCAAAATACAAGCCAGAAAGCAGTATGAAAAGAGTAACTGAATTTCACATTAGTTGGTGCCAGGAGAAATGATATTTATTCCAAAGGGCTTTGTTTTTAAAGTTCTGGGTTTGGCACATAAATCAGATTGTCTTGTTAAAACTTGCTTTTAGATAATGAAGTGTGTGTGTAAAGATATTAGAAACTCTTTGTTGGCTTTCTGAACATTATGCATCAGTAAAACTAAACATGGCAAAATCCCAGCTGGTTTGTGTCAGAAGAGCCCTTGTAACTTCTTTCTCAGGAATAAGAGGTCTAATGATTACAGTCTTGCTTGGAATATGGATTTATATCCCAGGTGTTACACTCAGGGCTTTTGTAAACAATGTACAGGCCTAAAGAAAAGTAGACTTCAGAATTCAGATTTTGTTGGGTTTTGTCACTCTGTATGGTAGGGGTGCCTTGAAGGAAAATGAGCTAGTGAGGGAGTTTTCTTTTTCTTTGTGTGTAGGAAGCATATGCATGGAGAGGAGGGGAGAAAGCCATTGTGAAGCAGGGGAGAAATTCTGGCACTTTCCCCTTATGTAACATTCAGGTGAAAGCAGCCCAGCCTACCAGTATGTAGCCATATGACAGACAATGAGCATGTCCTCCAAATGAAAGCAAGTGCCATGCATGTGCACCAATACTAATCCTTCCTGATTCTGCAGATGCAAAATAACGGGTGCCTGTGCCAGTCTGCCCTTTGATTACAGCTACCTGGAAGTTAATGGGCTTTCTCCTTGTGTGCACTTATATCACTTAACAACACTCGTGGATATGCTGTGCACCCAGACATTCCTACTGGTTGTCACTTTCTTAATTGGATGCACACGTCATCGTGACTATTCCTCAGTCCACTTTACACAATATGGTAGTCAGATTAAAGTTTCAGTATTGAGAAGTTTTGTTGAGGTAGGAACGAGAAAAATGTTCTATTAAGTCTAGTCAAATCATGTGGCATTCTGAACAAAAAATTACTCGTGCCACATTGCTATAAAACAAGAGAAACCTCTATAACATAAAGGGCATCTAAAAAATTGGCATCCTGGATTGTCTCTTAAGCAGAGTGGTTCTGAAATGAAGGACATCTACTGTGGGACAATGATAATCGATAATAAGGGATATTTCACAAACCTACAGGGGACATGTGGTGAGTTTAATGCCTGTGGGTACATGTATAAAGACAACCCCTTACAGACATGTCTCTCCCAGTGCACGTTGGGCACTGGCTGAAACTGTGTTTTGTAGAGAATCCTTGGGAGGGCTGAGGGCTGAGGACAAAGAGTCCTAGAACAGAACCTAATTCAAAATTGCACAAGGTGTTTACTTGCCCAAGGTAACGCATGTCCATCTTATTGTGGGCCAGTGGCAGCACAGGGTCAGGAGGTGAGCCAGACCCATCCAGCAATGCTGATGGTTGATGGGGAGCTGAGCCCCTGTTGGGAATTGCTGCCCTATTCATTGTGTTACCCCCCCCCCCAAAGCAGTTGCTTGGGAGCCTTGTCCAGAGAACCAGTTCTGAAGGTTGTTTACTGTTGGTTTGCCCCTGAGCAATATGGTGGAGTCCTTCATGTACTGCTTTGACCTGCTACCTCTGCAGCACACTTATATTAATTACTGGGGCACAGTGCCTCACACACCTTCTCTCTGTGTGATATTTCCCTCCTGTCTAGATTCAGGGCTGGCTCATGGCCAAAGAGGCACATGCAGCTGCTCGGGGCACCATGATGATGGATAGGCTTTTTTCTCCAGAGCTCCACTGGATTTTGAACCATTCTGTCTGTCCCTATCTGGCCTGCTGGGTGGCCATCTTCCCATCCTCTGGCTGTGATCAGAGAGGAGCAGCTATCACCATTAAAAATGACAGTAGAGTCCCTCTACAATTATGGCTGGGGAGAGGGGAGGGGACAAGATGGGCTGAGAGCAGGTTTCGGGTGGAGGCTTTTTAAAATGCAAAGACTTTGTCTCTAGCCTTACCTATCCTTGAGTAGCAGTGTGGCATGAATGGGGAGTGGGAGCCTCCCACTGATGCTGCTGTCTTTCATGTCCAGGGCCCCCTTGCAAGGGCAGCAAGGAAGAGAAGAGGTTCCTTGCTGTTCCCAGGAGGTGCGAGAGCCCCAGAGGTGATGCAGTTGGAGCTCATCCTGGATCTAAGCGGTGATGGCAAGGAAGCTCTGTGCTGCTGCTCTGCACCTCACTAAGGTGGCATGATGGGAGGCAGCCTGCTTGGGAGGGGGGGGGGGTTCAGCCAGCCCTGTCTAAATACATTGCTTCAGAAGAGATGCCCATTGGTCAGGCAGAGATAGGGTTGCCAGGTCCCTCTTCGCCACCAGTGGGAGGTTTTGGGGCGGAGCCTGAGGAGGGCAGGGTTTGAGGAGGGGAGGGACTTCAATGCCATAGAGTCTAATTGCCAAAGTGGCCATTTTCTCCAGGGGAACTGATCTCTATAGTCTGAAGATCAGTTGTAATAGCAGATCTCCTGCCACCACCTGGAGGCTGGCAACCCTAGGCAGACAAACAGGCTTTCTCGCTTCACCTCTCTTGTATAGGAGGACCAGAAGTAAAACAAATATCTTTGGAGCTTGATTACATGTGGATTCACACAGGCATAATTTGGCTGCTTTTTCCCCCTCACAATTTTCCAGTCTACTTGTATCAGATATACACAGAAAACTAAGGCTGTGAAATGCAGGTTGGGTATTATCTGAACTGATTATATAAACATTCCACAAGGGTGGAAGGATCATGTATGCATGGCAGGGGTTGACTTAAAGCCAGTGTGCTGGCAAAGCAGGCCAGATGTAGTGTTATGCCTCCACCCTAAACAGGGAATATTACTGAGATGCAAATAGTAAAAAGGTGTGCTGACACTGGAATAGATCTGTTTACGTTTCTGTGCCTATTAAAATGGCAAGCATGTGCACCTTATGACCCACATCAGTATGGAAACTGGAACTGTCAGTACCCAGCAGCTCTGTCTGGTCTATGACCCACTTGCACTTCACGGCCTGAACGGCATGCCATCCTTTTATTGCAGTCTCAATAGTGTCCCATCCCCAAATGGCCATCCTGACTTACCATCTTTCTTCCTCACCTTACACTGGACCCCAACCAACCAAACTTCAGGTGATCAGCCTTGCCATTCCTCCCTCTTAGGACCACGGTTTTCCTATTTCATCCACTTGTACTGCTGAAGGGATCCCCACTACTTTCCACAGCCTCCAGTCTCTATTTTGCCCCTTCCTATTGTGAACAGCAAATGTTCCTGCACCAATAGTGAGACTGGAATGGGGAAGCCTTTTAAAAACCTGCCGCTGGAGCAAATAAATTGGCCCGTGCTGGATTGTTGCAGACCCTGGTCTGTTAGAGGTATTAGTTGAGCAAACAGCAGGCCTGACAATTTGCTTTAGTTTTCAGATTTGCAAAACATGTACAAGTTTTACTTTCTCAGCTGTGTACTCCATACCCTATCATTGGGAAAAAGGGAATACTTGGAATAGATGGACTGATGCCCAGAAAAATCTCTGAACAAGTTGATCTACTACTTCACAGTTTTGATACATACATTTCTATGGGACGGTTCTTCCAAGCTCAGTGAAATGCTCACCTCATACCATCAGAAGTGACAGATTGGAGGGTTTTGATATGGTCATATGTGTTTCACATAACAGGCGATTGGGTACCACTGTTGCAAAAGGCTTCACAAAGTTACTTGGATAAATAATGGGGGGCTGTGTTCTATACTACTGTGTAGTATAGTTTGCTGTGGGTTGGCTCCCGTTGTGTATTTTTTGCATCACTTAATGTGTCATGTTAACGCTTATGCTTTGCTTTAGTTCTGATTTTTAGACTTCTGGTTGGTTCTACAGCTGTTTGAGTTCCAGTGAGAAATGTGGGCAATAAATAAATAAATAAATAAGATTGCCACACCCCAAACATTCCTGAATCTCTCAGATCTGGGTTGCATGAGACTATCTAATCTTCCTGAAAGCGCTTTGGTGAAAATCTCAGAAATTGTATTTTATCTTTTAATCTTTATTAGATAGGATAAGGGATAAAGAATGATATGTATGTATTTCTGTTTTTAATTTCATTTACATATGCAAGTATATTTTGTATCATAGGGATTAGTTCATATTTTCTCATTTCAAGAATGATTAGGCTGATTTTAAATAAAAATCTTGAAAGATAAACATGAGTGATCTTTGGCTAGTATACAAGGTTTTCCCTTGATAAATACACTTTTGGCTTCTCTTCAGTCAGAGGGCTGTTACATATAGAGATTGGGTGTCGAATATAGTAGACATCTCAATGTAGCCCTGTGATTTAGTGGTTAATGCATTACTTTGGAACAGGAAAAGGGACCCTTCATTTCTATGTATCTGTTTGAAAAGGAATGTTTTCCTTGTGGGGGGATAATAGTTACAGGATAGCAAACAAGGATCCCTAAATGTTAAGTCTGTTTCTCTTCAAGAGTTACCGACAAGTGTTACTAGGTAAATTATGGTACAACTTTTATTGTAATCTATCAAGGCTCTATGAAGATACAGCCTTATAGTTCATTTTGCATCTTTTCAGACTTCCAGGAAAACAGGTGGAGAGTTGTGCAGGCACTTGAACATGAAGGGTATGTGCTCAGCATGTGCACACTGAATTTCATTCAGATTCATTCTGATTCTTTGGTCTTTCAGACAAACACTGCATTACAATGTATGGTACCCCCTCCCATACACACACACACAAATGGGTGTGGGAGCTGAATTTGTATTTGAACCTGTACTGGACTTACAGGCTAAATTTTATTCTGGTATTTCAGAGTTCAAGAGGAATTACCAGTGTGACACACACAGAGAGAAGGGCAAACCAGTGAAGCCTCACTTTGCCAGCATGGTGTGGTGGTTAAGAGTGGCGGACTTCAATGTGGAGAACTGGGTTTGATTCCCCACTCCTCTGCATGAGCGGTGGACTCTAACCTGGTGAACCAGGGTGGTTTTCCCACTCCTACACATGAAGCCAACTGGGTGACCTTGGGCTAGTCAGAGTTCTCTCTGAACTCTCTCAGCCTCACCTACCTCACAAGGTGTCTGTTGTGGGAAGAGGAAGGTAAGGTGATTGTAAGCCGGTTTGATTCTCCTTAAAAAGTAGAGAAAGTCGGCATATAAAAACCAACTCTTCTTCTTCTAATGCCCAAAGCCTGCATGGGGAAGTTCAATTTTGCCCCCTCAAAAATCTAACATACCTGAATTGCTGCCTGTAATAACAACATGCACACTTTAATACACTGTTTCACTAGAGCCTGACTTGGTTGAGTGTCCTTGATTCGACTGGTAATTCTCCTGATTTGAAAACTTATTTCTAGAATGTACGTGTATGTACTTGGCTTTAGTCTTAGGTAGCATACTCAAGGACTGTGAAATTACTTCTCTGTATCTATGAATTCCCTTAAGAGATGCATTCCATTGTACAATTAAACAGATGACTAATACCAGCTTATTTATGAGAATAGAAGACAGAAATGGGATGGAGAGAGGGAGATAGTTATGTTTATTTTTAAATTGTGTTTTTAGATGTCAGGAATATAAAAGAGAAATATGAAAGCTTAGGCAAAAGACAAATAGTGATCCAAATTCACTCTGTACTGGAATCCTGTCATCTGGCTCTTGATAAAACTGCGAGATAACTGTAACCTAATCAAATGACAGAATTTACTTTCAATCCCCCTTCTGTCTCCCCTCAATTTAAAACACAGCTGAATCAGAAAGAAAAAAAATTAACAAATCTCATCAGTACAAATGCTAAAATATATTTTTTTGGTTTGGTGGGGTGGGCGTAGTATGAAACTATGTGTTTCATAGTTCCTTATATTTTACTACAGGTTGAGTATTCCTTACCTGGACATCTGATATCCAAACTGATCCGAAAACCAGACCTTTTGAGCCGGCATGCAGGCATTACTCACAGGCCCTCAGCAGTGCCACTGATGGTTCAATGTACACGAAAGTATTAAAAATACAGACCACTTCTGGTCCCAAGTGGTCTGGATTAGGGATATTCAACCTGTACTACAAAAACCTTTATTCAGCTATGAATGACCTTGGGCTAGTCACATTCTCTCAGCTTGACCTACCTCTAGGGTTGCCAACTGCCAGGGACTAGCTGGAAATCTCCCACTATTACAACTGATCTCCAGCCGATAGAGAGAGCAGTTCACCAGGAGAAAATGGCTGCTCTGGCAATTGGATTCTATTGCATTGAAGTCCCTCCCCAAACCCCGCCCTCCTCAGGCTCCACCCCAAAAACCTCCCGCCTGGGGCAAAGAGGGACCTGGCAGCCCTACCTACCTCATAGAGTGGTTGAAAAAATATACCCCTACGCTCCTTTGAAGAAGGGTAGAATAAAATTGTGATAGATAGATAGATAGATAGATAGATAGATAGATAGATAGATAGATAGATAGATAGATAGATAGATAGACAGACAGACAGACAGACAGACAGACCCAGTGCTGAAGCATGAGAGCCACAATGACAGATAATTTTAATAATATATGATTAAATTATAACTCCTGGAAGAGTTCAGCTGCAAGGAAATGAGAACAAGAGCATAAATACACAGCTACCTTCATCCTTACACCATCCTGTTAAAGTAACAAGGAAAGGACTTATTTAACCTTACTGAAAAGAGTGTAGTTTGTAAGATGCTCACATAAAGCTATTAAATGATAGAAGGCCAGTATGGCCTTCTATCCAGTGTTTTGTTCATAGAGCCATGTGTATTGCTATCTGCCTGTTCAACACAACGAGCTCCTTGCTTTTATGGAACAAGTTTGTTACTTTGAGGCCAAGATAGCAGACACAAAGAAACGGAGAGAGGCAGGAGGGTATGCACATGACCTTCAGGAACACTGTGGAGATGTCCCGTTCCTGAGATGACTGCTTCATGGATGTTGTGGAGGAAGAAGGATATTATACAAGGAGCTGTGTCTCAGTAGTACAGCATCTGCTTGGCATGCAGACTGTTCCAGCTTCAATCCCCAGCAACTCCAGTTAAAAGGCTCAGGTAGGAAGTGATGGGAAAGACCTTTGCCTGAGGCCCAGGAGAGTTGCTGCCAGTCTGAGTGGCTAATGCTGACCTTAACGGACCAAGGGTCTGGTTCGGTATAAAGCAGCTTAATGTGTGAAAAATAATCCCTTTGAAGGTTCCCACCTCTCAAGTGTCACAATGTCTTTTTGATCCCTGGGAAAGGATGACAATGGAATCTTTGTTGTGGGAAATTTGGTCCTTATGAATACAGAGAGATGGGGTGTTGTTTTTTATAAAAATGAGTATCATAATTTGCTGCCTTGCAAGGAGGTTGTGGGCATATCATGCTGTCTTGATGGGTTGTCTAGACGGGGGGGACGAGTCAGTGAATGTGACACATTACACAACTAGCATCGCTTGGAAATCCATTTTAGGTTTCTAAAGAAAAAAATAAGCTGAAATCCAAGATCTTTGTGGTAATATGTGGTGTGTGACTGTGCAGGGGTGGGTAGGCATGGGCTGGATAGAATATAGGCTCACAATCTAAGTGTAGCACATGGTTTCATTCCCCCCTCCTAAATCAATTGGCAGGACTGGGATTCACCAGTGCAACAGTCTGTTTATTCTTCCATCCATCAAGCAGATACAGAGTGGCAGGCTCCCCAGCCAGTATTACAACTCTCCAAGCCCCCCAATCCTTTGCCCCTACCCCAGAGTTACCTCACTGTGGGCTAGCACCCTTCATGTGTTCTCAGTGCTGGGCTGCCTCCCAGCTTCTCTGCACCACAACCATGAGTTCTCTCCCCAGCAATGGGTGCTGCCCTTCCTCCCCAGGTTTTTGATCTACTGCCTTCATCCCTCTCAGTCCCAGTGCTGTCCCTTCTCCTCTGATTGCTGTCACATAGATCAGCCATCCTTTTCCATTTGTCAGCATTCCTGGCCACACCCTGTCAACCGGACATCAACCCACGTCTTCCACCAGTCTCACCGTCTGTGCCTCCTTGTGACGTGGCATCTCTCGGTCCTTTTGGAAATGCTACATTATAGGCATAGCATCAATTAGGGCGGCAAACGGAGTTGTGAGAACTCAGTGTGTGGTTGAGACAGAGATACTGGGGGAAAGGTTTACCTTTTTTGGGCCCCTGGGAACTTTTTCAGAGAAGCCAAGTGTATATCACCAAGCTAACAATGAACCACACTGCCAGTATGGTGCTTAAAATAAATAAATACAACAACTTTCAAGCTGACCTGTGAGGAAAAACTAAATGGAGTTCGGAAGCATCAGATAAGCAATCTGTTAGGAGGATGATCTAATTACATTCTCAAAAAGCAGGATTGGATGGAAGTTAAGAATGACCACTGGCCAGTGGTGAGCCAATCAGTAGTCAAAAATATAGCAAAAATTGCATGCAAGAAAGACATCTGAAGAGGGAGAAAATATATACGTATTTGTACGTGCAAAGTAAAATGGGTGAGTGACAGTGCAACTCTTATAACACTTTCCTGGAGGTAAGCACCATTGGATAGACCTAAGTAGGATTTTGAGTAGACTTGAGTAGACTTGCTTAAAGTGCCTAATATTAGAAGAGAAAATACAGTAGAAACTTGGTTAAAGGGAGACAGTAGGAATGCAGAAAGCACAGAATAAGATGCATTAGCAATAGTATTTCTTTATTTGTCTAAGAGATCACTGAGAGAAATTAGAAACCTTGGGAGGAACAAAAGCAGTCAGAAATCTCTATGGATAAAACTGCAAGGCCAAAAAAAATACTCAAGTCTTGGGAACATGCTATTGTCCTCCACAACCAAAGCCCTGGAACTAATCTTGACAAGAAGGAAGAAATAATAGAGGCAGCCAAAAAGAGATGCTGTTATAATAGACAACTTCAATAATCCTCATATTGAGTTGATTAAATATACATTTAGATCATGACACAAAGACAATGTTTTTAAACAGGGTAGATGGTTGATCTTGTAGAATAGTTAGTCCTGGAGCTGGCAAAAGAACAGGTAGCCATTGATTTAATACTGTTTCTCATAATCTGGTTAGAGATGTAAATGTTGCTGAATCACTCTTGAGCAGTGACTGTGTGAAGGCGTCTGAGGGAAGTGGTGTATTTAACTTCCCTTCCTCCATACTGATTTTTTAAAAACTATGTTATGTTGTGTTTATAATTATTTATACAAAATAACAAAGATGAAGACAAGTCATACAGGCCAAAATCAAGTCAACTGCCAGTTTTTATTGATATATCTGCCATAATCACAGACATGCTTCATCTTCTCCATGTGTCATTCCTGGGTGGTCCTCAGTCAAGCCCAGGATCTCATGGTGGACCTCATATTTGAACATTTGTGGGCCCAGGAAATCCTCGGCCCAGCAAGTTTCTCAAATGGTCCTGACTCTGAGGCTTCTCAAAAGTTACTGAGTTTTTGCTTCTCATCTCCCCCTTTCTCCTTCTCCACCACCAGATCTTTGTCTCACTGTATTCTGCCTCTTTCACACAGCCCTGACCACTTCTCTCTCCACTGACATTTCTTGATGGGCTCTGTCTTGGCTCAGTACTTGGAATGGAGACCGCCAAGGAAGACTCTGCAAAGGAAGGCAATGGCAACCACCTCTGCTTAATCACGTGCCTTGAAAACCCCACCAGTCACTATGAATCAGCTGCAACTTGATGGCACTTTACGTGCACACATGTACACACAAACACACATACATGGCTCTCGGCTGACCTCATTTGGATTGCATTTCATGGTGATGTGAGAAAGTGCCATCACAATTGGCCACACTAGCTGGAGAAGGCAAGAAGGCCTGTAGTTTTATCAAGCCTGGCACTTTTTGATAGTGTACTTGACCTGAGTTGCTATCTGAGGCATTGTTGGCCTTGCTGCCCTTTATGGGCCGTGGCTCAGTGGTAGAGCATCTGCTTGGCGTGCGGAAGGTCCCAGGTTCAATCCCCAGCATCTCCAGTTAAAGTCACTAGGCAAGTAGGTGATGTGAAAGACCTCTGCCTGAGACCCTGGAGAGCCGCTGCCAGTCTGAGTAGACAATACTGACTTTGATGGACCGAGGATCTGATTCAGTATAAGGCAGCTTCATATGTTCATATGTTCATGGGACTTCCCATAAAACCAGTCAAGTGAATTTGGGTGGCTCTGCTTGCTTTGCAATCATAGACTACTCATATCAAATTCAGTATGTAGAAAAATCACTAGGAAGTCAAAAAGAATTACATTTAATTTCAGAAGAAATTTTTCAGAAATGAGGGAGTTAGGTAAGGGGAAGAAGAAGAAGAGTTGGTTTTTATATGCTGACTTTCTCTACCCTGTCCTTCAGTGTTACTACTCTGAAGATGCCTGCCACAGTTGCTGGCGAAACGTCAGGAAAGAAAATTCCAAGACCACGGTTACACAGCCCGGATAACCTACAAGTACCAATTTCTCTACCCCCTTTGAAAGAATCAAACCAGTTTACTACCCCCTTTGAAAGAATCAAACCAGTTTACAATCACCTTCCCTTCCCCTCCCCACAACAGACACCCTGTGAGGCAGATGGCACTGAGAGAGCTCTAAGAGAACTGTGACTGGCCCAAGGTCACCCAGCTGGCTTCATGTGTAGTGGAGAAACCAACCCCGCTCAACAGATTAGCGTCCGCCGCTCATGTAGAGGAGTGGGGAATCGAACCCGGTTCTCCAGATTAGAGTCCACCGCTCCAAACCACTGCTCTTAACCACTACACCATGCTGGATCTCTGAAGCTGAAAGGGGTTAAAAAAGGAACAGGAAACAGAGGGTGAGAAGCAGTGGACAGTTTTCACAATGGAGGGAAATAACCAGTGAGATCCTCCAAGAGCCCACAGAGGTAGCCAAGATTGAAGATTACACCAGATTATTCAGGACAGTAAAATCTAAAGCAGGCTTTGTAGAACATTGGGGGAATCTAGAAAGAGATATTGGGATTGTGGTAGGCAGCTCAATTAAAAGCCAACACAGTATGCAGTGGCAGTGAAAATGACAACCACAGGGCAGATTATGATTAGGAATGGGACTGAAAATAAAACCCCAGGATCAAAATGCCTACTGTTGGAGAGCCTCATTTGCAGTATTGTGTACAATCCTGGGTTGTCAAGTTCAAAAAGATATCATCATGGAAAAGGAAAAAACAACTAAATTATCAAGGGGTTGGAGCACCTTCCCTTTTTTAAAAAATGGAAGACTCTGTTTTTTTAGTTCGGAGGAAATGACAAATAAGGAGAGATGCAATTGAATCTTTTAAAATTATGTATGATATGGAGTGAATATAAGTAGATCTTTCTCCCTTAATACTGCAACTCAGGGTCATCCAAAGGAACTAATCAGAACAGACTAAAGGAAGTGTTATTTTACGCAGTACATAGAAAATATGTGGAACTCATTCGCACAGGATGTGGTGATGCTTTTTAAGAAGGTTTAGACCAATTTATGGAGGAAAGATCTATCCATGGCTATTAGATAATAGCCAGATGACACTTCCATGTTCAGGGGAGGTATACCTTTGAATACTGGAGAGGCTGTTGTCTTCATGTCTGGTTTGTGGACTTCTCAGAAACATCTAGATGACCACTAATGGAAACAAGATGCTAAACTAGATGGAACCTTTGTCTGATCCTTCAAGAATCTTACTTATCTTCTTATATGATCTTATGTCATACTGTGAATCCCATTCCTTCCAGGGGATGTTCATACTGGGTTATATGAGGATCAAATAGGGCTCCTCAGGGAATCACAGCAAACATTGAATTTCCCATGGCCCTGGAGGAGGCACATCTAATGTATCTGGCCCTGGGTGTGCTAGGATGGCTGATCCTCCAAGGTGCTCATTAAGCCTGCCATATTATGTTAGTAATTCTATGGGAGTGCCCCCCTGGGGGATGCAGGGCACTTGGAGTCTAGGGTTACCAACCTAACTAACTTAGTTGGTACATAGTTCCAGGGAGGGATAGGATCCTAAGTTAAGTGGTGCCTCCTCCCTTCAACTCCAGCCAAAATCTGAGCAGAGTGAATGCCTAATGGCTATGAACTCTTAACTGGTCCTCATTGAATTTTTGTGGGGAACTGCGCCTTCCCTGCCCTGACATCCCGATGTGATGTGGAAAGAACGGAATTCACAACAAGCTGCAGCTTTGTTCTTACGTTTCCTTGTGTATGGCTTTAAAAGGCACTCAGATACTGTGCCAGAATGGGTATTACTGTCCCACGCATGCATGCACACGCCTAACTGTGTACAAGGATCTCTTCGACATTCACCTGTGGAACAGATGATTGGTGCTGGTTTTGGGGAAAGCATAGGAGTATTTTGCTTTTAGTCAAAGGGACAGGAAACACTTTAGCAAATGCAGATTTCCTGAAGCAGATGAGGTGGAACAGGCCTGGAATTGTAGTTCAGAATTATATAGTTTAATTTAAGAATCTGCAGCTAACTAAACTTTAGGGGAAACTGTTTTACCAAACACTGTCAGATTGCTCCAAGTTCTTGCTATATATAAGACATGTCTTTACATACACTGCCCTCTTATGGTTTCAGCTAAATTAACAGCTATATCTACATAAGAGAATATTTTGTTGGAGCTTCTCCCTTAGGGGCATTTTTCACGGTAGATTTTGCTTCTGTTTTGCCACGGACTAAAAAAACACACGATTTAAATGTTTTTTTCATGGCCGCGATTTATCCCCGTCAATTATCTGTAGTTTTGGTTTTTCATGGGAACAAAGTACGCTGTATTTGACAACGGTTTGGTCTGTCCCTTTTGCAGGAGGCCTCCCCTTCCAACAGGCTCATTGTTTATGCCTGCCCCCAGCTCCGCCCCAACTCCGCCCAGCAGATTACCTCGGGTGGTTCACCAGCCTCAGCGCAAAAAACAAGCACCAATCCCTCTGGTCTCCTCCATTTTTCTTCCACCCTCACTCTGTTCTGCTTTTGGAACAGTCAGATTCCAAATTGGGGGGGGGGGGGGCAAGGCAGGGCTTTCCTCAAAGCTTCCCTCTATTTTCTATAGGTGTGGAACCCATTGCCCTTTAATGATAGACAGGATTGGTGGGGGGGGGGGCAGGGAATCCATGTGCCCAGAGAAGTGTTTAGCTGAAAGTGGGAAGGGGGGGAGAGGAAAGAAGGCCCCTGGATTGCATGCTGGCCATGATCCGGCCACATTGCATTGTGAGAAACAGGAGGGCTCCTAGCTTGCGCACCAGCCCCGATCCAGCCAGTGTGCATGATCTCTGTTGGCAGGAGGTAATAGCAGGAGATCTCCAGCTAGTACCCGGAGGTTGGCAACCCTACCTGAGATCCTTTTAGTGGAGATGCAGAGGACCGAACCTGGGATCTTCTGCGTGCAAAGCATGCAGGGCTTTAATTATTTCCAGCCGATAGAGATCAGTTCCCCTGGAGAAAATGGCCGCTTTGGCAATTGGACTCTATGGCATTGAAGTCCCTCCCCTCCCCAAATCCTGCCCTCCTCAGGCTCCACCCCAAAAACCTCCTACTGGTGGCGAAGAGGGACCTGGCAACCCTAAAAGCATGTCGTTTACCACAGGCAAAAAGATGAGCGATATTATGAGGGAAAGGACTAGGCGTTACAGGAGGATTCTTAGTAATAGCTGAAAGAGGTTGCCAAGAAACCCAGTTGTCAAGAGCTTGGAGGGTGAGCACCAGCAGCCTGTCTGGGTTGACTCAGGTGCACCAGAGATATGACGGCTGGCTGGCTCACATGGGTATGAGAATGGTAGGTGGAGATAAGCTAGCCACAGAGCAAACAGGATATGAGGAATTAGGCCCAAGCACCAAATTAGTCCTAGCTGTCTTGGGTCCCTTCTTCTGTGTGAGGGAGAGTTGAGACGGACAGGTTTTTAATAAATAATAGTTGAGCGTGGCCCTGTTTATTGGACACTTGGTAGGGTTGCCAGGTCCCTCTTCGCAACTGCCGGGAGGTTTTGGGGGTGGAGCCTGAGGAGTGCGGGGTTTGTGTAAGGGAGGGACTTCAATGCCATAGAGTCCAATTGCCAAAGCGGCTATTTTCTCAAGGGGAACTGGCTGGCAATTAGTTGTAATAGCAGGAGATCTCCAGCTAGTTCCTGGAGGTTGGCAACCCTAGCACTTGGTGGTCTGGAAACCACAAACAAACTGAACAACCAAGCTGTGTCAGTAAAACCTCCTCCTCTACACACACACTTCTTAATAGTCAGAGAACATCAGTTTTCAAAATGTCGTTGCAACAGTATGATTTTTTCCTTAGTTCTTGGAATCCAGAAATAGCACAAATGAAAGAATTAGATGTTGAAGGAGATGTTGTTTTGGCTTTAACGTGATGAAATTGCAGCTCTTGTGAATTCATGATGCACCACCATTAACTGACCTTTTCTGTGGGTGACCTTGTCACAGATTTTTCTCTATGGGATACATTTATGTCAAGTGTATGTGAGTGGTTCAGGCACAAACGCTACCTTCCCCCAAACTAGAAAGGTTTGAAACAAGCTACTAAAAAAAAGATGCCCAACAGATACAGAAGTTAAATTTTGTTTCATATCATTTGTGCCATTTTATTTCTACTTACTAAATTCCTCTGGTTGATCTCTGAATGATGTTTGCCATTTCCCCTAAAGTCACTTTTTTCTAGGGGAGGGAAGAACAGCAGTGACAGCAGAATGAATAAATTGCACAGTTGGAACGGGCAAGAAGGCCATTTGGTCCAATCCCTGGAAGGTCCTTCTCCAGAACTATCATCTTTATCGTCCCAATCTTTAAAAAAGGTCAGCGCTCTGACCCAAGCTGTTATCGTCCAATCAGCCTTTTGTCTTGCTTAGGCAAATTGTATTCCTCCTACTTATTAAAGAGGCTGTTGGACTGGGTTGAGAGTAATGACATCCTTGGCTGGGAACAGATTGGCTTTAGAAGGGGTTGGTCTGTCACGGACCACTGTTTAGTGCTCTCCCATCTAGCCGAGAAATATTCCTCCCCCAGAAATGGCTCCCTTTATGCGGGTTTTATGGATCTTAAGGGAGCTTTTGATACCATCCCGAGGGAGAGGCTATGGTTGAAACTATCACATTCTACTATGGATAGGAGGTTACTATGGCTTATTCAGCAATTTCATACTGACCTCACAGCTCAGGTTCGCTGTGGCAACCAAGGAGAACTAACCGAGCCTTTTGAACTAGTCAAGGGAGTTAGACAAGGTTGCCTCCTTGCTCCTCTCTTGTTTAATCTATACCTGAATGATATGGCAACCAATTTCTCAGAGTTTTGCCACCCCCCAAAGCTTGCAAGTCATCCCACCCCGATTCTACTCTATGCTGATGATGCAGTTCTCCTGTCCCGCACAAGAATTGGTTTGAAAAGATCTTTGCAAACTTTTTCTGAGTACTGCTCTAGGGAAGGTCTTAAAATAAACCATCATAAATCTAAGATTATGATCTTCACTAAGAGGAGAAAAATGCCTCTTTTTTGCTGGGTATTAGATGGCTTTGAGGTTGACCAAGTCAAGGAGTTTGTTTACCTTGGCATTCTTTTTTCCTATAACCTAAATTGGAATGCCCATCAAAAAGCAGTGTCCAACAAAATTAAACCTGGGGTTGGTGCTATTGTCAATTTTTTTCATACCAAAGATGGCAAATATATTCCAGGGACTATTCAGGTTTTTAACCTGAAAATTACCCCAATTATCCTCTTTGGTGTTGCCATCTGGATTACAGTCATCAATGAACCTATAGATCGTCCACTGCTTCAGTTCTTACGAAAACTCCTAAATGCCCCTTGATGTGTTGCTGGCATTACTCTTTGTTCCGAGTTTGGCCAAATGTCACTTGAAGCTAGGGCGTGGTTGGCCGCCTTTAAACTACACCTTAAACTGTGTTTTAGCACTGAGGGGTTCCTAGCTTCTCTGAAGCATGACCCTTTCAAATCCTTATGGCAAAAAATCTTAGATGAGAAACTGGCGTTGTTGGGCTTCTTGCAGGATATGTTATCAGATCTTGGGAAAACTGAAACTTTTGCCAAAATTAAAAAGCGCATTAAAGAGCTTGATTATAACTGGGGTCGGCGGGCAATGCATGCACGCACTCCTGCCCAAGGCGCCCTGTCACTTCCGGTTTACACCCGGAAGCACCGCATCACATAAGAACATAAGAAAGGCCCTGCTGGATCAGACCAAGGCCCATCAAGTCCAGCAGTCTGTTCACACAGTGGCCAACCAGGTGCCTCTAGGAAGCCACAAACAAGACGACTGCAGCAGCACCATCCTGCCTGTGTTCCACCGCACCCAAAATAATAGGCATGCTCCTCTGATACTAGAGAGAATAGGTATGCAGCATGACTAGTATCCATTCTAACTAATAGCCATGAATACCCCTCTCCTCCATGAATATGTCCACTCCCCTCTTAAAGCCCTCCCAGTTCGAGTGGTAAAAGGCCCATTGTGATGCAGCACTTCTGGGTGCAAATGCATCACAAGGGGCCTTTTACCACTCAAACTGGGAGTGGTAAACGGCCCCTTGCGATGCATTTTACCCCCGGGTGCCCTGCTATCTGCAGGTGGGCCACTGGCTGCCCTGACTGGTGGCTCTCTGGTGGGGGGTTGCAGTGTGCTATGCCAGCGCTTGCACTGGTATGTCTCCAGACTGGGCTAGCATATCTCCAAGGAAGTGTAGCAGCATGTCACCTCCCTGACTGCTTTAACACACATGGCCCAGATTGTGCTGCAAGTTTTCTATTTCCACATTGATTCAAATATGTATAAACTGGGGTCCCCAAAATCACTTCCTTACAAAGCAGGGCTATGTCCTTTTCTAAGTCTCTTTGGCACTGCTCAGACATTACTTTTCCATTTAGCTGTGGTGAAATTGTGCTGATGGTTCCACACAGAACATACCATATCACTATATTTCCCATAAAAATCCAGCAGTATCTGACTACAGGGACAGGATCATAATAGTAGGATTACCCAATATAAATATAAGTCCCATTCAGCTTTTCCCTGTAAGGTTCCTTTCCCACCTTGCTTTGACAACTTAATGTATGACTTCCTCTTCTCTCTATGGCCACAACACTCCTAAGTCAAATGTTAATTATTAGTTCTTGGATTGGGGAGGGTTTTTACAAAATACAGCTTTCCCTTTGCAAGTAAAGCCACTTTCGTTGTTTTTATTTTGTACTATAGCACTATTGTGTACCAACAACAACAACAACAACAACAACAACAAGAAAGTGAGTATAAAATACAGCAATACTTAAGCCCTACCCCAGCCCCCAGAGAACAAGATCTGACAATGAATCATAAATGCCAGGGCCTCTAGTAGGACAGGAAATAATTAAGCTGAAGCTGGAGGGGGGGAAGTAAAGGGACAGTAGCACTTTATCAGTCCACCCACGGATGGCAAGTATTGACAACTGCATTTTATGTTTTAAAAATTGCTACAAATCATGTCTCTAAGAAGATGGACAAACACCACAGAAAACACTGGAATGCAATGGAATGCCAGCAGCGTCATCTGGATTCTCTTTTAGAACTCAATCATGGGAATTCCAGACTTAACTGCTAATATGGAAGGAAGCCAGATAACTTTCTGCTGTGGGCAGCTGAATGTTGGCTGGTATGACTGCCAAATTTGGCAATCACTTTCTTTGTCTACTCTGCCAAAGGCAAACTGGTGGAGGAGCTGGTTTCTCAAAACAAGCACTCATGACCATAATGGCTGCTGGGCTAGCTGTAGGAGATGGTTGATAGATCGAAAACTTAAATAACCAGAAAGGAGAAAATGCATAGTGTGCTGCAAAACTGACTTCCCAGCAGTGACACTGGAATTGTTCTGAGTAACTTGGTTTCTGTTTTGCTCCATTTGTTTTCTGCTTTCTGGTGTGTTGGCATGACAACTTTTGCACTGTCTTCTCTTCCTTTCTCTGCCATCAGATAAGCCTTGGTCATCTCTGCGAACTAAAGCAGTCTGTGGGAGTTGTAGCCCTCAATTTGATTTATCCCCTCTGTATGTTGTGGCTGTTGTCAAGCACTTGTGTAGTGGTCACTTTTGCCGCAGATCCCAGACAGAATACCCTAAACTGGGGAAATAAGAAAGGAGAAGTGAGGCAACCAGGTCTTCTGTACCTATTTTTGATAGATGACAGCACATGTGTTGTTCTTTAGTTGCAGAGGACACAGATGTCTATCCTAGGAGCTTGCACTGCTGTTGCTTGGTGGGCACTCAGTGGCGGTTAAGTGCAATGTTCTCCCCCAGCTGCTAGCCACAGCTCTGCTGTTATATGTAATATGGTTGTGCAACCATCACAAGGGTGTATTGGATAGTGCCTGTGTTATGATTGATTACGAGAGACATAAGCTTCTCCTCCCAATGCTTGAGCAATTTGCCCTTTTTAAAAGGTTGAATTTGCTTTTGATTCTTTTTAAAAAAAATAAAATAAATCTCTGTTGGACTGTGCAGAGTGCTCACACAGCCCATTAAAAGAGGGGAAAACACTATGTAGCTTTATTTATTTATTTGCCCTCTGTTGTTATTACCTTATGGAATCAATTATCATCCGATGTGGTGATCAACATTGGGTTGGGTCCAGCAGTAAATCTCTGCGAAAGGGAGGCACTGCAGACCTCCGATGCACCCCTCATGTTGCCCTTGAGGTGCCCCTGGACCCCAGAAGAAGCATTTCAGGCTGCCAAAAGAGAAAGGAAAGTCTTGTCCCACTGATGGGAATCTCTTCCGTCCTCAGAAATTACCACTGGATCTAATCCATTAGCTTCAAAAGCTTAACAGTTTTTACACACATTTATGGAGGGTGTGTCTATTACTGCCTATTAGCAGCAATAGCTAAATTTTCTCCATGTTCAGTGGCAGCACTCCTTTGAGAACCAGAGGCTGAAGAGCAACATTCCCTATTTGTGAGTTTGCCAGCAGCACATTTCTGGTCACACTGGAAGCAAAATGCTGAAGTAAGGGGACCACCTTTAGTCCAGACTTACTAGCTCAAGGCAATGCTTGCATTCTTATGAGAGAAGGGGGAAAGACGAGGAAGAAGCCATTGGACAAAACTTTGTGCAAAACCAAAAATGACCACATGATGTCACTAAGTGCCAGTCCCAGTTTTGCTGTTGGCTTGGCATGTTACAGGAAATCACATTCATTCCCGTCTGACAATGGAGGCAAGTCTCAAAAACTTCATACTTAAAATTTGGCGTGATTTTATTGAACCGGAAATGTATTAGCTGACAACAATAGATAGCCCCTTTGAAGACAAAGTGTTTTAAAAATCGAATTAACTTTGAAAACAGTATTTTAATATTTGTAATGCCCGAAGATATTATTTTTCATAAAATCAAGGCAACTTTGTCTCATCCGTCTGAAATTTGGGACGAAGAATCACCCTGGTGAGGGGCCACCTTCATATCAGAAGAGTGCCTTCAGGTAAGTTTTTGAAGCCATACATGACTGGTGGGGATGCCTTGGCTAGTTCTGAAAACGGTTTTGTTTTCCTGAGGGGACACACAGGGATTTTGTCCATGTTTGAGACCTGCTCGTTAATGTTCCTGTTCTCTGACCTTGAGATCACAGAAACAAAGGTGCTGTCCAGCACTCCATCAGGAAAGCCTGGATCTACCATACTGACCGGACTTGCTGAAATGGGTCAGATAAACACCAAGACCCAGAATTTGGTTCAGCACAAAGCACCAGGATCTTATAATCCCAAACCAGTTATGAACTTCCAGGCATTTTTAAAGGAGCAAACTGAATTGCCACTATGATGACAGAGCTGTTGCAGATTCTACGCACTTTAACAGAGGGCATATTAAGCTCAGGGGGGCTGGTGATTGCCACTTTGGGGGGGGATTCGTGTTTTGTATGTCAACCCTGTTCCAGTTCCAGTTAATATAACTGCCTGTGTTGTGGTACATCCTGCTCTCTCAGGGGTCTAGGCCTGGTTATTAGTTAAAACAACATTTAGATTCCCTGAGGCACCTGAATCAACAAGGCACAAAGAACAACACTTATCCGTGCTCTTCAGCACGAGTCTGACTTCTATGCTTTTTAGGCAGTTGGGGCATTTTTGTTCTGCAGTACACTGCAGCTGAAAGAGGGGCAGCTCCCCCAGCAACACAGGCAGGGCCACACTAAGGTTGACAGGGCCATTGAATGATTGTGGAGAGGTCCTAGAATATATAGTGGCCTGTCTCCCAGTTTGTATTGCAGAAATGCTTTCAGGTTGGTGGTTCTGTTACTATCAAGCACCTTCAGACAGTGATCTGAGTACTACATAGGAACTGAAATTGAAGAAAAGGAAAATGGTAGTTCTGGAGGGAAGGAGGTTCAAGGGCCGCTGCTAAACTGGGCAAGTTCCAGAGGGACAAACAGGAGTCCTGTCTAGGGTTGCCAGCTCCAGGTTGGGAGATACCTAGAGATTTTGGAGGTGGAACCTGAGGAGGTGTGTTTTAAGGAGGGACTTCAATGATATAGAATCCAATTGCCAAAGCAGCCATTTTCTCCAGGGGAACTGATCTCTGTCGCCCGGAGATCATTTGTAATAGCAGGAGATCTCCAGCCACCACCTGGAGGTTTGAGCAACCGAAACAAGGACTAGTGCCCCAAATGTGGCTATTGGAAATCTCAGGTACTTATGGCAAAAAATACAGACACAATTATGCTGTTACCAATATAATGTAAATACAAGCACAAAACACAAAGTAGACAAAATTCAATTGATGCACTAGCATGCTAATACATGTGTAGACTCCGTCTGAAGTTGCATCAACAGTCCGTTTGACTCAAGGTCCTAGAAGCTGTGTGGTGAAAGCCAAAATACGTCTCTGGTAAGTATCCTATTTCGCAACCGCTTTTTCGTCATTGGCAGTCCACAAAGACAATTTCCTCAGAACTTTTGTTCTGTAAAAATGTGTGAGTACTCATAAGTGACAAAAGTATATATACAAGGAGTTATAAAGCATACATAAATAAATACGATGTATTCCAAGCATAATTACATACCCGAATGAACAGGCTCATAGCCTCCCTGTCATAATGGATGGTGAATCTGCGTCATCTAACCAATACCGCATTGCTCCTTATTTAAAGAGAACGCGTCGAATTTCTTACAGGTGATGCTAACTATCCAATTAAGAACAAGCACAACCAAATATACCATATAATAATTCAAAACACAATTAATTTTTCATGAAGTATAATACAAGAGTTGGATATAAATACAGAGTTACAAAAAACTGGACAAGTCAAATCCTGTATTTAGGCCGTTAGGAGCTAATGTGTCAAATAAGAAAATGAATCTACATTCCTGTTGGAACAATAGTCTATCAATATCCTGATGCTGATATGGCTTACCCTGGTATTGCCAGACCACGAAAAACTGCATTTCGTGGCCTGCATGTTTAGCCTGGAGATAATGTGCAGTAAGTGGCGCCTCTAGGTTCCTATTGAGCACGCGTGATCGGTGTTCACCAATCCTCAGTTTGATTTGCCATTTGGTTTTACCCGTGTATAATAATCCACACGGGCATCTAATTAAATAAATCACGTTTTTGCTGTTACAATTTGAAAAGTGTTTTAGAACAAATTTAAAACCCGTATGGGTGTCTACAAAGTCTTTTACGGGTAGTGCCTGTGCACAAGCGACACATTCCCCGCATCGGAAGTGTCCGGTGGGTTGAGAGTCCGGACTTCTCAACCCACCAATGACGAAAAAGCGGTTGCGAAATAGGATACTTACCGGAGACCTATTTTGGCTTTCACCACACAGCTTCTAGGACCTTGAGTCAAACGGACTGTTGATGCAACTTCAGACAGAGTCTACACATGTATTAGCATGCTAGTGCATCAATTGAATTTTGTCTACTTTGTGTTTTGTGCTTGTATTTACGTTATATTGGTAACAGCATAATTGTGTCTGTATTTTTTGCCATAAGTGCCTGAGATTTCCAATAACCACCTGGAGGTTGGCATCCCTAGTCCTGTGGCACCCTAAAGACAAACACACTTTTATTTCAGCATAGGCTAGAGCCCACTTTATCAGCTGGGCAGATGAACAGTGGCCAGTAGCCAACAGAAAGACAGAGGGATTGTATTGTCAAGGCCAGCCTTAGTCTGATGCAGCAGATTGGGGTTGAGCTAAACACACACAATCCACAGCTCCTTGGCTCCAAACAATCCCCTCCAGAAGATACTTTTGATGTTACCTGTTAGGGCTTCATTACATTGCATTTGTGTGAAACATATAGCTAGCCTTTGAGGATGCAATAATGAAGGGCCTAAACAGATACAGCGTTATCCTAATGTATACAAATCATGTCTGACTGTGTAAGCATGTCTTCATGCCGTTCCTCCTTTTCAACCACGTTTCCTCTTTGTTCTCATGTTCCTCTTGTTAGTATGATTGTACACCTACATGTGTGGCACTGGTACACCCCATGCTCACTGAGACTGGGGTTTACACACAGGTCAATCTGGGTTGGTTTCCCTCCCCCATTTTTTGTGCAACCTGCTTACATTTCACAAGGGGCACCACAGGGAGGGGTCATGTGTATTTTATATGTTCTGAGTTCTATGAGGGGTAGGGTCAGGTCAGGTGGGTCTAATGCTTTGGGCATCAGGTAGGGGATTTGCATATACAAACCTATAAACGGTTGAACCTATACACAATCATTTATTTCAACACTTGCACAAAGAAAATTCAAAACTACCAACTTGCAATGTATGATTCCATTCAGAGTTTGGTTAGCAGATGACCTCTCTAGGAGTTTGGTGGGGTTTTCTTGGTCCTTTCATACAAGGAAGAGATGAAAGAGTAAGTTTAGTCACTCACATGCAGAATACAGATTAACCTTTTTTTTTTTTTTGCAATGACCTAAGAGGACTCTGCACAGCTACTATCGCAGCTGCTCTGCTCACTGACAGTGGCATGCATTTTGCAATATAGTCTGCAACCATTAGGATGAGGCGCTTAACTCTTTTCTTTTTTGGTGTGTGATAGAATAAAAAACTAACTGTGACATGTCCATGAACAGTGTCATGTATGAACTGGTACACTCAAAAAAGGAATATCCTAGGAAGCCATGGCTCAAGGGATTAGGCCCATGGATATGATTACACGTGTCACCATCCCATTGTGGATGTGATCCCAGTGTTGTTTCTGGCAAAGGGAGAGCTGTGGCTTCTATCTCTAAGCATCTCTTGGCTTGTTATAACACTGATAGTTTTATTGTTGTTGTTTTAATGATTTTCTTGAATTCTTTTTACTGTTATCCATCTCAAACGGTTCTGGAGAGGCAGCATGTACATTTTCTAAATAAATACATTTTCAGGACGATGCAAAGCTCAATGGGAAAGCACACGCATCACATGCATAAGGAGGCCCCAGGATCCACACCTAGTGCTTCAAATGAAAAGCACCTTGACCTCAGAGTAGGCAGTACCAGGCTAGGAGGCCCAGTGGTAAGGTTGCCAGGTCCCTCTTCACCACTGGCGGGAGGTTTTTGGGGTGGAGACTGAGGAGGGCAGGGTTTGGGGAGGGACTTCAATGCCATAGAGTCCAATTGCCAAAGTGGCCATTTTCTCCAGGTGAGCTGATCTCTATCGGCTGAAGATCAGTTGTAATAGCAGGAGATTTCCAGCTAGTACCTGGAGGTTGGCAACCCTACCCAGTGGCCTGACACAACATAAAACAGCTTTGTACCTCATATATGTTATTCTAGAAGACCTGCCTACAGATACATTTCTTGATACATCCTTGGATCATGTGGTAGCTGGACTCGTCATGCTTCCTTGGTGATAAATTTGACTTCCACTGTGATTTATATCTCTTGGAACATTTCCAAAGAATTCCCTGGTTGTATTCTTAGTGCTCTACTTGTGCTAACCTGATCTGGTGCCAGAACTGGGATATCCAGTCCCCACATCATGTGTGGTTTATGTGCTAGTGCTCTTGCAACAGGATAAGCACTTCGTTTCTCTTTGGTTTGAAAGGAATCAGTGCAGGTGATTGCGCCCTTGTTGGAAAGGGAAGTATACAGCCTTAAATTATACTTACAATACATTTTTTAAAAGCCCAAATTAAAGAAAAATGAGGCCTCTTCTTCAGGGGGAAGTTCTCACTGCTTTTTAAAACAAATAGACCATTCTGCATTGAAATGGCACGGTGAGAGCAGGGTAAGGTAATAATAGCAACATGGTTAAGGCACGAAGAAGAGGAGTTTGTGTCACTCATCAGAAGTAACATAGAAGGCATTATTCAAGAGGTCCCCATGACACTTATGCACACCTACAGTGTTTGTCTCAGTATACAAAGATACACTGCTTAGAGAAGTATCACATTTTCCCAGGGACAGAGCAACGTACTTTGCTGAAAGAATTTATCTGCAACAGATGTGCTTCCTTAGGGGAGATGCCTGGATCCTGCCTGCAAAACAAATGAACAATGCCAGCATATTTACTGTACGAAAAACTAAATCACCCTCCTCCAAATGTCTGGAAGGACCTTTTAGGACGTGCAGCATAAGCCATCGCTGATCTGATAGGGGAAGCGGAAGCTGAGCCAGCAACTTGAAGCGATAGCAGAGATCATCCCATGCCACAGTGTCATGTTACATTTTAAACCCCACACTGCAGATGTATCATCACCATCATACCCTCAACCCCAGAGACAGGAGAGGAGATAAGAGAGCATCAGATGCCTCCTTCTAGATTTCTGTCTTTGCTTTCAGAAGACCCTCCCCATTTCTTTCGGGGATTGATGCATCATTTTGTAGGATTGTGAAATACTGTCTTCGCTACTCATTCCAGCTTCAGCAGACAAGAGACAGGGATCCTGGGTCACCTGCAGCCCACAGGCTGTTGACTGGAGTCAGCACTGGCCCTATCTCTTTTGCCCAAGGCCTGAAAAAATAGACCCAGTGGAGAAGGACTGCAGATTTCAGCAGCACAGATTCCTTTGCTCCATTCTGTGGCTTATATAACCCTTTCAGTGCCGCTGTGGCCATACAAGAGATGATAAGTATTAACTGCTGTTGACACGTCTGAAATGCTCCAGTTCTAATACAGCAGGAATCCATTTTTTATTCAAAATACCAAGCAAAGGATCAGGGGTGCAATCCTGCTCCCCCCAGTAAATGCTACAACATGCATGGAGGGCTGGTCGAGGAGCCAAGCAGAACCCTCTCCTCCCCATCCCTACAACCACTACATGGACAGGCTGTGTCCTGCACAGCAAGGTGCTCTCCTTCAGGCAGGAGCCTTTCTGCCCTTTGCACAGGATGCCACAGCAACCCACAGGTCCCATCTGCACACTGTACAACTGACTCAACAAGCCATTGGATCATCTTGTCCAAAGCATGGAAGAGCCCATGGTGAAGAAAACTGCTTGGGTGCAATAAAGGACACAAGTGTCACTGCAGCATTGCTTGGCATAGCAGCAACCAAAAGGAGATGAGGAAGGTGGCTCCTTTGAAGAACAAGGGTATGGGCTAAAAGCACTGGTGACAGCAGCCTTGCTGAGGCCAAGCAGCTCTCTGTCAGTCAGTGCCTGGACTGGAGGCCCTTTGAGAACCCCATATATACCACCTTGAGATCCATGGTGGATAGGGTTGCCAACCTCCAGGTTAGGGTTGCCAACTGCCAGGTAGTGCAAATAGACTAAGCTGGAGCAGAAATGGCACGTTTACTACAATAGTCATCCTAAAGGGAAAGTGGACAGCTTGTGGACAGCTTCATCAGCTGAGAGAGCTGATGAAGCTGCCCACGTGGCAGTGAAAACGCTAAGCATCCGGACGGCGTTCCTCTCCACTTCTCGCCAGTCTTTTTCTTCTTGCGCCTGTGGGATTTATAAGCATATGAACTGTACAAAGTCCTAAGGGACCATAAGCTATTGAACGAGATAAGAATTGAACTCTTTTGCTTGTTGTATATATATTTTGTATTGTTTTGTACTCATAGCAATTTTGTACGTTTCCTTTTGTTAGTTTCAATGTTTGAAGTCTTCACTGTTGGCACTAAATTCACTTTTTCATAGAATACTAGTTTGTGTATAATTTATAGAGCCTTTTACTGTACTTTCCCTTTAACTGCCAGGTAGTAGCAGGAGATCTGCTAATTCAACTGATCTCCAGCCGATAGAGATCAGATCACCTGGAGAAAAATGGCTGCTTTGGCAATTGAACTCTATGGCATTGAAGTCCCTCCCCTTCCCAAACCCCACCCTGCTCAGGCTCCACCCCAAGAACCTCCCACCCGTAGCGAAGAGGCAACCCTAATGGTGGATGATGGGGCATAAATGTAATGAAATACTAAACAAATCACTCTGCAATCTGCTTCCTATATGTGCGCACATGCTGGGTGGGGGGAGTAGAATTACGACCTCATGTTTACATTTCACTCACTCCAAAATGTTAGCCATGTATCAGTTGATTTAGATGGGACATATAAGGGCTGTCCTTGCCACGTGCCAGGGGAACTAGAGACCTTTCAGCGAATTTACAGAGCAGAGACACATATGCTGACAAGGCCCATATTTTCAAACTATACACACACACCCCACACACAATCTGCAGCTCAGTAGGTGTGCATCTGAATTATGGAAGGCATATGCTGTGTTTTCATGTTCTCTGCATCCCACATGCGTACTAGAAAATACTGAAACTGGAATGGAAATAGGAAGCCATGTCTGAGCCTGAAAGTCTGCAAGATTTACTGCAGTCATCTGAATGTATTCATCAGGTCTGACACTTATTATATGCGTTGTTAGCATCTTCTCCCTCTGTCCTAACCACTGGCACAGTTCATTCCACTGCTCATCAAACTCATTTAGAACTTGTATATCCTACTTTCCTACTACAAAATTGCATATTCTACTTTCCTACTCATATAAACAACACTCAGGGTAGCTAAATGATTAAAAATAATGTAAAAATGATAATTCAAAAGCTAAACCTGATAAATAGGGTTGCCAGGTCCCTTTTCGCCACCGGCGGGAGGTTTTTGGGATGGAGCCTGAGGAGGGCAGGGTTTGGGGAGGGGAGGGACTTCAATGCCAGAGACTCAAATTGCCAAAGTGACCTTTTCTCCAGGTGAACTGATCTCTGTTGGCTGGAGATAAATTGTAATAGCGGGAAATCTCCAGCTACTACCTAGAGGTTGGCAACCCTACTGATAAAACCTAAAACCAGCAGAAATGTAATCCAAATAACACAAAAATAATGTTTTAAAGGCAGTCCATCACTAGTAAAACTATATAAAGACAAAAATTACAATATCTGATCAAGGAATCACCAAATGCCCTCCAGAAGAGAATAGTAAGTCTTAACAGGTCTCTGAAAGGCCACAAGCAAGAGAGCAAGGCATATCTCTTGGGGCAAGGAGTTCCCAAGCCTGGGACAGCAGCTGAGAAAGCCCTGTCACTTGCACCCACCAACCTTACTTCTGTTAATGTGCGGGTGCAGGGCAGACCAGCAGACCATGCCTGACAGTTACCCATGGTCTCACTTGACTTTTTTATATCAACTCCCCACTACTGCCATTTCCACACTTGGTATGCTTCCACTGGGCAACTATTAGGACATACCAGGCAGAACATGTCATAGAGTCCATTTACAGGCCTGTTAAGGCAGCAAAGAAAGCTTTCCCCTCCATTGCCACGGCATCTGCTGAATTTCATCCAGCAGAGCTTTTTAAAATTGTCCAACGCTTGTTAGCACTCAGCGCTTGTTCCTCTGAAAAGCACGCTTGGCTGGCCGGCTGTGATGCTTTTGCTAGATCCTTTGCAGATAGTCTGCCTTATCTGTTCCAGCTTGGCTGCCAGATTAAGAATTGATCCATTTTCAGATTGTGCCTGTTTGCTCAGATTGCTTGGATCATGTCAGAATGCGCTTCCTATCTGATGTTGATGGAGTTGTGAAGCTTACACATGTAATCTAGAACTGTATCCCTCTTGGCTATCATACCAAGAAGAGATGAACATTTCTTTGTCCTGGATTATTAACTCTCTGGTTATCGAAATTTTCCAATAGCCCTGAAAGATGCTGAAGCATGATAAAGAGGACCTGGCTAATGGTAGACCTGTGTCAAATAAGTATTTCTTCAGAAAGGCAATTGAATATGTGATTGCAGAGCAGCTTCAGGCACACCTGGAAGCTGCCATCCTGCAAACATTTGATGTCTCTGCCTAAATTGGGCATTCTCAGTGCTAGCCCCCAGTCAGTGGAATAGCTTATTCAATTAAACCATATATTATAACAAAACAGAATTCTTTATTTGCATGTTAAGATGATGAGATGTTGTGCTGTTAGTTTTAGGCCTGATGATGGATTTTCTGTTTTGCTATATTTATTGTGGTTTTTAGATCTTTTATTGTAATATACCTTGAGCCATGTGGAGAAAGGTGGATTTGAAATGCTGTAAGTATCTAAATAAAGGTTTTTAAAAATCTTCTCTTGGCATTTTTCAATCTGGATCCCGGCTTGTCTTTGGAACAGACTTCTTTAATAGCTCTGGTGGATGATCTACCTTTTCAGATGAATGACGGTAAGGCCTGCTTGCTTGATTTGGTGAGTTCTCTCCACAGGGTTTCGATATAGCATCTCTCTGATTAGTGAGGACATTTGGACTCTAAGGGCCAAATTACATGTTTGGGCTTTTAATGAGTTGGGTTGAGAGAACCCAACTCAGGTTCCCCAAGGCCATGCAACAGCTGCAGGAAAAGGCTTTTTAAAAATAAAGGATATCCCAAACAGGCTCAGAATGCTACCTCGAGGGGAGGAAGAGCTTCTGCCTTACCCCTCCCCTGAGGCATTGTGCTATGTGGAAACAACATTGGGGGGGTTATTTCCCCACATTGACTACTCCATGTGCACATTATACTCTACACGGAGCAGCAAAAACAAGAAAGTAACTCCCCTCCCCGGTGCAGTTTTCACTTGGGAAAACAGCTTGTGGGGGAGACCCGGGTGGCATTCTGAGCCCATATGGGCTCTCCTTTATTTTTAAAAAGCCATTTCCCACAGCTCCTGTGTGGCTGCAGGAGGAACCCAACCCCAACTTGTTAAAAACCTGAACTTGTAGTTGGCCCTAAGATACATCTCTGCGCTAGTTTTCACATTCTTCTTTGAGATAAGTGGCAGAAAGTTGTCATTAGAGAGATAGTCTCCTTAGTCTGGAATTGGTTATGCAGTATGCCACAGGATTCTGTCCTTTTTCCAATTTTAAAAACATGTGTATGAGGCCCCAAACAAGACCCTATACAGTTTTGGGGTTTCCTGTCATCAATATGATAATGACTCTTAGCTCTGTATTTCTTTCACAAGACCTCTAGATACAGCAGTCGCTGTCCTCAGTCAATGCTCTTGCTACCTGAAAGAGCACTGAAATTGTATCCAGACAAGAGGGAAGGGATGCTGGTTTTGACAGCAAAGTCATTAGGTGAATAAGATTTATCCCTTTTGGAAAAGGAAAAAAATACCCGTTAGACATGAGATGCAAAGACAAGACACTTACACCTGGAGACCATGGTGCAATATAGCCCCCTTATGCAATAGTCCTGAAGCTAGAATAATGCATTCCATTAGCACTCAGGGCCAAATTACACATTTTATGCAGACAAGACAATGATTAGATCTTCTGACATTAAAAAAAAAAAAAAATTCAATGTAGCTACAGGGCACCCAAACTGAATTGGGGCCATGGTGCTGGGGAAAGAGGGGAGGTTAACGTCTCCGTGTTTGTTGCTTCCCCTTGAAGTAATCCCTCAAAGCTTCTATTAGCCATGTTGGGGATGCAGGGAAGACAGGTATCTATTGTACTGTAAAGTCTGGTCTCTCGCAGCTGAAAGCACTATTCAGTCGCAGGCAGGTGAGGAAGGATTTGGCCACTGCAGGCCCAGGCAAGGTTGGAGAATGCAGTTGCTTATCTCCCCTCACCCATAAACATTCCTTCCTAGTCATTCATCCGTTTGCCAGATAAAGCCAAGCTATTTGAATCACACGAAGAGCAGGAATGGACAGGAATGACAGACACAGGTGATCAGCCTTCCAACCCCATCTTTGATGGCACACCCACTGCCTAAGCCTTGGGGGTGAGGAAGACATTTGCCCTCTTGTTGCTGTGCTGACCACAGAAAACGAGAGGACCAAAAATGATAAGAACTGTAGACATCAATTTATGGGGCTGTGCATTTTTTACAAAACCTTTAGCCCAAGCAGAAAGATCGGTATTTTTTCTACCCCGCCTTCTTCCCTTTCCCCTTTTTTCAGTGAGAGATGCTTCGTACATTATGAATTTAATGGGCACACATAATAGATCTATATTATGTAGTCACTAAAATTGTAACAATTTAGAGGGTGCAAAACCTCTGTGGGGTGTCTGTGTGTGTTTCCAAGGGATACATGAGATTAAAAAAAAAATGCACTGTGCTTCAAGTGTTTCAGTTTTAGAAGATACAAAACGGGTCCGAAATGTATACGTTTTAAAGTTGTAATGTGACATAGCCCCCATAGATACTGGCTTGAAGGCAGCCCTATGCCTGAGTGAACTAGCAGAGAGCATTTCCATGAAACCATGTGACGTGTAGTGACAAGCGTGGTGTAGTGGTTAAGAGCGGTGGTTTGGAGCGGTGGAGTCTGATCTGGAGAACCGGGTTTGATTCCCCCACTCCTCCACATGAGCAGCGGAGGCTAATCTGGTGAACTGGATTTGTTTCCCTGCTCCTACACACGAAGCCAGCTGGGTGACCTTGGGCTAGTCACACTCTCTCAGCCTCACTTACCTCACAGGGTGTCTGTTGTGGGGAGGGGAAGGTGATTGTAAGCCGGTTGGAGTCTCCCTTAAGTGGTAGAGAAAGTCGGCATATAAAAACCAACTCTTCTTCTTAATATAAGAAAGACATACTTTGCTTTGCATGAAAGATAGACTTCCAAAGTCTAGAAACCCTTGACCAATTTATGTATTTTTTTGATCAAATAACTAGCCCATTTCAGAAGGCTTTGAGCACACACCCCCAACCCTTATATCCCTGTCACGGAGGTAGCCTCTGTTCAAGGATCTGTAGGTCACAGAATAATGCCTTGTTACACTTCCCTAAGTGATGAGAAGCTCCAGGGGCAGCACTTTACCTGGGTTGGCTCCAATTGGAGGATAAAACACTAGAGGCCAGTGCCATTTTTATAGTATTGGCTTTATTTACAAGTTTACTAGTCAAGCACAGATTAGAGGCACAGAGGTATTCTTAAAGGGCAGCAGATCAATTATCCCATATCAGATTCACACATATGGCCAAACTAGATGTGACAGAAGCTACAGGTCAACCCCATGGCTACCAATGCCATTTAAGAGAAGAATTTAGCCATTTAAAAATTTCCAGGAGAGCCTGATCCTGATCATGCCTGTTACACAGAGGCAACAGGCAATCTTGTTTTCCACCTCCATGCCTTTTTAAGTGCTGAGTGTGTGTGTGTGTGGGGGGGGAGAAAACCAAGATCCCAATTCAGCTAAAATAAAACGGAGTTTTATTAAACCTAGAAGACTTTTGTGTTACAACCTTTTGTAGACTACAGCCTACTTCATCAGATGCAGGTCATCAGCTGGCAGACACATTGCATTATGTTTACATTCCCTCCCTTTGGTTTCAATTGAACTTAATCATTTACTTTTTTTTATTTCATAGAGTTGGAAGTGACCACCAGGGTCATCTAGTCTAACCCCCTGCACAATGCAGGAAATTCACAACTTATTTAATTCATTTATACCCTGCCTTTCTTCCCAACAAGAACCCAAAGCAGCTTCCATCGTTCCCCTCTCCTCCATTTTATCCTCACAACAACTCTGTAAGGAAGGTTAGGCTGAGAGTGTGTGACTGGCCCAAAGTCACCCAGTGAGCTTCCCTGGCATGAGTGGGGATTCGAACTTGGGTCTCCCAAACACTAGTCTGACAACCACTACACCACACTGGCTCTTTGTAGCTTTAGGTGAATCAGCGCCCATGTGTTCTTGTGGAAACAATTCTAGGGGAACTTGGCAGAAGAAATGAACTGGAGACTTGTGGCATCTTAAATACTCTAACATAAGCTTTTATGGACTAGACCCGACGTTGTCAGATGTAATGAATGAAATAGGTTCTATTCCATGAAAGTGTAAGCTAGAATAAGAGCTTTCAGTCTTTATGGTGCCACAAGGCTATTTTTTGCTGCCATAACTATCTACTTGGAATTATTTTCAGAAAAAAACAGAGGGAGTGACCTTCTGATAGCTTGTCTTTTTGTCCATTAGGATGCCAACAATTTCCATTGGAAAGATGGAGTCAGCAGTATGGCATGGAATTTAACCTCTAGTACCCCTTAGTGATCTATTCACTTGCCTATGCTTTGTGATATCTATGTAAGGCCGCTGAATGAAACCAACCTTAGCTTTTGGGTTAACTGTAGTCTGTGTGCTAGATGACACCCAGTTCTGTATTTCTTTACCTAAGCCTCCAAAAACTGCAGCTGATATCTTAAATGAGTATATCGATGCTGTGGCCAAATGACAGACAGTGAACAAGCTGAAATTAATGCAGACACGGTCATGAAGACTGATGTCCTTGATGGAACTGATCTGCCAACCCTAGATGTGGTGAGTTTATCTTTAACCATCCATGTAAAGAGCTTGGGGTACTCTTGAACCCAGCCTTGCTAATGGAGAAGCAGGCTAATGCAGCTGCTTACAGCACTTTGCTTCAATGACATGTTTCTTGTAAACAATCTCCTTACTTGAACTCATCTGACCTTACCACAGTGATCCATGATGCTGTAATCTCTAGCATGGACTGCTGTAATGTCCTCAATATGGGGCTGCCTTTAGAGGCATCTCAGAAGTTTCAACTACTATAGAGTATGATTGCCCATTTTTTGAGTGAAGTAATCCACTCTGAAATGTCCTTGTATTTAGTAGCCAAGGACTAGTCCCCACGCATGTAAAACAATCTATATAATGGGGCCAGCCACTGCTACCACGTAGGATTCTGCAAACCCAGGAGGAACCTGGGTCTCCCAGATCCTAGACCACTACCCTATGCTGGTTCAATGAAAACTGATGCTACAATAAATCTGTTGGCCACAATCAAGCAATCAGAATTCCTTTTTGTTTTTGTTGCAACACGGTACCCCTCTGGAATCTACTAGAGGTGGAAAGATACAGGAGAGATTGCCAGCACGCTCACCATGCAAAAAAATGGAACACTGGATACTCAGGCTCTGAACGCTGAAGTCAACCTATAAATATGCACATATTGCAAAAAGCTGTACGTGGCCAGAAGCTGCGTTTACCTTTGTGACCAAAGGCAGCTGGGATGTTGTTTGAAAAGCTGGACTCTTTAATATCACACGATCGGTACATGACTAGGGGGCCTTTGTTAATTTTCTATCCTCTTTTGTACAGCAGGATGTGAGTGGGTAGCGAGCCAGGCCTGGAGTTGTCTCCTAATGCCTTAGAACAATGATCCTCTGAGAGTAAACTGGTTGGGCCAGTCCATGGCTGGGCTGTTGTGTGAGAGTTCAAAGACCAATTACATGTCAAAGGAAATCCAACCTGGCTACAAAACATGTCTCAGTGCCTTCCAGCGATATCAGGCATTTTAAAGCACGCGGCAGTTTAACTCCTGGCTTCCTTGAAATCCAGGCAGGTCACTTAGAGGTTTGGAGAGAGAAATTGTGCTTTTAAGTTAATTTACTCTGCACGCACAAAATTATGGGTTTCTTTTACATGCTGAGAAACACCAGACTTGGAGACCTTGGGGATTTATCCACAGCAGACTCACTCATATCTTGCCTGGGCCCCAAGTAGGGTTGCCAGGTTTTTCTTTGCCACTGGCGGGAGGTTTTTGGGGTGGAGACTGAGGAGGGCGGGGTTTGGGGAGGGACTTCAATGCCATAGAGCCCAAAGCAGCCATTTCCTCAGGGGAACTGATCTCTATCGGCTGGAGATGAGTTGTAATAGCAGGAGACCTCCAGCTAGTACCTGGAGGTTGGCAACCCTAGCTCCAAGGTACATGGCTGCACAGAAGGTATTACAAATGGAATTGGATTTAAATGACTACATGGAACAGATTAGACAATACAAAGTAAAGAAACTGGACAGACACACAGGACTATAAAAACAAAACAGTTTATGTTTGGTTAAATTCAAGGAATCGCCAAGGAGAAAGACGGAGGGGGGGTGATGATGATTTTCTGATAATAATACTGAATCCTCCAGCATATCAAGTAGAGCATCGAGTAGGGAATACTCTTTAAGACCCAGAAACTACCAAAACTATTATGTTGGGGGGGGGTATTTCCCCCTCTGCCGGGGATAATTATAAACTTACTACAATAGAGAAGAACACGACCCCTATGGGTTCTCTATACCTCTGTGAGGTTAATTGATGGTCAGAAGGGTTCCTAATTTATTACCAGCATGAGCAGATACCAGGTGTATTGAATTGTCCATTTTCTTAAAGTTACAGAAAGCATGCTAGATCAAACTTTTGTTTAATCCTGATGGTGCCAGAGTTTTGAATAAAAAGATCAGTTTCATTTCTTGTCTATGAAGTATTTTTGTAATGTCCTGAATTTTATGAGGTTGTGGTTTAAACTTCCATAGAGCAAAGAATCTTACGTCATCGGCTGAGTGTCCCTTTTCGAGAAAATGTCCAGTGAGGGGAGCATCCAGGACCTTCGCGCAAACGCGCGCCCTGTGCTCCCCTATTCTTAATTTTAATTGTCTCGTTGTGGAGCCTATGTAAATTAGAGAACACGGGCAGGTAATTCCGTACACAATATTTTCAGATGAACAGTTACTAAAGAAATCCAGCTGGTATTTAATATTAAAAGATGTAGAGCTAATTTCCTTAACTGGAAGACTTAAGGCGCAGACCGAACATGTTCCACATTTATAATGTCCCCGAGGTTTGCTGCTAAGTTTTTTGGAAGAGAAATCTGTTTTAATTAAATACTTACCCAAAGAGGTGGTCCTTCTTAAACCAAAAAGTGGCAACTGTTGGCATCCTGGCACATCTTGTAGAATGTGCCAGTGTCGTTTAATGATCTTTTTAATATCTTCAGTCAGATGATTATACTGCAATGAGGAGAAAATCCTTGAGTGGTCTAATAATATGTATATAGTCTACTTACAGTTTTCTATAACTTTTATACATAGGCAAGACTAATCGAGCCCTGAAATTAAGGATTGGTGAGCATAGGTCGCGTGTGCGCAATTTTGTAACGGAGGCACCGATCGTCTCGCACTTTGCGCAACTAAAACATAAGGACACGGACCTAAGGTTTTTTGCCTTATGGCAGTATAAGAAAAGGAAGGTTTACTCTAGGGAAAATGTGGACAAAATACTTAGTCAGCAAGAAGCCCGCTTCATCACCATAATGAACACAGTAACCCCTAATGGGTTAAACCGCCCTTTGTGTTAACAAGCTGAAGCTCTATTTATTCTGAAAGCCTCTAATTGTAATTATCCAGCATGATGCCATAGAAACATTGATTGTAAAGTACCTGCTAGGATGTATTAAGACGTGAAAAGTTGTCGGTGAGTAAAATTATATTTATAAAATCCATGCATGATATTATGAAATTATTAGCCAATAACATTATAATAATCAAAAAATTTTTTTTAATGAATTACAATAGACTGAAAATAATGGAATAGAGTCTCAAAAAGAGGAAACTCCAAGCAATATTAAAGTGCAACAGGAATTTATTGCAACGCAGGACAATAACCTGCAAAGAAAAAAGAAAAGAACATTCAACATTGTTATTACTTATGAGTTATGGGACAATTTATATACACCAACTGAAGAAATAGACTGTGAAACAGGATACTTACCAGACTCCTGTCTTGGTTGTATATGGTCCTGATTTATTTTTGATTATGGTTTTAATTATTTGTTGTTGCCACAAAAGTGTATAGAACATATGGTTCTTGAGGAGTAACAAAACCAGAAAATATTTTTAAAAATCATTATACACTTGTGAAAAGAATTTTGTTGTTGGTCTCTTTATATGTATATATTTCTTTAAGCCATAGTGACTGAATATGCTTGATTAACTTCCTATACTGTGGTCCAAGTGTAATATTATAGTACCTGGAGGTTGGCAACCCTAGCTCCAAAGTACATGGCTGCACTCATATGCACAGGGATCAACACATACAGTGGAATGGTTATGGGCCATAAAAATAGGAGGAGAAAAAGATTATGACGCACACTATATTTATGGAAGAAGATAGGGGTGTTGCTTTTCCTCTGCATTTTTATGGTGCAAGCCCATATTGTCCCGCTTTAGCCATTAGAGTGGCAACCTGTTACTTTTAATACTGGATGTGCTAATATCAGCATGGGGCTGATAGCGGCATCCTGCCTTAACAAGAGAGTTTTTGGCTGAACTTAGATTTCCAAAAGGCCCAGCCCTATTTGGGACTTTTGCCCAGTTGCTGGTAGGGTTGCCAATGTCCAGATACTAGATAAATATCTCCTGGCATTACAACTGATCTCCAGCCGGTATAAATCAGTTTGCCTGGAGAAAATGGCCACTTTGGAAGGTGGATTCTATGGCATTATACCCCATTGAAGTCCCCCCCCCTCCACAAACCCCCTTCTCAGGCTCTGCCCCAAAAATCTCCAGGTATTTCCCAACCCAGAGCTGGCAACCCCAGTCACTGGCCAGAGATTCTTGAAGCTTTGGGAACCACAGTCAAAATTCCAGCCGTGGTTGATGGAAATAGCCTGCGACAATAGGGAACCCAGCTAACTAAGGTGGAAGGCATCCCATGGATACTTCTCTACAGTTCCTGCTGTAACACTAACCTGATTTTGCTCTTTGCTGCTGTGTTTGGTACATACAGGGTTAATATCCCTGGGCAGCTACATTTATAATTAGTCCAACAATAATACTGGCTTAAAATAGAATTTAATTTAAAAGTGATTTTTGATTAATGGTGCTCTTTATTTTTCAGCTTTTGCGAAGTTTAAAAAACCCTGACATTTGATATAGGGGAATTGTGATTCTCACCTACTTTGGCTCCAGGATTAAAGAATTCTCCAAAGTTATGTGAAAGTTTACAAACTGTTAAAGGCCGCCAGCACTCTGGTTGCCCCATGATTTTTCACATGGATAGCAGTGAGACACTGCAAGTCAGATTGAGGGTGCCTTTGACGCACAAACGTGTAGTCTTGTAAGGAATGCCTTGGGCACACTCCTCCCTTAGTGACTCAGGGCAAAGGCACCCCAGTCCTTTCTTTTCAAAGCGCAGCTGCAGTGGAAAGGGCAGAGCTGGAGATGAGATGCCATCATGAACTCCCTTCCCCCATGCCTCTCTCCCCCACCCCCACTCAAAGCATTCCCCTGACTGCCCTCCCATCACTGCTGGCAGTCCTGCACACCACTGCCCTAGAGTTTGGCACGTCTCACACACAATGAAACGGAGCTGTAAGATGAGCCAAGTCCAATTCCAGGGATGGGGATTTTGGTGCCACTGAGTCAGATGAGAGGCGTGCGGCAGACCTGTAGAAGGAAGAGCGCAGCTAAAAATACCCCTGAGCCAGAAACACAGGAGGAGATGTGCAGAGAACACCGAAAGACAAGGGTAGAGAAGGCACTTGCATGAGGAACCACCATTCTGCCCTACCCCCACTGATCAATGTCAGCCATTTCCTCCAGAGAATGACCCCCGAGTTTACATATCACAGAATCACAGAGTTGGACTAGATGACCCTGGTGGTCCCTTCCAACTAATATATAGATATAAACTATATGTTAGTTTATACTATATGTTGGTTTATATCTAATAAACAGGTGTAATGTGCTGCACCCAAGGCAAATGCACAACACCCTAATACTCTTTCAGATCTGTCTAACAACTGACTGTTGCCAACTGCCTTGCCTACTGTATAAGGAACGTCCTGCCCAAATCTACTACAGGCTGGAATCTGTAGTTCAGTTGACAAAAGGAATATTAATACTTTTTCAAAACTGTGGGCATTCACCTTAGGGGGCTTGGTGGTTCTAGTCAAGCAGCCCATCAAGGCATGGGAGAGGTGACCCCCTCTTGGCTGCAGCGAGTGGGCAGGTGTGCAGGTTGGGAAAAGAAGTGCAGTTTTAGATGGTGAAAGGGACACAGAGAAAGAGAGAGCCGCTGATGTGAGTTGGCTGAAGCCCTTTGGGGTTGCAGGATCTCCCTTTCTGGGGATCTGTTATAGGAATGTTTCTGTGCCCCGACCTGTATATTTCTAAATAAAGCAAATACTACAAAAATACCTTGAATCTCCAGTGCTCTGAAGGGAGCCCATACAGGTAAATGCTAGCCCCTGATTCTTTAAGGGGGACATGTGTAGATTAGATTCTGCCCTAATGACTGCTGCCTGATGAATACCTGCTCAACATATGCTGTGCTGCCCATATAATTGCTTTAATGTTATGTCTCACAATACTCAGCATTTCTGTTAAAGAACCATATCCTGGAATTCCACCTCACAGGTTGTCTTGCCCAGAAGAGAGGCCATATAGAGAAGAAACCGTGGCTGTTGGCATCAGCAAGTTCGCCCAAAGGAAGAAAACTGCCAAGTATCCTGAGTTTTAGTCCTCGGTTTCTGCAAAACAAGGGCCTGGTCACTGCACCACCATGACAGCTGGTATGAGCAGGTGGCTACGGGAACTTCAGTCAGAAGTGGCATTTAGGAAACTAGTAAACTTGCTGTGTCAAGAAAAGTCAAGTAACCCACAGGCTCCAGTGACACAGCATTCTTTGCTATACAAATCCTGGATCTCTTAACTTTTTCCAGTCATTACTTTTGAATTCCATGAAGGAAAAAAGGCAGGATACCCTGCTCTTCTCCTAAAGAGCTCTTCCCAAATTGGAGGTAGCAAACATGGTTCTCCCCCTCCTCCATTCCATCCTCACAACAAACTTGTGAAGAAGGATCAGCTAAGAGAGAGCGATAAGGGCCAAGGTAACCCAGTCATGGCAGAGAACAAATTTGATCCCAAGTCACCCTAGCACAACACTAACCACTACATCACATTGGTTCTTGATAAACTTGATCTGGAACCCACCCCGCTGAGTACCAACTCTCCCTGCCACACCTTCCTTGGCTTCTCAACTTCCTGTCTGAGGGTGTCAGCTCAAAGACCTTGAAGAAATCTAGGCTGCCGCTGTCCTTGCTGGAACGATGGATAATTTCCCCCCCAATCTGGGTGCTCAGCTTGCTGAAGCCTGGGAAAGAGGTGAGTGTTAGCTCAGCTGCTGGCAGAGAAGAAAAAAGAATGTAGCAGCACAGGAACAGGTGGTGGCCGATCCCTGCCCAGTCCATGATTGCTCTGAGTCTGCAGGCAAGCAGGAGTCCTTCTCAATTCATTATGAGTACAACCAACCGCCCCCACCCCCCGGGCTGTTGCAGTATCATCACATGACTTGAGAAATTTGGAAACTCTGCAGGTGAAGCACTTGACCATCACTGCGTTTCTGCTCTGGTAAAAAGCAGAGTTCTGAATTGCCATGCAACCTGGAACGCGAGTCCAGCCAGGGAAGAGTCTCTTTGTCTTTCCAGAACAAGCTCCCCAGAGGCAGCTCTTTTTTGTTGTTACTGCGCCTGCAGAAATGGCCGATGGAGACAGCACCATTTCTTTTGGCACTGGTGTGAAAAACGCTGCCATGGGCAACCTGGCCAGCCAGCCAGCTTCCTCCCCCCAGTCACAGAGATCCAAGCAGCCTACCCTCTCTGCAAAAATCAAGTGACAAGTACTTGAGTCCCGGCAATAGTTACCAGGTTTTCTCACTTTTGCCACAGTGGGATTAGCCTAACAACAATGAGCACAATGCTGGGAGAATCCTGGAGTCAGCACTGGAAAAGGGCAGAATAAAACATACGGCATTCTTTAGGCTGTGGGCTGCAGGCAGTCAGACCCCAGCCTGCGCCTGCATGGTCAGTAGGACAATGACAGCATTGACTATGGGACATTTCAAGAATGTGCTCAAGATCCTCATGGCGTACCCACAGAGATAAACATACTCCAGAGTGCACTCAAATGCCAGCACTGCAGCTCATGGGCATCATGACCTTCTACCCACATCTCTGGTTGCAGGGACTCTTGTTCAGCACCCAGATCCATTCAGCTTCCCCCCATATCCTGTCCTATTGACAGCCTTCTTCACTTCTCTGCTCTGAGATCCCTTGGCTGTTTTCTCCTCCATTTACATACCACCACCCTAGTGACAACAAGTTTATGGCCATCCAGGGCACCTTAAGACTTTCCATCCCTTACCAAGTCAGTGTGCAAAGATGTTGGAATAGGCAGGGAAGTAAGACTGTTCTGTCCAGTTGGGGCACAAAAATATTTTGAGAATGGCCAAGTCCTTACATCTGGAGGCAGTGATAGGACAGGATCATTATGACTCCCAACCACCTCCATGGCTGCCTTTGTGTTTGTCTTGCTTGGTTTTCCTATTAAAGCTCCACTTTTGCCCGACAGCAGGTAAGAAAGGATAGGGTCTAGGTAACAGTGGAGGAATGTGGTGGGAGGTACAGCAGCTCTGTTCTGTCTTGCTGCCTTACAGTTAAATGTATAGGCACAAAGGAACAGGCAACTTTAAAAGCAAACTAAAATCTCTGCTCTCAAAACATATACACTAACAATGAATCACAAAAAAGTAATTACTTAGTCCAGTGGCACTAGGAACACAGTTTTGGGTATGTGAACTGCCCTTGATCAGGGCTACTAGGTCATTGCCTATGTCTTTAAATGACCTGAGGCTCAAGATAGGAGGGAATTACAACCTTCCTTCCTTCTTCCTCTGCTGGTTAATTCATCTTCCCAATCCAGACTTTCTTCAGACTTCTCTTTCCATGTCCTCCCCTCATCCTTATTAACCCTTTTGACAGTTTTCCTCATTTTGCTTCAAGCTCTGTCTCCTTTCTGTAGCATCCCTTTACACTTCTTTTCTTGGCTCACTGTTATCTCAGACCTCTAACTCTTATAACTCTAGACCCCTTTTCCTGCCTAGGCCAGCTATGACATCACAGCAGCTCAGCCAATGGCAGAAGGCTTCCTCACTAGCACACAACAACAAAGAAAACTTTTCATAAGTCAATTTCAATGCCCTCACAGTTACCTGATTGATCCTGCCTCCCAGGTTTGTGAAATTAAACAATGATCTTTCCAGTCAATCTACGCTTGTATCACTACTGGCTACATTCTAGAAGCTCCTTGAGAATAATTAGCATGGAAGCATCATACCCAGAAGGTAAACAGCTAGCAGCCAGAATGTCAGCAACACACCTGAAGACTTCAAAGGAAAGTACACAGAGCATTCCTATATTCTTGGCCTTTTTGCCACACCTCCCTGCTCAAGGCCGCACCAAAGGAATCTCTGCAACACAGACCGTGGGTACAGCTCCAGCTTTCTCTATGTTCCTCATAGCCAGATCAGGGTCAACTTGCACTGCCCTCCTCACCAAGGCGCTAATTTATATCTGGACACAGCTGCAAGGCAGCTGCTTCTCAGACAGGGTTGCCTTAGCCTCCACTCAGCTTAGCTGTCATTCTCAAGGACATGCATTATGCAGTGTATGGCAAGTTGTACTCCAGCAAAACAAGCTAAGAAGAACGGTAGCCAAGTTTCACCTCCTAACCCCTGCATTATTAAGCTGCTGTTATAGGTTCCAGGAGCAGGCAGGCCTCTCTTTTTCTGGTCAGTTGACAACCTCAGAGAATGTATGTAAGTACAGTGAGGTAAGTTTAACAATACTATACGTATATTGTTCACATTCAGCACAAGCCTTTCCAGCAATCAGGTGCTTCAGCATCCTTTCTGAAATGAACTTTATAAACCTCTAATATATTACTACCCCAGCTCACAAAGGCTCTGTATATCAGTGCAGTATCCTTTGCTAATACATCTAAAATAACAGGAACCTTCATTTTTGAAAAAACACCCATTTCTTTACTGCTCCACGGTAAAATTTGAAAGGTCACAGCTGCAGTAAGAATTTCCAAATATAAGAAAGTTTGTAGCAGGAAGATGGAAGGCAGAAGGTCATGGTGGAAGTGGGGAAAACTGGGAAGGGTAACTAGGAGCATTTGTGTGAAATGTTTATGTGTGTGTGTAAAGTGCCATCAAGTCACAGCAGACTTATGGTGATCCCTTATGGGTTTTTCAAGGCAAGGTACTAACAGAGGTGGTTTGCCATTGCCTTCCTCTGCATAGCAAGCCTGGTATTACTTGGTGGTCTCCCATCCAAATACTAACCAGGGCTGACACTGCTTAGCTTCCAAGATCTGATGAGATCAGGCTATACCATACTGCCTTCCCTCCCGTGAAATATTTATATCCCACCTTATTTTCTCAGGCTTAAGGAAGCTAACAAAACAGCAAGAGTTGCAAGGACACAAAAACATCATTGCAAGGACACTGTCCATCAATAAGATAAAAACAATACACACTGAAAAATGCAACCAAATCTGCTTACTCTCCACCAGTTTACAAGCAGCGGTATCCAGGATATAGTGTTCTGTATCTGTTGTTCCTTGAGCGGTAACCTTCTATCTGGCTTCAAGATTTTATATATTTGCAACACTGCATTATAATGTCTTGAAAAAACATTTTAATCTTCTTTGTGATCCCCTCGAAAACGTATATGGTCATTCTAATAGTTCTGCGCATAGACCTAGCCAGGGCTTGAAAGGCTCTCCCCCTGCCCTTAGGTCGGGGGCTTGCCAGATTCTGAGTTCGGCAGAAAAACTGGGGTTGTTGTGGGTACAAGAGAGAAAGATTGATGCAAACAAAATGGATGAAGGCTCATGGTAACATCTGCACTAGTTCAATATGCCCCTTCCAGGTACAATTCAAAGTGCTAGTTCTACTACTTAAGGAGGAAAGTAAATTGGGAGGATCTGAGCCAGCTGAACAAGACCTGTGGCTGAGCATCTGGGCTGCCCATTCTGCAGGTACTTTAAATTTGGGCTTGTCCAAAGGCATAAGCCAAGCAGCAGAAGCCAAAGAGTTCTTGGCCTGTGACCCTCTGCAAGCTGTGCTGCCAGAATCGGCATCCACTCAGGTTGACTTTATATTCCATCGTCGGGTAAAGAGTGCCTGTTTGCATATCTCTGTTTACATTTGTGGTTTTTTGTATATTTTGTACATAAGCTGCTTTGAGTGCCCTGTGTGGAAATCAAGTGGGATATGACTATCTAAATAAATAGTAATCTATAAAAGCTTAAACGGTTAGATCCAACAAATCTTAGAAACTGGATCCTCCATGTTCCTCGTTACAATCATTGAGAAATACCACAAAATCTTTGAGAAATACCACAAAATCAAAAAAGATTTCTGTAAGTCAGATCCAGACAGCCATTTGCCTCCAGTTACGGCACACTTACCAATGGCCAAGTTGAGCATTTTTCAGAAGTAATGCATGCCCTACCCACTGGGGTAGTCTTTGGCATACAAGGTGAAGTTGGCATTGGCAACAGATTGGACATTTTGGTGATGTCTGGTGAGTTTTTGTTGCGACCTACTCTGATCCTTTAGCATACAGTGGACTATTGATTTCATTTTTACCCTGCCTTTTTTTCACTGTGGAAACAGAGACAGTGTATACAGGACTTAAAGAGACAACCCATCTATGAACTGAACCACCAGGTGGGACCTGAAGTATTTGTAGAATTACAACTGATGTCCAGACTACGAATCAATGTCCCTAGAGCTTCAGAGGGTGGTATCATATCTCTGTTGAGTTCCCTCCCATCACCAAAGTCTGCCTCCCCCAAGCATTGCCTCCAAATCTCCTGGAATTTCTCAAACTTGAGTTGGCAGACTTGCTTAGCTTTTGCAAAATTGTCTTCCAGCCATAACCTGAGACCTTATACATCTAAAGAACCAGATACTCCATATACACTATAAGACTATAGCAATGCTAATACAGCCAACCTTTATATACATTCACATCTTAATATTTATTACTTTCAAAGTTTTCTTGTTCTTAACTTCCCTTATCTCTGAGCAGGGGCAGAGAAAACTCTCCACTGAGCAGCCAATAACTACAAATTTAGGATTAAGGATCAAGACTTCTAAACAACCGAGTTACCAAAAAAAGAAGTGAAAACCGGGCTTTGGAGATGGAGACTCACACTCGACCTCCTCCCCAGGTCTTTGTCCCAGTTATGAAAAGCAAAGCAATGGGCGGGGTTTGCAGGTGGGACAAGGCATGCTGCCAGGCCTTGCCCCACCCAAAAGAATTTTCAGAACTGACCAATGGAGAAGCGAGAAGTCAGAGCACTTTTCCATCTGCCCAATAAAAAGTGTGATGATGGGCGTGGACTCGAGGCTTTGATTTGGGGTCCTTGAAAGGCAGAGCCCGGTGGGCGTGGCCAAGGAAAACGAGCTCCCGTGATTTTTGCACGCCGGAGCTAGGGGCGTGGCTTTAGAGGGGCGTCTTCTGAGTCTGGGTAGGGGGAGCCGGTGCGCGGGAGGCGGAGCCTAGCGGGTTGGGTCGGCGCCGCCGCGAGCCGAGCGGGCAGACGCTGCCGAGCTGCGCGGCGCTGCGGCTCGGCCGGGGAAGGGCTCGTGATTGGTCGCGGCGCTCTCGTGCCGGCGGTTGCTAGGCTCCCGTGCGCCGCCCCTCCCCCAGGTACGTGTCGCGCGCCGTCGCGCTTGCTCTGTCGCTTGATCCGTCGGTCACTGTGCCGGCGGCGAGTCAGTCCCCGGAGGGAGCGGCCTCCTCGCGGGCCGGGCTTCGTGGGGGCCGCGCGCCGCAGTGGGTAAGCCCCCCGCACCCCAGGCGCTTGCTGGTGTGGCGGCGGCGACCGGGCCCCGCCGTCGGGCCCGAACAGGCCAGGGATCTGTGCAGCTGGGAAGGCCTCCCTGGCGCTTGGGGCGGAGCCGGACCCTGGGGCGGCTGTGGGGCTCTGCGTCTCCAGCGCCAGCTTTCTTCCCCCTCCGCCCTCCCCTGGTCTCGCCTTCCCCGCTTCCAGGGCTCGTGCGGGGGCCTCCCGCCGTGGGCCTGGGCCGCTGCCCTGCTCTTCCTGTCGGGCGTGTTCGTGGTCAGGAGGGAGCGGGGGGTTTGGAGGCTGGCCGGCTTGCAGGTGGACGTGTGTTTCCAATTCTTTCCCCCCTTGCTTTCAAGCGAGCCCTCAGCAGGTGCAGCCGGAGAGCGGGGCACTGGCGGTGTGGGTTGCGCTGAAATGCATGGGAAGGGTCGGGGCTGTTGAAGGACCCGGAGAGGACCTGGGTCGCCTCGGCGCATCCCTGTTGTGTTTGCGACTGGGAAACTGGGACATCTGTAGCGTGGAAAAAAAATCTTGCGCTCCTGCTGCCTTTCCTCATTTGGGGAGTGTTGCAGGCTCCTCCTTACAAAACTCTCTGCAGTTGCCTGCCATGTTGAGGAATGAGGTCCCTGTATTCCTGTTGATTTTGTTGGAGGAGCAGAGCGCCTTAGGCCTAAGCCTGGGGTTTTCAGGCATTTTCTGCCTCAGTAGTTCCCTTTTCATATTTATGAATATGTGGATTCCCAGAAGTATGTTGTTGCACTCCTTTGGCACCTTTTTATGATTCTTCTAAGGACCTACTGAGGGCAGTTTCAAAGGCCTCGCATCCATAGTGCCCTAGTTCAGGAGCATGTGGCAGTTGCCACAATTATTGGAGACTTTAATAATAGCGTACGTTTATATAGCGCTTTAGACTGTCGGAAACAATATGACATTGACTACTGTAGTGATCTTTGCAGCTCCTCTGTAAGGTGCAGTGCTGACTGTGTTTCTCCGTTGGTATATTTAGCTTGCATGCGTACCATTAAAAGTGCAAGAAACTTGATAATGGCTAGGTAAGAGACGTTTCTTCCCCATAGACACATGTTTATATGTTGGAGTTGCTTTAGTGTTGTGCCCTGGAGTGTTAGGCCTGCAGGAATCATTGATACTGAATAAGTTAAATGCAAGTTTGTTTAAAAAAATCAATTATTCACCAGAGGTTCTATTGACTTGTAAAGTGATGCTTTGGAACTATTCTTGTTGTAGGTAATGCTGTCGTGATACTAGGGATTGCTGGCTGTTCAGCTCCAGCAGAATGAGCAAGGCATTCTAAATGCTTAATTCAGTACAGGCATTCAGTGCAATTAAAAATACTCAGTATATTTAGAAGTGGGGCATGCTCAGTTTTCCTGGCTTTGTGTTGCAGTGTACAATTGGGTGTGGGTATTTTCAAAGGAAAAGGCTGATACCATTTCTCTTATACTGCTACACTGATTCTACAACTCTTCTTGTCAGCCATGTGAATGGGCAAGGTACCAGTGTGTGCACTGCAGGGATTGGATGTGCTGAATCCTCTAAATGGGGCACATCTACTTGGACTTAAGCACATCTTATGGATTGGAGGGAGTTCTGGGGAAATAACTCCAACAAAAATTGGACACAGTCACTCAGCTGTTCCTTCATCTTATTTAGAGCAGGGGAAAATGTTGAAAGCCCTGTATTCTAGCCATAACTAGCATGCCCAAATATGGAGGGGGAAAATTGAAGGCAGTCTTTAAGAAAACTTGCTTATGGAAGCTATTTTTATTAAGGCAAGGTTGGGGTTTCTATAGGAAACACTGCAATAGCTTGCCATTCACCTAACATAATTGTGAAGCTTTGTACACATTTGTCAACAGAGCTGTTTAATGTTTGCCTTAAACGTGAAAGTCTTTGTTCATAAATGTTTATATTCTAACATTTTTATTGTTTTTCAACAGGCTTCTGTTTTGAGAAGCCAGTTTCTCATCTCTGCTGTGCTTACAGAATGTGAATGCATATGCATGTTGCAATTTGACTTCTAACCCATTTCTTTTAAAACTAGGTCTTGGTCTTTTGGCTTTCCCCTTCTGCAATCTTCTATTTCACTCAGGCGCGTTCTTCACGGTAGGAAGTTACATTGTAAGCAACTTCTATGTACATGCATAAATGTTGCTGATTTTATGATTTTATGAAATATGGAACGGTAGGTGAGCTCTTTAAGAAGTGTAGATTATTGTATCCCATAACAGAAGTAGTGCCACCAGTCTAAACTGGGGGGAGGCTGTTACCTCAGCTTTTAGAAATTTGAGAAGCACTGTGTTAATCCATAGATTGTTGGTGATCAGTACAGTCACGGTATGCATTGCACATAACCAGTGATGGAAACTACCAGGATCACCAAAAAAAAACATTGAGGCTTGACTATGTTGATAACCTTGCTTTTGAAAATCTCATTATTCAAGTATAAATAAGATTTGAAAGACCACAGCAACAGTGGTGCCCCTCGCTTCCGCCATCAGTTAGGAGTTTGGAACTGCACTCGTGCCACAGGACACTTTACTTTTCTTCTGTCTTTTATCCATCTTTTCTACTACTGACTCCTGTGGTTATCCTTTTTACAGTGTGGTAAGGCCTGGGACATCAGTCTGAAGAATGATGGATGTATTTTTTTAAACTTTAAATACCCTGGCCTTATGTTTTAGTGTACTCTTAGTGCAGGAGTGGATCTTTAGATTGTGTGTCTTTATTAATGTGAACATGTTGGATAACGCTTTGAGCTTGATAGTTGAAACAGCAATGTGTTTGAGGAATAACATTTGTGTCTCACCTAGTAGTCACATGAGCAGGGAGGTTCTGGTGTATTTAAAACACTCCGAGTTCCTGTTAGTTGTTGGGATCACTGAATTCATTTCTTCAGTTCAAGGCTTCACTCTGACACAGACTTGTTGGCCATAATGCTTGATTTCTAATTGGACCATTTATTTTCGGGTTTAAGATTTCGGGAGGCAAATGGTTATGTAAGTAGTTACCTTAGCTTGGAAACTGTTGCAGTATCAAAATGTGATAGGTTTATTGGAGTACCTGATCGTGTATGAATATGGTTTCTGAATGTTAGTTTTGACTATGCTTTATACATGAATATTAAAATTTAAATCTAGCATTCTCGGGATATCTTGGCAGCAGCATTTGTTAATTACTTCTTTTAAAAGCAAATTGAAGGGTGGGGAAGGGCTGTGGCTAAGTGATAGAGAATCTCCTTGGTATCTCCCGGGAGGGTGTCAGAAGAATCCTCATAGATTCAGGTCAGACAGAGGTGAGATAAGATGTTCTAAGGCAGACAAATTGAAAGTTAAGAAGTATTTGGATCTGGATGCCATATACCCAAGAGGCATTTAAAAGTGAAATTGTTATTCTTGTAGCAGATATGTAACTTATAAACCTTGTCCTCCTTACTGCATATTACAAGGTAGTCAAGGTAGTGACATCACTTTTAGAAAAGAGATCCAGAGGGGCTCTTGAAAAACACTGGGCAGTTATGTTGTCCCAGTGATTTTAAAATGGTGGGTTTAGTACCTCTAGGGATATTTAAAGGCTTTCTTTGGTAGTAACTGCTAGTGTTGATTTTGCAGCTACCAGGATCTGCCAAAAGCCTAACTGGGCATCTAGTTCGGAAAAAAACTAATTTTGGGTTGTTTATTTGGTCTTCTGTGAATCCCTTAGATTACTAGATATTTTATGCTGCTGAGTCCATTGTATTAAATGTTTCTAATCCAGGCTGGAAGTATGTGAGAACCTTTGGAATCTGCTTATCCATACTGTACAGTTTTCAGGGTGCTGGAAGTCAATTTTTGTTGGGAGTGCTGCTTCAAAATAAACTGGTACGGTGCGGCTATGTTGGAGGAAGTCCTTGACACATTTGTAATACCCAGCCCTGTATGAAATTGTGTTTCAGGCACTTGCACTGCCCCAATGACATGTGTATGAGTTGAAATTTTCATTGCTTTTGGGCATTAAAACTAAGAAACAGAATCAAGTTGATGTGATGTCATCAGACTTTCCAGTTTGGAACCTGTTGGGCTTCTGGTTTCTCTGTAAAGCAGTACCATCCCTCCCTGTAGTGTTGTTGATTTGTTTCAGTATCATTATTTGAGCCATGCTAGTTGTTGGATTGACCCATGTTCTCCTACAATAAAAATGTATTAATTAGGTATATTACCACACACTCATGACCTGTTTGTGAATGATATTGACCCAATATCACTCTGAGGTACATTGGTGGAAAGCATTATTAGACATCTAGAAGAATAAGTTTTGCTAAGTAAAAATCAGCCTAGCTTCTGCAAAGAGAAGCCCTCTCTCACCAATCTTGAGCATATAAATAGTAGTCCTCTGGTGGGTAGTGACTACTCAGACTTATAAAAAGCTTTAGAAAAAAAATTATTCACCAACAAGGCTCCTGAGTAAACTTGGCAATTTTTTTACTTGGTGGAAGCAAGCAGTGGTATCGTCCAGAGATCTGAAATTAATCTTAATTGATTGGTGTCGAGTTGAATAGGAAGGCAGGTTTTCAGAGGTTACCAAATTGTTTGAGGTGGTAAATCCCAAGCAAGCTGTAAAGAGTTTCATTCCAGCCTGAATGAATAGGCAACAAAATGGCAAATGCAGCTCAGTGCAAAGTGATAACATTTTGGAGCAGAAATCTTATAATATTGATGTCTAAACTGGTAGTGATTAAATGGGAAAGATTTTGTGGTATTGGTGGAAAATCTAATAAATGCATCAACTCAGGTTGTTGAGACAGTTTGTACACTAGGAATTATTAGGAAAATGGCTGAAAATAAAACAACCAGTTGTTTTAATGCCGTAATGGTACATCTACACTTGTAATGCTGTGCTTGCCCTATCTTACGTGGCGTCTCATAGAACTGGGAAAGGTTCAGAAAAGAGCAACCAAAATGATCCAAAACTTGGAGAATCTTTCCTATCAGGGAATGTATTTTTACTTTTAAAAATGATTGTGGGGTGAATCATGTTAGAGAACTATTTATGCTATGGAGAATATTGCTAAAAGTTTTCATTCCATAACACTAGAACTAACTTTTTCCATAACACTCGAATGGCAGTAAATTCAGGACAGGCAAAATGATAGTTCACATAGCTACAAGGATTCTTTATGTTCAGAGACAGTACAAGCCTACCTCAGAGATATTGCGGGTTCAGTTCCAGACCACCACAATAAAGTTAGTCTGTCCCGGGACGAGCCCCTCCCCGCGCAGCCCGGGACGTAAACCACCCCACCAGACCATGCAGGGGGGGTGCCACTCACCATTGGAGGGAGGGAAGATGAGAGCGGGGTGGCCAGCCCCGCCGGCAGCCGGCGTGGCGACCGCGCTTCAGCCCTGTTTTTTTCCTTCAGGGCCTCCAGGGGATGACGCCAGCAAGCACCCAGCCGCGGCGCCGGCCGCGGCAGAGACTGCGCGCGCTCCTGCACCCCGCCCCGCTCAACAGCTGAGCCGCGGACGAGCGCGGGCGGGGCAAATGAGGGCGGGCCGGCCAGCTACCTCAGAGACAGCCAGGTGACCCGGCTGGAGCCCTTATTTGAGAAGGTCGGGGGCGGGGCTAAGGGAGGAAGGGGCGGGACCTCTCTGGCCTGGAGGGGATATAAGGCCAGAGAGGAGCCTTGGCCGAGGAGGAGTAGCAGCAGCACTAGGTGGTAGGAGCCGTGCTGGCTCAGAGCAACCTGGCTGCATCCGAGGGGGAGGCAAGCTCCGATTCCCCCTCAGACTGGTCTGAGGCCGAGGAGGTCCGGCCAGGTCCTCCTCCAAGGCAGAGACCCCGGGGGCGACGGCGGTGCCAGGGAGGCGTGACATAGTCACACAATTTATTAGTTTCCCAGTGCATATGAAAGTTATGTTTACGCTATACCGTATATACTCGTGTATAAGCTGAGTTTTTCAGCCCAAAAAAAGGGCTGAAAAAACCAAACTCGGCTTATACGCGGGTCAATACGGTGGGAGGGGGGAGGGGGAAAGGAGGGAAGAGGAACTTACCGCCGGCACCGCCGCCGCTGGCCCGCATGACTTCTGGGCGGCCTGGAAGCGGCCAGCGGGGCCTGCCTGCGCTCAGGCAGGGAACCGCCGCCACCCCCGCCGCCGGCCGGCGCGCTCACTGGGCGCCTGGAAGCGGCCAGCGGGGCCTTCCTGCGCGCAGGCAGGGCCCCGCGCCGGCCGGCGCGCTCTCTGGGCGCCTGGAAGCGGCCAGCGGGGCCTGCTTGCGCGCAGGCAGGGCCCCGGCGCCACCCCCGCCGCCGGCCGGCGCGCTCTCTGGGCGCCTGGAAGCGGCCAGCGGGGCCTGCCTGCGCGCAGGCAGGGCCCCGGCGCCACCCCCGCCGCCGGCCGGCGCGCTCTCTGGGCGCCTGGAAGCGGCCAGTGGGGGCTGCCTGCGCGCAGGCAGGGCCCCGCCGCCACCGGCTCCAGCGCTGGAAGGGCTCCGCTGCCGCCTCCAGCTGATCAGCGGGCCTCCTCCTCCCACCTCTCCCGGTAAGTTGGGGGTTCAGGGGCTCTTCCCCCTCCCCCCCCAGGGTGGCGCTGGGGTCGGGGTGGGTCTGGAGGGCCCGGGAGGAGATGGCACTGGGGTTGGTCTGGAGGGCCCGGGAGGCCGGGCGGGAGGGCGACCCGTTGTATAAGCCGACCCTCGGCTTATACGCGGGTGCCTAATTTTTCCCCATTTTTGGGGTGAAATTAGGCACCTCGGCTTATAAGCGGGTCGGCTTATACACGAGTATATACGGTACTCAAGTCTATTAAGTGTACAATAGCGTTATGTCTAAAAAATGTACAGTAATAATAATGAAATATTGTGAGAATTATCAAAAAGTGACACAGAATCGAAGTGAGCACATGCTGTTGGAAAAATGGCACTGGTAGACTTGCTCAAAAACACAATATCAGTGAAGCGCAATAAAGCGTGGTATGCCTATATCCCTGTGAATATTAGTTGCTGGTGGGCTAAGAGCAACCAGTGGCTGCTCCATCCCCTATTTATGGACTCCTGGTTTGAGCCGGCTGGCTGCAGTTAGAAACTGGATGGATCCTTGCTCAGATCCAGCAGGTTGTTCATGTTTCATTTTCATAGTATGTAATTCAAGAAGTTAGATTGGTCCTTGGAAAGAGTTTGTGCTGTTGTTCAGTTGGTAGGCTTATTACTATCTCCAGTTAAACCAGTTTGGGTTTAATTGTATTTTGGGTATTGTCTGCAATTAAGGTTACTAAACCATGTTATGAGTATTGAATTACCAGATCAGCTATGAATGAATGGTAATTCAGATTCAGTAAAATGGTAGTGGTGACAGCAGCAGAGATGTAAAATTTCCCGAAATTTTTAAAGTTTCGTTTTTGGGTTACGTATGGATATTTTGGGAAAACATTGAAATATATACAATACTTTCCTGTCAAATCCAAACACCTTTTACTGATCGAACAACATAAAATGCAAAATGTATAACTTAAGAGTATGCAGTTACAGTGCTTAGCATGTTTATGGAATTTTATGGTGTAAATGCCTTAGTTTTCTACAAACAAAATTGTAAGTATACCCAGTACTTGGGGAGAGCAACAAAAGGTACACTTTGTGTTACCTTTGCATATGTGTTCTAATTTTTGCAACCTGAGAAGTTGGAATTTTCCAGGGCTTTTTTCTGGGCCTTCACTTCTCTAGATTGCATTTGGAAAAAAATCACTGCAATTAAGTGATCTTTGCCGAAAGCAGGTATGAAAATTAGTGTATTATGTGGGAATTGGATCTGGTAGAACCACATTGAAATTACTGTTTGGCAGCTGATGTTCCTGTATGTTTGTCTCACAGGTTTATTGTGCAAGATGTTTTGCTAATGCTTCAGAGGTTGGCTTTGGTACTAAAGTACATCAGGCAGGTTCAGCAGTAGGTGGTTTTGGGAAGGGAGAATGGACTACTTTTCATGATCATGTGCCTGACAACAGTTGTGACTAAATGTTAACTTATGCATGAGCAACAGAACAGTCCATTATAGAGTGGCAAGTTACAGTTTTCAGATCAGCCCAAATACTGCATAAGCAGTTAAGAGGGGTCTGTAGTTTTTCATTACAGCCTCCTTGACTGAAGTGTCATAACAAAAGTATGTAAAACCGGTAATGTTAATTATAGGTGGTGCTAATAGGGTGTTTCTAACTAAACATGGAAGATTGCTTAACTTGTACCATTCTGAGATAATGTTTACAATAACTCAGACTTCTGTGCTTAATTCAAAGTTTGCTGTCCTCCCTCCCAAGTAGGTATGTAAAATACAAACTACCTTTCAACAGATTTGATTTTTTCCCTTATCATTATGGTTATTTGTAGTACTGTTTCATTACTTCATGTGAGTGCCGTTGCAAAACATTTGGGGCAGGCAAGGGTGAAATATTTAGTAGCTAGTAGAAAACATGTATTCCCAGCTCTGCATAGAAATGAAAAGTATTTTGAATTCATAGATGTTGACAACAAATTCTTAGTTGATCACATGCAGGATAGTTGCATATAACATATGCATACAGACTTTACTAGACTATGTAGGTTGCATTCTTTCATGTAGTGTTCTGCATAATTGAGCATTTTATATATTTTCTTGATGTTCCATGCTTGTGTGAGTTGAATGGAGCTCTTGTACTTGAAAAATGTGGAACTGGTGTTGCCATAGAACAGGGGTTCTCACATTGCATCATAGTTGCTCATTTAAAGTCGAGAGTAAATTGTTCAAGCTTTTTTCAGCCTCGGAGAGAACCTAGATAGCTTAAAGGTAAAGGTCCCCTGTGCAAGCACCGGGTCATTCCTGACCCATGGGGTGATGTCACATCCCGACATTTACTTGGCAGACTTTATGGGGTGGTTTGCCAGTGCCTTCCCCAGTCATCTTCCCTTTACCCCCAGCAAGCTGGGTACTCATAGTAACTAGATAGCTTAAGTGCTAGTTATTCTTAAGGATATGGGGGAAGTGCAAGAATAAAGACAAGAAATCGGGTTAGTTTAGGCTTGACTATAAGCATATATTTTGGTCTTTGAGGTAGGAATTGATGTTTGACTTCCATGAAAGGTGAGGTTACCCTGTTCCATTAAAGTTTTAGTTTAGGTTTCCATAGCACTCAGAATACAGACAATGGCTGACTTTGGAGACAATTGGAAAAGGGTTCATACGTACTGCTAGAAGAAGACATGCCTCCTGCCTGGGCAGCCATAGAATACAATCTAGGTTCTCTGTCCTTTCTTCCTCCCATAGAAGGGGGCCATTAATTAATGGAGATGTAGCTTAGACTATTACTAGTCTCACTGGGCATACCCACAATTTCTCAAGAGAATGTGTGTATAGTTCAGTTTTATCTGAAAATATGAAGGGGCTGAAATCAACAAGACTGTTTCTTTATGTAGCTGTGTTTTCCTCTCTTTCTCTGCAGAAAGAGAGGGGATTGCATCAGGTTTCTTCCCTCCCCATTTTGTATTGTTTCTTGATCACACTAAAAACCATGTATACCTTCTATAGTATTGTAATGTTTGACTGTCAGTGGTTTGTTGCTGGAATCTGTTATTTTCTACTTGGTTTTACAGTATTGCTTCAGTCTCCAGTGTATCTTCTGATCTCTAATATGACATGTAGCGTGGATGTATTCATGCTAGTATGATCAAGCTAAACTGCTTACTCGTAATGTTGTTGCACTGAACTATCTTAAATATAGATTAGCATGCCAGTTTGGTAAGCCTTGCTAAAAAGTTGAAGCATTTGGAGTGCTTCAAGGCATTTGGAGAAGAACCGTATTTTCTCTGTCAATTTGGCTATATTTTAGAATCTTTGAAAAAAATTCTGAAACCATGAGCCAATTCTAAACGGAGGTTTGTGTTTTGTTTTTGTGTGAGGGGCAGGATCCACTTCTGCATATATCTCTAATTCTTGCTCCTGTGGGTTTCCAGGGGAAGTTTAAGGTTCTGAATTTGACCTTTCAAAGCCTTAAAAAGGCTGGCTGTTGGAAATCTCCTTATATAGTCATATTTAATAATATTTAAGGTCAAGAGACTGAACCAACCAGGTGCCACCACCGCTATTGGTGAAGTTAATCTTCACTATTAATCGCGCTTTTCTCTGATGACATCTGTGTTTTGAATTTTTAAGAGAGATCCACAGGAGGGGCTATGGTTCAGTGGTAGGTCATCTTCTTGGCATGCAGAAGGTCCCAGGTTAAATTCAGGTGGTAGGTGAAGAGAAAGAGCTCCACCAAAGACCCTGGAGATCTGCTGTCACTTTAATGTGTTTTGTGACTTTCATTGATGTGGTTCTTTGGTTCCTGAACCTCTCAACCTTCCACTGCCTGTTTTAATTCTTTGTAGGGGTTGTGCTTTTTGTTAATGTTAAATATACAGATAAGGCGGTTGCATTTTTGACTGGAAGTAACTTTATTGGCTATTAAGGTAGAAAAGCAGTATATCAATTCATATATATATATATATATATACACACCGTATTTTTTCGTCTGTAAGACGCCTCCATGTATAAGACGACCCCTATTTTTTTAACCCAAAATTAAGAAAAAATAGGGGTCGTCTTATACATGGGGGCGTCTTATAGGGCGAAAGAGTCCTGTCGCCCTGGCCGGCTGGCAGCTGGCTTTCAAACTGGGTGCCACCCACCCAGCCCGACAGCTGACGGGCGGGGCGGCAGTGACCGCTTTGGACGCCAACTTGCCAGGGCCACCGGCCTCTTTCCCCACTCACTCTCTTCTCCACCTGTCAGCTGTTGGGCGGGGAAAGAGTCCTGTAGCCCTGGCCAGTCGGCGTCTGGCGTTCAAACTGGTTGCCGCCCACTCAGCTGGTTTGGACGCCGGCTGGCCAGGGCTACAGGACTCTTACCCCGCTCGCTCTCTTTCCCCGCCCAACAGCTGACAGGTGGGGAAAGAGGCGGCAACAGCCAGCTTCTGTGTATAAGACGACCCCTAATTTTGGGGCTAAATTTTACAGAAAAAAGGGTCGTCTTATACACAGAAAAATATGGTAAGTAAAATTTCAGTATAACTTTTAACTTTCTAATGTGGATCACATAAGTTCACTTACTGATGTAATTCTAAACAAAACCATGGTGAACAGATATGGTTATTGTCGAAGGCTTTCACGGTCAGAGTTCATTGGTTCTTGTAGGTTATCCGGGCTGTGTAACCGTGGTCTTGGAATTTTCTTTCCTGACGTTTCGCCAGCAACTGTGGCAGGCATCTTCAGAGTAGTAACACTGAAGGACAGTGTCTCTCAGTGTCAAGGGTGTAGGAAGAGTAATATATAGTCAGAAAGGGGTTGGGTTTGAGCTGAGTATTGTCCTGCAAAAGTATTGTCCTGTAAGTATCAAGATAATGTGCTAATGAGGGTATGGTATGTTAATATGGAACCATTGTATCCTGAAGTGATCTGTTAATGTGTGTAATCCAAAGCTAATCTGTATGGCTATTGTTGAATGCTGTCTTTGTCTGGAGGTTTTTCAGGGCAGGAATAAGGCTTGGCTTCCTGCCCTGAAAAACCTCCAGACAAAGACAGCATTCAACAATAGCCATACAGATTAGCTTTGGATTACACACATTAACAGATCACTTCAGGATACAATGGTTCCATATTAACATACCATACCCTCATTAGCACATTATCTTGATACTTACAGGACAATACTTTTGCAGGACAATACTCAGCTCAAACCCAACCCCTTTCTGACTATATATTACTCTTCCTACACCCTTGACACTGAGAGACACTGTCCTTCAGTGTTACTACTCTGAAGATGCCTGCCACAGTTGCTGGCGAAACGTCAGGAAAGAAAATTCCAAGACCACGGTTACACAGCCCGGATAACCTACAAGAACCAAGATATGGTTATTATTCAATTTGTGTTCGACTCTGTTGAATAGTGAGCTATTTGTCAATGTGTAGAGACAAAGAGAACTGTTACAACAAATGTAAAAAAATAGAAGAGAACAACTAAAAAGGAAAACAAAACAATGGCCCACAGCCAAAAAAAGGAGACAGCAAAGTCTGCAGCAACTATGGACTATTGCATTCATTTCTCACATGAGTAAAGTGATGCTCAAAATCTTACAACAAAGATATATGGACTGAGAAATGCCTGATGTTCAAGCTGGATTCAGAAAAGGAAGAGGCACTAGAGATCACATTGCAAATTTACATTGATTACTGAAATCTACGAGAAAATTTCAGAAGAAAATCAGGTTGTCTTTCATAGACTACAGCAAAGCTTATCATGAGAAGCTATGACTGGTTTTAAAGGAAATTGGTGTGCCACAGCATCTGATTATTTCGATTCGCTGCCTGTATTGTGGACAAGAGGCTACTGTTAGGATAGACCATGGAGAAACACAATGGTTTCCAATTGGCAAAGGTGTCAGACAATGATGTATTTTATCTCCCTATCTCTTCAATCTATATGCAGATTGAGAAAGCTGGACTAGATTTAAATGAAGGTGGAGTGAAAATTGAGGGGAGGAACATTAACAACTTGAGATATGCCAATGATATCACATTACTGGCAGAAGAAAATAGCGAAGATTTGAAACTGCTGAAAGTTAAAGGAGAAAGTGCCAAAGCAGGACTACAACTGAGCGTCAAGGACAAAAGTAATGACTACTGGGGAATTACTCAACTTTAAGGTTGCCAAAGAAGAAATTGAAATTGTTCAAAACCTTCTATTCCTTGGCTCCATCATCAACCAAAAGGGAGACTGCAACCAAGAAATCAGAAAAAGAGTGAAATTGGGAAGGGCAGCCATGAAGGAGCTTGAAAAGTTTCTTAAGTGTAAGGATGTGTCACTGGCAACCAAGATCAAGTTAATTCATGCTATCGTATTCCCTATTACTATGTATGGGTGTGAAAATTAGTCAGTGAAGAAAGCTGACAGGAAGAAAGTAGATTCTTTTCAAATGTGGTGTTGGAGGAGAGTTTTATGGATACCATGGACTGCCAAAAAGCGACTATGGATAGTTCAGGCTTGATTCTATCTAGAAACTAAAATGACTAAACTGATGCTATCATATTTTGGTCACATTATGAGAAGACAAGAGTCACTGGAAAATACAGTAGTGCTAGGAAAAGTTGAAGGCAGCAGGAAAAGAGGAAGACCCAACATGAAATGTATTGACTCTGTAATGGAAACCACGGCGCTCGGTTTGCAAGACCTGAGCAAGGCTGTTAACAATAACATGTTTTGGAGGACATTGATTCATAAGGTTGCCATGAATTGGAAGTGACGGCACTTAATGCACACACACACAACATGAGCATGTACAGCCCCCAAGTTGCAGCCTCCAGGTTATCAGATCTTATCCAGCATGTTCTTGATCATCTCCAGGATCTTAGATTTGGACACATTTGAAATACTTATTGTCCAATACACACATGAACACATGAAGCTGCCTTATACTGAATTAGACCCTTGGTCCATCAAAGTCAGTATTGTCTACTCAGACCGGCAACGGCTCTCCAGGGACTTAGGCAGAGGTCTTTCGCATCACCTACCTGACTTTAACGGGAGATGCCGGGGATTGAACCTGGGACCTTCTGCATGCCAAGCAGATGCTCTACCACTGAGCCACGGCCCCTCTTAATGTTTCTAAACTTCACTCTGATAGAATATGTGCCAGTAGCAGATTAAGATGAAACTGTAAAGGCCTGCTCTCCCTCCTTATAAAATCTCCTTTGTTGTTGAAAGATGACCAGCAATACAACTCAGTATGGTTGTGCTTTAATAAATCATACTGGAATATCTTGGGCTTTTTATCAGATTGTTTAAGGTGGGTACCCATGTTGGTCTGCAGTAGAAGAGCAAGATCCAAGTCTGGTAGCATCTGAAAGACCAACAAGATTTCTGGGGTATAAGCTTTTAAACATCCGAGCTCTCTTTGCCAGATACCTTCATCTGATGAAGGGAACTTTGACTCTTGAAAGCTTATGCCCTGCAAATCTTGTTGATCTTTAAGGTGCTACCAGACTTGGATCTTGGTCTTTTTATCAGATTAAAGTGCTCTGAATGTTGTTTTTGTATCATTGCTTGCAACGGTTCCATTTTCAGATTGTAGATGAAAAATTACATATTTGAATGTTTCCTCCATGTTGACAATTAGTTGCTATTGGAAAGTTAATATGTTTGGGAGAAAGGTTCTCTCCTGTAGCCCTTTCCTTATATTTATGATACGAGGGAGCATTGAAATCTGATCTGTCATCTTGTATTCAAGCATGGGTAGAAGGGGCCAAATGTGTACCTTGCCTCTTTAGTTGTGTATGATATGACCAAGCAACTCAATTCTCCAAATCTGCTAGCAGCTTTGATTATGCTTTGATGAAATGTGGGGGTATAGTAGTACCACAAATTCCTCCATTTAGGAATGTAAGTAACTGAAGTTGTAACATGACTTCATTATTAGCAGCACATTGAAACAAGAAGTGGGTGGATAATCTGGTAGTACCCATTATCTTCTGCTCTGTGTTCATGGGATGGCATAATAAATGTCTGTGTGGGGAGAAGGGAGCTTTTTTCACCCAGGAATGTAGTAGATAAAAATGTGTATAAATCCCATCTAGGTTAATGTGCCGCACACAGAAGAATGAATGATGTTCCTTAAGATGCTGGTACCTGTACACTTCAAGAATGCCGACTCAAGATTGCTCAAACAAGTTTCCATTTAATGAGTGGTCTGGTTACCATCCTACCCTAGTTTCCTAGCCAGTGTGACCTGAGATGGTTCTCCCACCACCACCCAGAAAAAAGCTCTCACATGCAATGTACAATCTTCACATCAAGCAGTGCTGAGGAAATGAATGAAAATCAATGATCCAGGAAGGAAAGGATTATTGAATTCTAGTGAGCGCCAACTGTGGCACTAGATTTAAAAAAAAGTTCACAAATGGGATGTTTCTGAAATCAGTGTAGCTTTTTGTCCCAGAGCAGAAGATTGGTCTGAATTATAAGCCTCACAGGTGGAAGCTTCTTCTAGATATGTAGCTAAATGTTTGATGAATCATGGCCATTAGTGCTGTTCAGAATAGTTGTTAATACAAGTTTTCTTTTACCATTAACCCATTGAATAGTAATCACCACAATTTTGTTGTTATTGTTCCTTCTCTCCACAAGAAAGCTTTTTTATACTTGCTGATAATCTAGTAACTGGCAGATCAGTTGTTTCAGTTGGTGTCTTAACACATGACCAAATTGTGAACGGTATTAAATGAGGCTTTACTACAAAGCATTTTCCTTCTATTGTTTCTTAACTGGAAATGCCACACTTTATAAAGTCCGGAAATTGTCCCTGTCGTTATTGATCTTGCATTACCTTAGTGATTTCTCATCAGATACCCCATATTTTACATTCTGTATCTTTCAAGCTTATTGCCAAAGTATTAGTCCCAGAAACATGACCATTATGCTGAGAATGATGGTTAAACTCCCAGTGCTCGTGACTAAAATTTTATATGGAAAAGAACAAGGGAAGAACACCAGTTCAAGAAGCTTGTTTAGGTTTGATTCAGCAGTTCTTCAAATTTGTTCCCTTTGATCATGCAAAGCAGATTTAGGCAAGATAAGGTTATTCTTCGTCCTCAACTGCTGACATCATTGAATCTATTGGCCAATGATTTTTCCCCATGCCCAGTTACATTTCACTGCTTTGAAGTACTTTGAAGAAATGTTGAACCAGAACTAAGCTGTTTTCTCAAACTGGTCCTGTCTTTCTGAATCTCACAATGAAATTTGCACACGAATCGGGTTGTATTGTATGAGAGCCACTGTGGTATAGATGAACTGGGTTCAAGTCCCCACTCCTTCTCATGAAGCCTGTGGGGTGACCTATGATCTTCTCTTGCCTTGAAAACCCTACTGGTTCGCCATAAGTCAGTTGTGATTTGATGGCACTTTACACACACAGGGTGGTAGAGTAACATATTGATCTTGCATGGTCCAGATTTGAAACTTCATGTAGCTTTGAAGCTCACTGTGTGGTCTAGGACAGGTCTCTATCTCTGTTTTAATTTATTTTGCAAGATTGTTGGGAGGATAAAATGGAGTATCTTTGTATAAACTTCCAGCAGGATGCAAATGTGAAAAAATTATGCATGCACTGTGAAGAAAAGTAGATTTCACTTGGTGCTGCACAGATAGAATGCTAACTGTGTGCCTGTCTTAGCTGGAAAATAATAGGTAATCTAAAACGCTGTTCAAGTAGCTCTTTAAATAATGGTACTTATGCCTTATTAGCTTCATCAACTTGTACTTTGTTCTTAGGGGCTGGCCGCAGGCACATTAAAGAATTTGCATGCACGTTATCGATTTTCAAATTGTAGTGACTCCTGTCTACTTAGAGCATGTAGAGGGACCCCAATGGTCAGTATGAAGATATATCAATGGGGAGCCTTCCCTAATGGAAGTGCTGATAACATGAGAGGGTAAGAATCAGATCAAAGTATTTACAATCAGGCTAATGTCTTGTGGCTTTGGAACAATGTGCAGGCTGAACTGATTTGCAAAGTACATTCATAGGCAAACAATTGTTCCATTTACAGTCTACCACCCACCCCTCCCCCTCACTGGAAAGGAATTAGCCTTATTACCATGACTCTGAAAGTTACTCTGCTCTCTAGACTGGAACTTTCTTGAGGACCTGCTGTGAGAGACTGAATGGTTTGACAAAGATTATTCTTTGTTGAGGCCCTTCTGGTGCTGAAACTGCAATAGATCCAAACTTTTCAGGAATGTTTGTCTGAAGTTCTTTGCAATTTCTAACTTTAGAGAAAAGATGACCTAGAGAAAAGTGTTCGGTTTTGTCCTTTCTCAACTTATAAGGTCAGTATGCTTCCCACCTTTGTAATTTGAAGGACAGTCTATTTTCTGCCACTCTATTATTTTCTGGATAATATAGCATTCACTCTGCAAGCTATCATCTGTAAACTTTAATGTATGGTACTCATCCTAAACAATTTCAACATGGTGCTAGTAGGGATTCTCAGGTAATACACAGCATAGCTCAGATAACAGATTAAATAGCTTTGATCAGTTTTGATTTTTATGCTTCCCAGCTCTTAATTCATTCGTCCTTGTGACAGCTGACACCAGTTATTTAACTTCCTTTTCTTCCAAGTAAATATTTCATGTCTTATGCTGCTTTTCTTTATTTGTATAAATACCACATGATCAGTCTGTCTTTATTCTGGATCCTTTGTTTTATTTTTGGCTGACTTTCTACGAACTCGTGGAAGGCAGCTTTGGTGATACACAGATATGCTATTGAAGACAAAAGAAGCATTTATAATAAGCTTGTAAATAGCCAGAAATAGGCCACAAATTACTAACACATTATTGCTGGACAGGCAGGCTAGTAAACATTTTTGCAAGGATTGCTTTCAGGATGTTAGATCAAATTGGGTAATAATTATATTCATGTTGGGTGAATGACATTTTAAGGTTCAGGATTTTAGTTTTACCGTTGTTTGAGAAAGGTGATGGGATAGTCAGCTAGGGGCACTGGTGTATATTTTGAATTTAGAAAGCAGACTGGGCCAGTCCTGTGATCCACACGTGTGTTCTGGTTTTGCTGGTTCCTTCTCATCTGTATGGCTGATGGGGACTGTTGGTGGACTGGACTTCATGTAAGAATTTTTTGGTGATGAAGGGAGTGGTTTCTGTATTCAGTGTAGTAACAATCAGGTGTTTTATTCCAGTAATATTTTTTGTTTGCTACTGCCCTGGATCATACTTACAAAGCAGTAATGTAGATGCACACTTAGAAAAACCATGGCAGTATTTTGGCATGGTATTCTCATGAAGTAGACCCAGAGAATCTTTCCTGCTCTGCATTGTTTTTTGCGATCTTCCCCACTGAGCCCTCATTTGACAAAAATCCTCCCTAGCTTTCCAAGAAGTTACAAGCTTCTGTTTCTTTTTTCTTGTTTTGCTCTGGCAGAACTTTTGTGTTAGTTCTTCTGGTATCCTGTCAGCTTGTCATTTGAGTTAACAGCGAATATTTTGAGCTAGCTGAGCAGCAATTGCCAAAACTGCCAGACCCTGAACAGAAGATAAAAATCCCCTTGTGTTGTGGTGGTACTTGCCTTGTTCATGATGGAAAATATATGGATGCCAGGACGATTGTAGTTGCTACAGCACCACAAGTTTGAACCAAGTAATGGTACTAACAGATGTTTAGGACACTGATATCCATCACTGTCCATTCTCTAGTTAAAATGGGTTTGCATTTCACATTGTTTGCCATTTTGATAGGCATGTTTTCTCGGGGTTGGGACTGGTCAGGCCACTTAGTTTTTCCCTGCAAGGCAAAACAAAGTAACACATGAAAATGGTATGCTTTGCCTTTCTGAAAATGTATTCCATAAGTCTGTAAAGGGTCTACAAACAAAACAAGAGACAGTTGGTTCTTCAGTGAGCAAATCTTGTTTTTATCTCTTACTGAAACTCAGCTCATTATTTTCCCGCAAATGCCAATGAGTATTGCTGTGACAGTCTGGAAGGCAGCAGTCAAGCTAGAAACCAGCACACCTCTGATGCCAAGTTATGCTCTGTACCATGCTCCTAGATGCTGCTATGCATTAGCGTCACGAACCATATTTATATTTATTAAAATACCAGTCTTTCTTCCTAAAACATGGCTCAGGAAGTGGTGATATGTGCTCTTAAACTCGCATTTAGCAGCAGACCCAGGTCTGGGATCCTGCTGAACTACAGAAAAGCAGTGGGGCAGAATGCAGTTCAAAGGGAAGAAGTGGTGGTGGGGGGTGTTTGGTCTTTTCCCTGCCTATCACTTCTCCCTTGTGTGCCCACATCCTAGTTCCCAAACTACTTTACCCCTTTGCTGTGGGAAATCTACCAGGGAAACCTTTGCTGGAAGAGAAGGATCCAGGTGAGAGGTCAGTGGCAGAAGAAGGGTTAAACATGCTCTTCTGGTTCTTTCCTCCAAACTGTGATCTCCACAGCCTTGCAATTGGCTGCAGCCCCACGACTGTGTTGCTGAATAATGTTCTGCCCTGAGTAATGGCAAAGATTATTTGGCTTTGAACAAGGGTCCACAAAGTTTGGCTTGGCTTACTAGCTAATCTTTTATTTGTGTAGGCCACAGACTTTCTCTCTTGCACAAGTTCTGTGATCTATGCAGAGAATTTATGAAAGGGAAGGATGTTTGCCCTTGTGCTGAGCATTTGCAGAACGTAGTAGCAGCACCCTTCTGCCAGCATTTTAGACCAATAGGAAGGTCTAGGCTTCCCCCATGTTGTTTGTCCTAGGAAGGAGGCTTGGTTTTTCTTCCAAAAATGAAGCTTTTGGTGGAGACATGGGGTTGGAAAGGAGGCTTGCTGTTGGCAACCAGACAAGTAAATTTCCGAAATGCTGGCTTTAGAAATTCCAGTCAATGGAACAAGGTAGTTGATAATTTGCTAGTCAAATGTAGAAATGGTCCTGAGTTTCTGGTAATGGTGGAATGAAAAACAAATCAAAGCCCTTGAAGACATTTTGGTGTCAACTAACTGCTTGCACCACTGTGGTACAGTCTGTAGAGTTCATGGGATGAGCCTTAAATTTACTCATTGTTTGAAAGTAGGAAGTACAGAATTTTACAAAGAAATATTCCAAAATGCTTCCACCCTGAGTATGTCAAAGTCAGCAGTCCCATAACACTGCTATACATGTACAGCCAGTTTATTTGCAGATAATTGGTCAAGGCAATTTAAATTGTATTGGCTTAAAGGATAGCATGAGATCTTTCATAAAAGGTGCTGTCATGCATTTTATCATTTCAAGTTTCTAGTGGTGTGTTTCAAATCTCTAGTTTTTGGGTTTACAACAGATGTGCTCATCAGAAGTCCTTTATGTCTGAGGCACATGTCTCAGGAGCAAGAGACTTTAGGGGTATGAAGGGTATATACTCCATGAGTAGAGAAAGCAGGAGCCCTAGATCTCTGCGAACTTAATTGGGACAGACTATTTTTTAATATTGGATCGGGTATGTTTATATTTTAGGGGCCCCGTGGCGCAGAGTGGTAAAGCTGCTGTACTGCAGTCGAAGCTCTGCTCACAACCTGAGTTCGATCCCAACGGAAGTCGGTTTCAGGTAGACGGCTCAAGGTTAATTCAGCCTCCCATCCTTCCGAGGTCGGTCAAATGAGTACCCAGTTTGCTGGGGGTAAAGGGAAAATGACTGGGGAAGGCACTGGCAAACCACCCCATAAACAAAGTCTGCCTAGAAAACGTCGGGATGTGACATCACCCCATGGGTCAGGAATGACCCGGTGCTTGCACAGGGTACCTTTACCTTATGTTTATATTTATTTCCAAACCCGGTTCGCCAGATCAGAGTCCCGCACTCTAAACCACCGCTCTTAACCACTACACCACGCTGGCTGGGGGGGCGGGCTTCAGTGGTAAGGGGATTTTTTAAAGCTTTTTAATAAAGGACAAAGATGTGTGTGCGGGAAGGCAACATGATGAATAGAATATGTATATATTTATACCATGCTTTTCTCACCAGTAGAAACACAAAGCAGCTAACATCATTCTCCCCTCTACATTTTATCCTTGCAACAACACTGAGGTAGGTTAGGGTGAGTGTCTGTGACTGTTCCAAGGTTACCCAGTGAGCCTCCATTGCAGAGTAGGGATTCAAGCCTGGGTCTCCTTATGTGTGTGTATTCATGCCCTGTCAAGTCACAGCTGACTTATGGCGACCTGTAGGGTTTTCAAGGCAATAAATGTTTGGAGGTGGTTTGCCATTACCTGCCTCCGTGTGGGCTGAGATCCAAGTAGATATACAGTGGGTCAGATCCTGCAGGAAAGCTCACAGGAAGAATTGGCAGAGTGGCTCTTGCCCTCCAACAACCTGCTGCTTGTCCTGAAAATCTTCTCTGAGGGTAAGTGGACCCTTGTTTACAAAATACACCAAAGAACAAGAGGTGGCAGATTCCGTCTCCTTGCTTCAGCCTTGGGTACTGTGGCACATTTTGTTCACGAGGGTCCATCAACACGCAGGGGATTTTCAGGACAATCTACAGGACATTAGGGAGTAGGTTCCATGTTGCTAATTGGAACTGAATGTCAATCTCAAAAGGTTGAAGGTGTAGAGACCTTTATTTGTTGGAGTGTTCTACTTTTAAAACTTTTCTTCATATTGAATGGCTCATGCCGCTCCTGGCTTTGAAAATGGTGGGCAAGATCTCACAGGTGACATCTTCATCTTTCTATATAGATGTTTTCTGCAAACCTGTGGGTGGGTCCCCCACGTTTGTGGAACAATTACTCCTCTCTGTACCTGCCCCCATTATCTGCATCTACATAGGGGACAGTTTAAGAATTAGATTTAGGATGTGCTGAATATGGGCTGTCTTTCTATTGTCCCTAAAATGTCAGTTGATGCAAAACATGGTGGTTAGCTTGCTAACAGGAACCTATTGTGATGAACACATAAGACCAGTGCCTTATCAGCCATCAGTGTCCGTTTATTCCTTGATTGTCTTTTCAAACATCCGTTTATTTCAGGATGTGAAGGAATCTGCGAAAGTGAGAAAGAAGAGCAGTGGGAGAGTGTGTTGTGCTTGCATGCTGTTGCAGGACTGAATATTTTTGGTAGCCTCTCAGATTGTTTTGCAACAGTGTAAAGTACTTTCTGAGCACTGAGTCTGAAGGATTTTTCTTATTTTAGTAATGTGCACATTCATTTTGGCTCCCATATAAATGTTTTATTAACCAAAAACTTGTCTTACTAGTTATTATTTGTATTACTATTTTGCATTTTGGTTTTACTTTATTAGGAAGCAGGAATGCTTGAGACGTTCTTCAGAAGAACAATTGGGGTGCTTATGGGGAATCACTGGAGGTGCACTTTGGAAATCCCATCCTAACCCTCAAAATGTCCCATCCATGATTATCTAACCTCTTGGGATAGGGGTTTGGCAAGGCTGATACCCTGGTTAGATTCTTCCAGAAGCATCTAGCTCAGTTTTTATAGGATTCTCTGCATCAAAATTTAACCTCTGTGAAAAAGAGAATTTTGGCATGAAGTATTGGCGGAGAAGAAATGATTTCAGATGCATTCACCAAGCCACTTTCTGGAGAAAAATTTTAAAGTCTATGTAAGAAGATTTGTGGGCTTTGTACACAAGGCCTTGAGCAGGGGTGTTGGAATAGGCAATGTATATAAAGAAGAGAAGACCCTGCAGGAGGCAGCAAGCGGGGAGTAGATAGGACAGTGAAGTTAGGACCTTCTCTCCGTTTCTCCTTGTAGAAATGCAGTCTTTACATCTAGGCATTGCCTATTCCAACATGGACCAACCTTTACCTAGCAGTGGTTGCCGCTCGGGCTGCAATAGTCAATATGCAGTAGACAAAGAGCTGATGCTTGAATTTGTTCTGATGCAGTATGTGAAATGATGGTTTCACAATACGGAGAAAAAAATGTGGAGTATGGTAGGGGACTGGTCTTTGTTGTTGGTTAAGACAATGTTACTTTGTGCTTTAATATCTGAAGCTGAAGTTCAGTGTTGGAATTGCAAGAATGCCAGAGTCAGAAAAGCCTGGCCTTTTAGCGAGGCGTGTCCAGGGAGAGCGCATGATGACACTCCATATGCAGTTGGTGCACTTAATGAGAAAACACCACATAGGTGGTCTTGGAAGTTTAAAAAAACATAATTATGTTGTTCAGAAACTATACAGTTATCCTTTCGGGAGAATGTTAGATCCTCCCCCCCAAAACGCCAATATTAATTTTACCAGCTCAGGAATATCTTTTTAGGAGTACAAGTCGTTTGGTAATTTTTAATGCGGAGAGTTAATGTTGACTGGCATTTGTGACCTGAGCAGTATTGTTTTTTGAACTTTCTTGGTGCATGAGAATTTTGCATGCTGTGGTGTGCTCTTTATGAGGTGGGTGTGAATGATACGTAGGCTAGAGGGAGAATCTCTCCTTAGTTGTCTAAAACAGATACTTCTTAAATTAGGTGGTTAATTGCCACTGCTTAGGTTGTTGCACACACAAAAAAGCCAGCATGCTTATTTGCTGACCTTTCTTAGGCTAAATGCTTAGGTAAATATAATACCTCAGGTCTGAGATTCAGTGGTTTAAGTGTATATTATACAGTCTTTTCCTGTAAAGCCAGGTCTTGGAAAGGAAGGGAAAACAAAACTATTTTTACTGTGACACCAGCTAGGCTTGGCATAGTTTATTTTAGACTTCTGGAGTCTGTCTGGCTTCTGCCCCCTTCTATTCTCATCTTCTGTTATAATAATCTTATTTTGGCATAGAGTGGGACCTGGGTACATCCTCCTCAACAGGAGTTTATGAAATATTGGAAAATTTGACAGTGTATCGCATCTGCTGTGTTGTGGAAGTACTGTCCTTCAGATGCAGTTAGATTTGCACAATCAAGCTGAGGTAACTTGGACATTTACAAGAATCTACTGGCACGCTCAGTGGCGATCACTGTGCCAAGCTGCTCTTCCTATTGAAAAGACATGAGTTCTTTTCACCATTGTGTTTCGTTACAGCTAACCTTTCATTCACACGGATTCCCTGTTTGTTAAAGGTCCCCAAAGCTGACAGACAACCCACATATGGCGCAGAGTGGTAAGCTGCAGTACTGCAGTCCAAGCTCTACTCACGACCTGAGTTCGATCCCAACAAAAGTCGGTTTCAGGTAGCCGGCTCAAGGTTGACTCAGCCTTCCATCCTTCCGAGGTCGGTAAAATGAGTATCCAGCTTGCTGGGGGTAAAGGGAAGATGACTGGGGAAGGCACTGGCAAACCACCCTGTAAACAAAGTCTGCCTAGTAAACGTCGGGATGTGATGTCACCCCATGGGTCAGGAATGACCCGGTGCTTGCACAGGGGATCTTTACCTTTTTTAAATAGTCCTTATGTTGCAGAGTGCTCATGCTTAAAGTGCCAAGTGAATAAGTCTTTCTGTTTAAGTTACATTATAGTCCAAAGGTTATTAATCATGAAATAAGGATTAGTTTTTGTTTGAGAGCGAGGAGGACATCCTGGTACTCTTGGTACTCCTCTTCCCATCGTCCTAGGAGGCAAGAACTAGATTGCTCTTTCCACCCCCAATGGGGAGGGGAGTGCCCGCCCTCTTCAGTTCTTTTCCTACCTCCTCAAAGAGCACACGGATTCTCTGTGGGATACCAATTCTCACAGAGTGGTTAGATTGCAAAATCTTTCCCTTTTGTGTGCCTAACCTCCTTCGTTAAAGTTATTTGTCTTTCCCTCTGCCCAAGCTTTATAGCTTTTTTAAAAAAAGTGTTTCGGTGGTCAGTCTGTTTCCCCCCTTCCTGCTTCCCCCACCCCTAATTAGCAGATCCTTATGTCCTCAGTTTCAGATGCAGATGTATCTTCAGAAGGAGAGCTTGCCACTATTCTCCCTGGCCATCAAAGGAGGAGGGCCCTGCATAAGCCCCAGGGCGGACCTGTAAACCATGAAGTGCTGCATATGAGCGAGGGAGGCCAAGAGCAAATTGGCGGGAAAATGCCAGCTCACTGTAGAATGCAGCGGGGAAGGCCTAACTCACTACAGCGGGCCTCTGCATCCAGAGAAGAAGCGCCTGGAGGGGTTATTGAGCAGGAAACTCCTGCAGAGGGCCATCAAACAGATAATGAACTGGAGATTATTCGTCCCCCCCACTCCTTCCAGTCTTGGTTGGAGGAATTTGTTAACACTCAAATGGAGAAAAAAGAAAAACAACTCCAACAAGCCCAAGCAGACCTCCAGAAAGAGGCACAGTGAAGCAAGCAAGTTCTCCAGCCCCCCCCCCACCCGCAGCCTAAAAGGCATACTACTCAGGCTGCAGGAATACTGGACACCAGCAAACCCCCTGCCTGGCCGACCAAGGCAGCATGCAAGGGCCGTCGCTCTGCTTCAAGCAGACATTCCATCCCTTCCTCCTACAGACCAGTGGAAGGATATTCATCCACAGATTCTAGCACTCCCATTATGAATTAGTAGAGAGGATGGGGAATTATCAGAGGATGATCCTCAACAAAATCAGCAGTTTAAAAGACACAGGAGGAACTACCTCCCCTACTCTACAAGGTCCTTAAAATCCTTCAGCTCTCTCTTCCCAAAGTGCAACAATCTGAGGACATCGAGGAGGAGGAGCCCCAGAAGTCTTGTCTAGTCCCAGGGAACTAGGACGTGCCTTTCCTTTCCCCAGGTTCTTTAAGCAGGAAATTAAGACTGCCCCAGCATTCACATGGGGGGCAGGCTAAAAAAATTCACGCCTTCTCAGGAGGCTGAAGTTGGTTCCTTATTCCCAGTTCGTTCCCTATTCCCAGTTCCTTATTCACATTTCCTAGTTCCTGAATGATTTTGAGGACATTTCAAAAGTTCTGCACCCCAAGATACGGATTGGACCCCGAAACCTGTGTTGCAAAGAAGATTTGAATAGGGCACAATACCCAGATTATTCGGGAAAAGTACTGTTAAGTATTTGCTATACATTTCCAGATGAGTGAAATGGTTTTGGGGAGAGTTTTCCCAGGAAGAAGGAATGATTCCAAGATCCCTGAATAGAATTTTAATTACTTAGGTAACTGCTGTCCGTTACTAAGTGACCTGCAAGTGGGCCTTTAACACAAATGCTAAGGGAGCTGATAACTTCTCGTTTGTCCTGGAGCCACCACATTTAGGAGCAGCTGGCAGAAGAATTGGCCTTTGAACCAGGACCCAGCATGTACCCCCTTGAAGAGCACAGTACCCGGAATGTATGAGATGTGGTGTATGATATGTGGTGCTCAAAACTTAATTTTGGGGTGCAGAAGGCTCACAAATGTCCCAAACATTTCTTCACAATACAGGATTTTCAGGTGCCACCAGAATAGAAACAGGTTATACCAGAACCAGTGTGTGGACCGAGCACCACTGCATGTCCTTTTGCAGGGGACAGTAGTTCCATATTCAAAACTTCTTTGCAACACAGGTTTCAGGGGGGGCGACCCAAAAAGAAGGCAGTAGTGCCAGAACTGGTGTTTGGACCAGGCACCGCTGTATGTCTTCTTGGAGGGGACAGTGTCTGGAGTGTGGGGATGTGTCATTTGGGGTGGTCCAAAGATTATTTTGGGGTGCAGTGCCTGTATGGGCATCTGCCCTGGGTCACCCCACTTGGGAGCCACTGGCACAAGAACCGGACTTTGGACCAGGACCCAGCATGCGCCTTCTCGACGGGCACAGTCCCCTGAATGTGGGGGTGTATGATATGTGGTGGTCCAATCCATATTTTGGGGTGCAGAGCTCCAGTTCCTTATTCAAAACCTCTTTGCAATACAGGTTTCTGGGGGGGGGGGACCCAAAAAGAAGCCAATGGCACCAGAACCGGTGTTTGGATCGGGCACCGCTATATGTTGTCTTGGAGGGGACAGTGTCTGGAGTGTGGGGATGTGTCATTTGGGGTGGTCCAAAGATTATTTTGGGGTGCAGTGTCTGTATGGGCATCTGTCCTGGGTCACCACACTTGGAAGCCGCTGGCACAAGAACCGGACTTTGGACCAGGACCCAGCATGTGCCATCTCAAAGGGCACAGTCCCCTGAATGTGGGGGTGTATGGTATGTGGTGGTCCAATCCATATCTTGGGGTGCAGAGCTTTTGAAATGTCCTCAAAATCATTCAGGAACTAGGAAATGTGAATAAGCAACTGGGAATAGGGAACGAACTGGGAATAAGGAACCAACTTCAGCCTCCTCGCCTTCTCTCCTAAAGTATCCAACCTCTTAAAAATTCCAGTAGCTGATGCCCTGGTAACCAGCTTGGCATCAGGAGTAGCACTTCCTAAAGAAGGGGAAGGCAAACTGAAGGATGCTACTAATAGGAGTGAGGCAGTGCTATGCAAATCACATGAAGCCATGGCTCTGTTTATCAGAACAGCGGCTGCAAATTCTCTTATGGCCAGGGCCTCTATTATGTGACTCCGAAAGTTGCTAAGAGAGTTCCCTGAGTTGAACAAGAAGGTCCTAGCCTCCCTTCATAGGCTGGAGAGATCAGCCGCTCTCATGGCTGATGCCAGCCTGGACTCCATGAAATTCTCAGCAATGGCTATGGCGTCCAATGTGGTGGTATGTCAGCAGCTCTGGCTGAAGTCCTGGGCAGTGGATATGATCTCTAAATCTAATGTGGCCACATGGCTGTTCTCTTAGGCAAGCTCTTTGGGGACAGTCTAGATGACATCCTGATAGAATCAAAGGACAAGGAAACGGCTTACCTACAAATGAGATACCAATCGCCCCAAAGGCTATGAGTCCCAGCCCTTTTGGTCCAATAGAACCTTACCCAGGTTCAGAGGAGACTTCAGAGGAAATTCTTGGAACAAGGAAAGACAGTCCTAATGCTCCAGTCACCAGTCCAGATCTGCCAGACAGTCAGCTGGAATCAACAAGACTGCAAAGCAGCAAAACCAATGATCCTGACGCCAGGAAAGGAAGACTCCAACAATTTCAGGCAGCTTGGCTGAGATCTACCTTCAACAGATCCAAATAAAAATGGAGATTGGAGAGCGGTCTTGGATCTAAAATTTTTGAACAAATTGGTGAGGTACCGATGCTTTGAGATGGAAACATTGAGAACTATAGGAGAATCTCTACAGAAGAGAGGTTTTATGACATCAGTAGACTTGACAGAGGCATATCTCCATGTACTGATTTTCCCAGCACACTTTTGCTTCCTAAGGTTCACCTTTGGAAAGCTCCATTTCCAAAACAAGGCTACACCTTTTGGTCTGACATCTGCTCCCAGAACGTTTATGAAGCTCTTTGTTCCATTAGTAGCGCACCTGAGGACCCAGAGGGGATCTATGTGCATCCCTACTTTGATGACCTTCTAATCAGGTCACCCTCTCACGCAAAAGCTTGCAATGATCTAGAGATCACTATACAGTGCTTCACACATCACGGGTTTCTAATAAACAGCCAGAAGAGTCAGTTGTCTCCATCACAATCAATACTCCGCCTGGGCACAATCATAGACTCTCAACAGGGCAGACTGTTTTTACCTCTTGAAAGGCACTGAAAATAGTGAAGGCGGTAAGAAGAATTCAGATGGTAAAGAAATTGGACCTCCTGATGCTAGCTCAAATAGAGGGTTCAAGGATTTCAGCAATTGATTCTGGGCCGTGGGCAAGGGCCCACTCTCAAGAATTACAACGGTTGATACTACAACATGTCAGACTGAACATACCCCATTCACTGAAGAAGGACATTGCCTGGTGGACGATCAAGAAACATATATCCACTTTACTGGTCAGCAGAAATACAGATTACTAAGGATGCGAGCCTAGTGGGCTGGGGAGCCCATTGCTCACTGGGACATGTACAGGGCACATGGACTAAAATGGAATGCAAACACAGCATAAATTTCCTGGAATTAAGAGCTATCTGCTTAGCCCAACTACACTTTCAAAAGAAAATAAAGAACATAGTTGTCTGTATAAGAACAGACAACAATACAGCCAAAGCGCAGTCAGTCACCAAGGAGGGACCAAATCGACAGCATTACAGCAGGAAGCAGCACATAATGACGTGGGCCGAAATCCACGTAGCCTCAATAAGAGCAGAACATTCAAGGCTTGTTAAATGTCCAAGCAGACTAGCTAAGCAGAAGCCAGCTGGATCCAGGAGAGTGGGCACTCAACCCAGATCTATTTCAACAGATTGTGAGTCACTTCGGTTGCCTACAAGTAGATCTGTTTGTAACGAGACTGTGCCAAGGTAGCAATATTCTTCTCCTGATTCATGTGCCCTCTAGCAGAACAAGTGGATGCCCTGATGGCTCCATGGCCGGCAGGTCTCCTTTATGCCTTCCCTCCGATTCTAGTCATTCCCATAACGATATGCAAAACCAAACAGGAGAAGGCGAAAGTCATATGTGTGACCCCCAGGTGGCCATGATTCTCCAGTCTAGCAGCCCTGTCCACCCAACCACCATGGGAACTACCAGTTGTTCCAAACATGCGAATGCAGGGCCCTGTCCCACACCCTGATCCTTCATGTTTGCATCTGACTGCCTGGAAATTGAATGGTAGACATTGCTAGCTCAAGGTTTTTCCGAACACGTGGCTCACGCAATGTTATCTGCACATAGAAGAAGAGTTGGTTTTTATCTGCCAACTTTCTCCACCACTTAAGGAAGAATCAAACCCTTCTCCTCCCCTCAAACAAAAGGAACCTTCACAGTAAAGTTCAGTCTTCCATTTTTAATTATGTAGCATGAAGCTGTATATTCATGCAATGTTTACAATATTTGGTAAATGAATTCCATTAATCCATTCACAATGCATTCCAGAGGTTTCTGTAAGATTATTTTGGGCAGTTTTTCCATCTAGAAGATATTATCACAGATGCTTGGTTTTACGATTCTCAAATCTGGGAATTTGTGTCTGCAGAGATAACATGCCCCTTCTTCACAGCAAAAATGTTATAAAATAAACATACAATTGAGAAAAAGACCTTAATCCCATTGCTCCTTTGCAAATCTATGTACACAGAATCAATCCTTTACTTCTTCAGTGCTAAGTTTCAAGAAGTTCAATGAATAGAAGATAGTTTGGAGTGGAATAGATCTGCACAAGGAGCTAGGTGTGAGGAGGGAGGGACAAGCAGTAAAAATGAAAGTGAAACCTTTTGAGCAGAACACTTCACAAGTCTTTATGTAGAAAACCATGATTTAAATCTAGTCTTACTGACTAGCGATTTAAATTGTGATTTAAATCAACTCCACCCTGCTTCTACCTGTAGCAGTGTTCATGTGAGTTTGGAGTTGGTAGCACTTGTGCTGTAGATAAAGGGCAAACTAGAGTCATGCAGAGAAAGCTTCAGCAAGATACTTTTTCTAGTGCAAAGTCCCCCCCCCTTGTTTGTACAGCTGTTTTTATAGAGGCGAATACATAATATGGGAATGCAGCCTTCCTTGAAGATAAAGAAAACTTATCCAGAAAACAAAATAACCAAATAGCCCACTCTTTTCTATCAGGATACTCAGTTTGCTGAAGTGCTTATCGGAAGGGTATTTCTTGATGTCTCATGGCCAAATTCTCTATCTGTATGTCAAGGAACTGGCTGTTTGGGACAAAATGCCTTCTGAACTCATTGATGCATTTGAACTTTTTTCTTCTAGCGTCCAAAATAAATTTATTCTCAGGGTTTTTTAAAATGAGTAGCTGTTTGTAGCTGGTGTTTCAGTTTACAGCTGAGACCCCGCCCCAAACCCGTTTTTGTTGATAGAATGAGTCTTGAATCGTTGCTTACTGCTTGCCCACATAAAAGTTCAAACTAGTAAGTATGAGGATGCTGTTTTCAGCCAGTCACCGCAGAGAGATCCTATTGGGCTTTTTAAATATTATTGATAATAAGCTTATTTTAAAAACAGTTGTCTTGAAACTGTTTAGCACAGTGTTAGTCCTGTGTTTCATAGTATTTTAGGTTTGGAGTGGACCAAAATCAAGCCAAATGTCTCTGCCTGAAGTCATAACCAGCTCTTCGCAATCCAAATCACAGTACAGCACAAGGATGGCAACAAGTGACTAAGCAGGTGATCCAAATTACACAGGAAGAGGGTAGTTGCTACTAGTTCAAAAATGACATTCTGTTTGTTTCAAGTACCTTTCTCTGTAGATGATTATCAAGAATAAGGCCATCTCTACAGCTGAAACTGTAGAGTGCGCAGTTGTCAAGTCAGTTAGAGATACTAGCTGAGCATCTTTCCCTTGTTTGCTACTTACCGTATATACTCGGGTATAAGCCGAGGTGCCTAATTTCACCCCAAAAATGGGGAAAAATTAGGTATCCGCGTATAAGCCGAGGGGGAAATGCACCCCCTCCCCCCCGCAGGCTCGCAGGCAGGCGGTGGCGGCAGCCTCCTCCCTGCGCGCAGGAGGCCCCACAGGGTCAGCTGGCAAGCGGGAGGACAGGCCCGGGGGGGGGGGAGAAGCCGCCGCGCAAAAGGTGCGATCACGATCGCGCAAAAGGCACGATCGGGTGGGGTGGGGGAGAGAAGGCAGGACAGCCCGCCCATCAGCTGGCCGGCGGGAGCGCGCTGGGAGAGGGCCCGGCAGGTGAATTAACGTATTGACCCGAGTATAAGCCGAGGTGAGTTTTTTAAGCCAAAAAAACATGGCTAAAAAACTCGGCTTATACTCGAGTATATACGGTATAATACAGTTGATATTTACTTTTCTAGCTTGCTTCTCTCCCTAAATCATTTGATATGGTGAATTACTGCTTCATGATGGAAGCATGGTCTACAATTCAGGACACTTCCTCTGTTGGCAATAGCTTTCGATTCTAGAGCTACAATTTTTAGCATACTTGGTTGAAAGAAATTGATTCCAATTGATTGAAGCCCTAAAGGACTTTGTGCTTCCTACTTCTGATGGGGTCCAACTGACACTTCCTGACTTCGTTAATAACTTAGGAATTATAGTGGATCCAGCCTTATTGCTTGAGAAATAAGTTAGTGCAGCTGTAAAAAAGGCATTCTTTCAGCTTCACTTAGCTTGGAAGAAGGCCCTCTATCTTGATTCGGCTGATCTAGCTATGTGGATCCATACTATGGTTACCTCAAGGCTAGGCTACTGTAATGCCCTCTACCTGGGTCTGTCTGAAAGGCAGCTTGAAAACTCCAATTGGAACACAATGCTGCAGCCCAGCTGCTGTCAGGCACAAAACGGAATGTGCATGTCACGCTCATTCTGCAGACACTCCATTGGTTACCATTAAATTACCAGGTTCATTTCAAGGTTCTGATTATCGCCCTTGAATAGCCTTGGACTAATATACCTGCACGACTGCCTTTCCTACTATGCCCTGCCATGACATATTTTGTCATCTGAACAAAACCTTCTAAAGCCAACACCCAGCAGACTGGTAAAATCAGCAGCTTCTTGTTCACAAACATTCTCTGTGGTGGTCAGAAAGGTTTCACACATCTGTCATTTTGCAGAATGGAAAACAAATGTTCCGGAGATAATTTTTACAATGGGGTTAGATCAATGGCATAATGGAACCACACAGGAGGTTGTTTCAGTAAGGGATGGCGTTGTAGACTATTGCAATATTGTACATATCCCTTCCCCTTTTTACTGCAATGTCCTCAACCTTTGTAACCCCCTTTCTTCATTATGGTATGCCATGCCTTAGATAGTGTCTTGTTTGCATTGTTTTCCATTTCTGTAATCCTAGTCCTACTGGGTTTATAGGTGCTCTATGCTTTCTAATTCGTAATCTGCTCGAAGTCCTAGTGAGAAAGGCAGGCTATGGATGAATGTAGTAATAATAATAGGTAAACGTGGTTAGGGTTGTACTGTAAAATTCACATTGTTGATAGTCTTGGTAGAAATAGGACAAGGAGATGTTTGTGCTGCAGCTGTTCCTCCTTCTGTTCTTTCAGCTGTCCATCTAGTGGGATCTCTTCCTTTAGAAAGGGGTGAAGACCTCGTGCCCTTGTAGCAGCAAGTGACTTCTGCCAGTTAGATCCTTTTGTTTTGGGTGTGGCTGGACAACAGAAAAGCTATTAGTGTAAATAACAGGATAATAGGTTGGGCACTCCAGAGATTTGTTGCTATCTCTAATGAGATTTTAAAGAAAATATATGTAGAGAGATGCTATAAAAGTACAGTACGCTTCCTGGCAGGAGCTTGAAAAGATCGGGTGGTTGTTCAAGACACTGCAGAGATGTAGGAATAAATAATAGCATCTTCATCCTGATGGAAAGTACCCTCCATTTTCCTGCTCAGGCCTTGGAATAGCATGTTTTCATAGCAGACCTTTTTTGTTTCCCCTGAAATCTCTGCTGCAGCAGATAAGCGCCTGTTTCTCTGCCAGAAGAAAAATGTTTGAGAAAAATGAGAATGTGTGGAATGTAAGCAGCAGGTGGAGACAGGCAGATGTGCTTATCAGTCACAACACATTTGAGAGTACTGTTTTTAAACCATCTCTGATCTGGCTTGTGCAACCACTTTTTCAATCCATTCTCACTTTTACAAGGAATTTGTACATCCTTAGATGAGGTTCGTGGCAGGCTCCCTTCTGCATTTGGTTTCCAAGGTCCAGCTGTCTAAGGTGTTGATTACTGTGCTGACTGTAATCTGGTCCACAAGTTCTGTAGTGAATACCACTGATTAAAAAAAAAATACAATGAAAGGGAATTTGGCGGAGGTGGCAGGATGCTTTCTGAAACCTTGACTCGCCCTGTATTCTGTGCGCTTACTTCACATCTGGCAGGTCTCATCAGTATGCTTACTGGAAAGCAAATAACACAGCTGATAGTGGAAGCAAGTTATGGGAAATGTTCTTCTTGGGAGTGTAGGAGGAGGAATGAGATTCAGCTGGGGAGAAATTGCAGCACACAGAGGAGAGTTCATTGTGCAATCTCAGCGTAGTTGCACAGCTATTACCTGCTCTGAACAGCACGCTTGAGAAAGATGCTGGTAAAAATTGACGAATCCTTTGTAGCATCTCTGTGGTCCCGCATATGGGTTCTAAAGCGGTGCAAAACAACCTTAGGACGTACTAGATCTTTTGCTATAAATAATATCCCATGAATTTTTGCCAGTTCAGTCCTAAGAAGAATTAATGTCTTTATGAGTGCACTGACTTCAATGGACTTACAAGGGTATGACTCGTTAGGATTGCCCTGTTGGTGTGTTCCTTCCTGCTCTTCCTTTAAAAAAAAAAAAAAAAAACTTTGTGTGCGGGGCTTCAGTTTTGTTTCCTGTAGATTTTTCCCCTTTGTTTCTCACATGATCTTATTGTACAGTAGGTCTCTTAAGAACTGCTGCCCTTGCAGAGTTGGTTCCCATTTGCTTGGGAGAACTCCAGAGGGTAGATATCTGCCCCCTCCCTCCAATTACCTAATAATTGCCTAAGCACACTGCTACCAATTGAAGCCACAAATTTCTTTGCAAGAAAGACTGCTGGTTACAATGATTTCTAATCATCCGGTGGAACCCGAGGTATCTGTATTTATGGAGAGCAAGTCAAATGTATGGTTCACATTGTATGGAGATGCGGCAGCTGGTATCAAATCAGTGGTCCAGTAGTATTTATACTTCTGTAGTCTGAGTTAATTCTTTGGTGGCTGACTTAAAATTGCTAGCTTCCAAGAGGCAGCCAAGGAGGCTTAAAAAAGTCAACCATGTCCTTGATTGTGCAGACTTGAGAACATTTACTGAATCCAGCAGGAAAACTGTTCTCCTGTTCACTCACATAGATCCTAGTTCCTTTGTGGAGAAGGTTTCTCATTGCAGGCGATGCCCAGTTCCTCACTCAGTTTAACAGATTGGGATGGACGTGTTAGATGTCATGAGGCACAAAATCTGTTTCGGCATTGCTAACAGTCGGGCATGTATGTCTTGTTGACAGTACTATCTATGGGAGCAGTTGTCTCCCCTCATCAAGCATTTGCCAGTTGACAAAAAAACCTTGCCAGAGTGTTTTGGGCAGTGGCCTTTTGTTTCTTAAAGCTGCAAATCAGCAGTGCTTTTTACACCACAGCAGCTCTAGGACTGCGGCTGTTGTGAGGATAAAACGAAGAAGGAAGAAAAGTCATGTTCCACTATCCTTAGCACCTTACAAGAAAAGTGGGACGTAAATACATTTGATCATTGATACCACAGTCCTTTCTCTGTCACCAGCTGAGTAGTGATGGGGAAAAAAATCCTTGGTGTACACTCAATGGTTCAAGCTTAAACAAGCCATACCAGGTTGAAGCCCTGTAGTGCTTCCAGATGGAATGTCACACTCTTACCTAACCTGTATTCCTGGTTCAGACCACTGTTTTATCAGTCTTGATTAATTTCCAATGCACATCATCCACTATGCACTCACACTCATTAGTAGCCTGAGAATCAGTCACTGTGGGCCAGCGGGTACATTTTGTCATGCACCTGTGAGATGCTGTCAAGGCTAATATTTTTATATTGTCTCCCAGGCATGTTGTACATCACTCCTCTCCTCACATGCCTCTACTATCCCAAGAAGTCAGTGCTTTCCTGCACAAATGAGAAATCAAATGTCTCCTAATCTCAACATTGCTTGGATTTCTACTCCTTGTATTCACCATTTTCAAGCAGGACCTTGAAAATCTGATATCTAGACCATTCTGGATCTGTGAAGGGTTAATTTTTGTCATGATTTTCAGGGAATATTGCATGATAACCTTATGGTACCACCCTGCCTCTGCCACACACAATAGCCTTGTACTGAAACCAACTGCTTGGAGGATCCATTTTTCATAGGACTGTGCCAGATGCTAATGAACTGTCCCTAGAGGCTAAACTGAAGGTATTGTACTTTGGTCACATTATGAGAAGACAAGAGTCACTAGAAAATGTAACAATTCTAGGAAAACATGAGATGAATTGACTCCATCAAAGAAGCCACGGCCCTCAGTTTGCAAGACCTGAGCAAGGCTGTTAAAGAATTTTGTGGAGGTCATTAATTCATAGGGTCACCAAAGGTTGGAAGCCACTTGTCAGCACTTAATACACACATGGGAAGCCCTGCTAAACTTTGAAGTGTCTTCTACTGTGATATAATGTACAAGCAATTTAGTTCATTTTGTGGCTGTTGCTCAGCAGCAGGGTCTCCATTACTACTTTGTACGTTCCATCTCTTTTTCTGTTCTCTTCCCTGAAAGTCCACCTGGCAGTTCTTTCTGTATTCCATGTTCTGATTGAAGGTAGGACACCTTTCTTATTAATTAATTGCTTCTTTGAGGGGGCTTCACTCTCTACATTCCTTTGTCAAATTGTTGGCCTGCTGATATTTTATCACAGCTATTATCTCAGTGAATGCAATCTCTGCCGTTTGTCTTCCAAAGTTGCCTTTCTAATGGCAAATACCTCTGCTAGGAAAGATGGCAAATACACTGCCTGGAAGCACATTCCTCCTTTCAGAGGCATGGTGACTCAGAGCCTTTCCCTGATGTGCCTTTCCTCTGTAAGATGGGGTCAGTTTCTCCTTGCTAATGACTTCACTCTCCTTGGGTTCTTCTAGATCCTGTAGGAGGATGGGAGGTATGCCCTTCATGTAATGGTTGTCCACTGTGGTTATGCTGTTGAGTTGCACAGAACGTTGCCTTTTCATAAGGAAACAATCTTTACCTGTTCAACATTAGACCCAAGAAAGGGCCACCATTTGGCTGTGCAAGACAGTGGATTGTCTTGACATTTGCTGTTGCCTGCTATGAAATTGCTTGCCAGCCTTTCTAGTGGGTAATGGAAGTCCTTGCAGTTGAGCTGTTGCTGCTACTTCCACCTTTGCAGAATTAACATGCCTGGAGTTCCCAAAACAGCTGCATCATTTAGCTCAAGGATAAGCAGCCTTTTTTTGATCCAAGTGCCAAAGAATCCGAGTTCCTACCTATTAGAATGATGGGGTGCCAGCAAACAAAATGGGAGGGGGGGAGGCAAAGGTTGTGCTTGGAGAAATACTTACAGCAAGCAAAGCTTCAGCACTCAAGCAGCATCTTAGGGATTCCCCTTGTATAGGTGTGGAAAGCAACGACATAAGCCATGCTTTCTTGCTCTTGAGGGGGAGGGCATCTTGACACGGGTGATTCCCATCTGTCCCATCAAGGAGGTAGGACTAAAATTCTTCCATATTTCCTGTCTTCTGGGTGGAGTCACCCATTTTCCTCCGTTCATTTCCTATCTAGTTAGGGAGAGCAGGGTTTTGATCTGAGCTGCTCAGCAAGGTCCCTACAACTGAGCAGAAGGCACCTAATACTTTCATTTCTACCAGTTCCTACCTACTTTATATTTCTTTATTCTATACCCCAGTTCCTCCTTTTGGCCTACTCCTCTCCCCCCCGTTTTGTGGGCGGTGTGGCTGAGGCAATGGAGGACATGGAAAACTTCGATGAAGCCTTGGATGGATTTATTTCCAAGGAGGATGGGGACCCGTTCTCCTCCCAAAATTGGAAGGAAGGGACTACTCCCTAAAATTTTGAATGGTTTACTTCATATTTTAGTATAGATACTGCTTCAGGAGTTACCAAACTGAGAAAAGTGAATGACTCTGCCCAGGAGACAGGAAGTCTGGAAGAATTTTAGACCTGCTTACTTGATGGACAGATGGGAATAACCCATTTCAAGATGCCCTCCCTTCATCAGAGTAGAAGGAACTCTCATGGTAAGTGCCCATGTTCCTTTTCCCCTCACTGCTGGCCCCAACAGAGCTGCCAGTTCTTTGGTTGCTTGGGCAGAGATCCGGCCTTAGGTGCAGAGCAAAATGGTCTGGTGTGCTGTGTTCAGCACATGTGCTGGTGATTGCTAATTTCTGGTTTACCTGATTGATTTTCATTAAGCACTATGGTCTTGATGTCTGGGCCAGAGCAGTTTACACTCCTTATGTTCCTGAGGAAACTGGCTCTTTCTCCTGTGAGAAGGCATTCAGTCCACCCTCAAGGCAGCATAGATGGCTACAAATTCTCCCTTTGATGGGGGGGGAGGTGTGAGGGCTAATTTCCTCTTTAGGACTCTCAAACTGTAGAGACTTGTCTTATGCAAGTTTTGAATCCTTGTATGTGAGTGCATAGGGAATTGATCAGAGAACAAGTAGGCAACCTGCCTTTTTCTCAGCTTGAGTGCTTTGAGACAGGTTTTATGCTGTTGAATGGTCCAATTCTATTGGCTTGTAAACCTTGATAAAAATCAAAGGAAAGTAACTCATAGCACTTCCCAGTCCTGTGGTACTTGTTCTATCAAAGTCATCCATAAGTTGCCATTTTGATTCTAGCTTAAATGATAAGGTTTACACTATAAGCCATGATTGCTCAGTTGAACCTCTGTTTTCAGAGGCGCTATAGCTATGAATAGCAAATACTGCAGACAAACAGAAGATGATTGTCAGTTCTGTGCTCAGCATGTCAGCTTCCAGAGGCATGTGGGTGGGCACTTTTTGGAAACTGAATGCTAGACTAGGTGGACCAAAGTCATATCTGCATTCTACCCAGAATACACAGGAACACACCTTATACTTAATTGGACCACTGGTACATCAAGGTCAATACTGTATACTCAGACTGGCAGAAGTTCTCCAAGGTTTTAGGTAAAGGTCTTTCACATCATCTACTACCTGATCCATTTAATTGGAGATGCTGGGAATTGAACCTGGGATTTTCTGCATGCCAAGCAAATGCTCCACCACTGAGACGCTGTCCTTCCCTGACTCTAATTCTGAATGTGCTGCAGTTTGAAAGCTGTTGTTTGTGTCCATTAGTGCTTTTAAAAGTGCTTTGTATGTTTCATTTATCCTCCACAGTCCCCTCAGTAGTTTAGAGGGTTGCCTAAGAGGAGCACTTGAGCGACAATTAATCTGCTGCATGATTTGCCTATGTTAATTAACTTGAAACATGGAACTGTCAGGTGGGACATTCTCATTGTCTAGTTCTATACCCACAGCTGAAAGTGGGTTATCCTGTAGGGTTCTGTTTCAGAAAGAGTGCTTAAATTGGCATTGGCTTTTTAGTCTGAATCTACGTGCTACGCAGCTATGAAGTCTAAAATCATTATTGTTAAAAAACAATAACAAAGAAATTTGGTATCTAATTGCAACGTTCTGAATTCCAGCTCTCCACATGTAGAACTGACTCCAGTATAATAAGTTGTTCAGTTTCGCCAGTGGTGGATGTAAAGAATTACAAATTCCTTCAGTTTTTCCTAGAGTCTCCCTTCCCAATCTGTGGGTAGTTTTCCCCTGTGGCATTCCCAGAGCACCTGGGGTGTCACTACTTGTTTACCCGAGCACTATTAAATGGCAGGTTTTTGCTTGCATCTGTCACCCTTATTGAAAATAGCATCAGACAATATGTCATGCTACCTCTCCTAAACAATAATTTAAATGGATTTGACTGTAAATTTATTATGGGCCCAGTTGGGAAAAAATGTTGGAAATGTTTGTTTGAGAGGACTATAATAGAAATTGTGTGTAGCTTCCTTAAGATAGTTTATAAAAGGGAGTTTCTAGTTACTCACACTTCTAAATTGTACAAATCCATAAGTGTTACATATGCAGTGCTAAGATTAAAAATGTGCAGACTAAAATAATTTTACCAGATAAAGTAGCCACTCTCCATAGGGAGGTTGCTCTATTGAAAATCGGGTGTGGATTATGTGTATACATTTGTTTATGCTTGGTCTTAATGACCACAATCTGATGCTTTAGGCAGTTGAGATTCCTGTCTCTGGAAGGACCACACCTAATACTTTGTTTAGATTAGTATACCTCAATTACAGAGAATGGAGGCACAAACTAGAGGTGAATCTTAATGCCTATATTTGCGTTTGTGGTTACACTCATTAAGAGGAAGGAAAGCAGAATAACCTAAAATATTCAAAGTATTTAAAGAGAGGCAGCTGAAAGATTAAAATACTGTAAACAGGATTGGCCAGCATGGATTGGTGGACCATTTGCATTAATAACCAACCTAGTTTTTCTACCTTGTTTTATTCCAATAGTGTATCTTGAAAACTGGGAAGATGTATGCCACTCCTGTATCTGTAAAATACTTATATCCTGCTTCTCAACCAAACAGGTTTCAAACATGGTTAATAACTTGAATTAAAATAATTCATTAAAAATTGTTGAACTTATGAAAGATGTAACTTGACCCAGCATCCAGTCAGTAAATTAATGACACACGGAGGAAATAAATTAACATTTTAAACTGTGAGGTCAGAATTGAATGGTGCCGGTGGGTATAATCAGTTTACAAGACCAGTTTGCATGCTGAAGATTTGTAGTACCTGTAGCCATGGCAGCTTATTGTCCTGTGTTGCTACAGCTTGCTTCAGTGGGGCATGCTGGGCCTCCTTACAGAGGGGGCCAGCAGTTGAATTTCATCTGAATGAAGTGGCTGAGTGAGCTGTGCTATTTATGGGGCATGATATTATACTGCAGCATGTTCCATAGACTACATTGGTTCCTACTGAGTTTCTGAGTGCAATACCAAATTAGCTTTGACCTCTGAAGTAAAGGCCTCCTCTATTTTCTATATGGCATATCTAAATTCATGTTATAGTAGGAAAATTGAGCAAATTGAGTTTCATGGCAGGCAGAAGGTCCCAGGTTCAATCCCTGGCACCTCCAATTAAGGATCAGGAAATAGGTTATGTGAAAGTCCTTTGCCTGAGACCCTGGAGAGCCATTGCCAGTCTGAGTAGACAATACTGACTTTGATGGACTGGTGGCCCGATTCAGAAGAAGGCAACTTCATGTGTTTCGAGGCTCTATTTGATGGCTTGAGTCTGGTGAAAAATGCAGACTATAAATAACGTAAATAAATAAAATGTCCCTTTCACTGACTTAACACTATGTTAATGTGGTACCTGGTGTCATTCCTCCCATGCATGCCGTTTTGTCATAACTTTCCCAATGCTTGTTTGTGTCTTTGGAATAACACTGAGGTGATGTAGGAAGAGATTCATATCATTTAATAGGGTTGTAAAAGTTTCAAGTGATTGGTCAACTTGGCTCTTAAAACTTCACCAGCAACCAAGGATTTGAAATATTCAGCCCTGCTCTGAGCTGACATTTCATGCTGGTTCTCAGGAACTGGAAATATTATTCCAGGTCTATGGATTGATGTCAGAGTTATATCTAGTCACTGCCAAGTTCTGCAGTTGAATGATTTATGCAAATTGATTCCTTATTTCATTGTTTTGCATAGTTGTATTTAAAGGGTCAGATTTTCAAGGAACATAGACTATCTCGGCAAGGTTTATGAAAGGGTAGAGATCCAGCCCTGACCTGGATGGCCCAGGCTGCCCGATCTTGTCAGATCTCAGACGCTAAGCAGAGTTGGCCCTGGTTAGTACTTGAATGGGAGACCACCAAGGAATTTCAGGGTCGCTATGCAGAGGAAGGCAATGGCAAACCACGTCTGTTAGTCTCTTGCCTTGAAAATCCTACTTGGTTGCCATAAGTCAGCTGCGACTTGGCATTACTTTACACACATGCACCCACAGAAATTTGGTCTGGGGGAATATATAGTCCCTTGGCTAATGTGTTCAGCAGTAGTTGTATATATATTTGCTTTGCCTTGGATATTTAAATTAGATGTTAACCCTATAATAACTACTGTGTTGAGGGGAAATGTGGGAACATGTCTGGCAATTGCTTAAGATGTGGCTGAATTTCTGTTTCCCTCCTTTTGCAGGTACTTAAAGCCTGGGTGTGGACAATGGCATGAGCTTTTGGGTGTGGGGCTAAGAGCACACTTGTGGCCTTGAATGACTGATCTAATGTATTCAAGAACAGCCCAGGATGCTTAGTGGGCTTGTTTGTTTTTAGGTTATTTGTAAGCTGCTTTCAGTACTCATTGGGGAGAAAAGCAGGACATGGAATGTTCTAAATAAGAAAGCGTTGTGGCTGGTGAGAGCTGGCAACTATGCTTGTTTAGACGACTTCTACACCACCTCTCCATAGAGCCTGCTCAAGGTGGCTAACAAGTTGAAATCCAATAATAACATTAACATCAGAAATGTTGAAACCAGAATTAAAACTCAGCAATAGCATAAAAACAGCCTAGGCTAGAAGCAGAATATAAAAATCAGTTAATGGATCAACCCCTTAATTAAAAGCCTGGCTAAAAAGAAATGTTTCAGTCTGGTCCCTAAAAGATAGGCAGGACAGTGGCAGCCGAGCCTCAAAGGTGGCAAGTTTCTGGCCCCAGTAGGTCCTCCCTCAAAGACCAAAAACCCCTCCTCCAGTTTTTTTTTAATGTTTCAGGGTTTGTTTTGTTTGTTTGTTTTGTTTTTGCAAACCTGGGGTGTTCTCAGGTTTGTAGAAAGACCCATCTTTTCTGTCCAGGGCCCCAGTTTCCAGGTGTAAGTGCCCATAGATGTAGCCATGTTAAAATTAGATTCATTAGTTCATAATGTTCACTGTGTTCATGAACATTCTCTGAAATATGCGGAATTTTTGGATGAGGGTTGTTGGGTGCTTTCGTTGGATCTAAAGGAAGTTGCTTATCATGAAATAGGCAAGTGCTTATGCTTGAACATTGGAGGGGGGCTGAGTTCTCTGGAAGAATGTAAGTAGATCCCTGTATGATGCATATTACTACATGGATTAGACTTAACTTGCTACTTTTGTATCCCATCTTTGAAAGAGCTCAGAGCCACATTTTTAGCTTCATAGGTTGGGGAGGTTTGGCTGGGAGATTGACATCCCAAGGCCACCAAGTGAGCTACATAGCTGAGCAGGAACTTAAATCTGGTTTTCCCACACCCAGCGAAACTTTGTAGCTATGCCTGTATCTGAAGCAGTCAGTGACTAGCATGAAATCATATCATGATCAGAGCAAGAAGCAAAAGTTGAAAGGGAATGGTGCATGCCACAGACTTCCCTCTCAGTGCTCAAGTGCAACAGGAAAGGTTTTTCTACCTCTCCCATAATACTAGAACACGGGGTCATCTGCTGAAGCTGGAGGGTGAGAGATTCAAAACAGATAAAAGTATTTTTTCATACAATGCATAGTTAAATTGTGGAACTCCCTGCCCCAGAATGTGGTGATGGCTGCCAACTTGGAAGGCTTTAAGAGGGGAGTGGACATATTCATGGAGGAAAGGGGTATTCATGGCTACTAGTTAAAATGGCTACTAGTCATGATGCATACCTATTCTCTCCAGGATCAGAGGAGCATGCCTATTATCTTGGGTGCTGTGGCAGGATAATGCTGCTGCAGCCGTCTTGTTTGGGGGCTTCCTAGAGGCACCTGGTTGGCCACTGTGTGAACAGACTGCTGGACTTGATGGGCCTTGGTCTGATCCAGCTGGGCTTTTCTTATGTTTTTATGTTCTAAGGTTGGCTAGTCAAAAAGGGCAAGAGTCCAGTAGCACCTTAAAGACTAACAAAAATATTTTCTGGTAGGGTATGACCTTTCGTGAGCCACTGTGAATTAAGGTTGGCTAGTTCCACAAGCAGTTTGCTTACAGACAATAGGTTGGTTCCAGGAAGCTGTTGACAAGCAACCTGTTTGCGTATGAAAAGGCCCCCTTTGTCTTCACATTTGAAGGAGGCCTAGGACAAAGTACTCTTGCATATGTTAATCTTTAGGTTGACTTCTGTTGTAAAGAATCAGCTTCCCAATGATCTTATTAGACATGGAAATTTGCTTAAGGAAGGAGAGTGAATTCCAAAACTACTTCAGCAGAGCTCATAGCCTAAATTACTTGTGAAGTCATACAGACATTCCTAAGGACACAGAAGTTTCTTTTGCAAAAAGGCATGGCAGCACTGTCCTTTTAGGCACATTCTGCTTCTTGATAATCTCTTGGTGGTCTGGTTCTTGTAGGTTATCCGGGCTGTGTAACCGTGGTCTTGGAATTTTCTTTCCTGACGTTTCGCCAGCAACTGTGGCAGGCATCTTCAGAGTAGTAACACTGCTATAAGAGTGTTACTACTCTGAAGATGCCTGCCACAGTTGCTGGCGAAACGTCAGGAAAGAAAATTCCAAGACCACGGTTACACAGCCCGGATAACCTACAAGAACCAATGAACTCTGACCGTGAAAGCCTTCGACAATATCTTGGTGGTCTGTTCAAACCTAGTTGTAAAAGCAGTCTAAAGCAGCTGAACTTCTAGAGTGCAGTAGCAGAGCATATGTTTTGCAAGTAGAAGGTCCTAGTTTTGTTCCTTGGAATCACCAGTTAAAAGGAACAGAAAGTTGGTTATTTGAAGCATGGGAGAACCATTGCCACTTAGACTAGACATTTCTGACCTTGATGGACCAATGGTCTGACTCCTTATAAGGCAGTTTCATGTGATAACAGAGTAGTGTAATACTGTTTTTATTTAGTCCATTTTCCAAGGACATTTAAATGTTTACTTCTCAAAAGAGGTAAGTTCCTAGTTGTTTAAAATATGGAAAAATTTAGCTATTTGAGGGAACTAGTGCTTGTATCATTTGTTGTTTTGGCATTGCTAAGCTTATGCACAATTCCCACTTTCCCATAGTCTTTTGCCTTCTGCTGCCCACATGACTGTGAACGGAGCTGATCTAATTAGTACTTTTTGGGAGAGAGACACAAGTCTGTGTTCCAGCTCTGTTGCAGAATGTATGGAGCTAAAGTACAGACATGATGAGTAAATAAATCATCACCAAAGAAAAAGCAGAATTCACAAACATAATGCTCAGTTGTATTAACTTTCAAATGGTGTGCTTAAATCAATAAGCCTTAGAGCTAATCACATCTTTGTGAAGTTTAAGGGAAGATATTAGTATCACATTTTAGGATACTGTAGTACTCCTGAAAACATCTTGGTAAACAGGGTACAAAACCGTTTCTGGTGCTTGACAAAAAGATACTGATAGCTTCCTGCCCCAGACAGCCTGAGGGTTCATGTACTAATATCAGCTCCTTTCAAATATACCTACTTAGAAGCAGCAGAGCAGCCATAGCAGGATGTCAGGCAGCACGGAAAGGAGCTTTTTCAAAAGGGGAAAAAAATCAACCCTTCAGTCTAGGTCATACGAATAATGAATTGGACAAGAGCCTATAAAATCATGCTGTCAAAATATTTTCAAGAAATGTCTTGGTTTGATTCAGGAGATGAGGAATTTTTAAGTAGCTGTACTATGTTCAGTTTAAATTCAGCTGGCTAGTTACAAAGCAGCCCTTCTGTTGGGTGAATGCCTTTTCATAAGAAGGGAGGTTTAAGTAAAGTTACAGCCTCAATCCCTTGTACAGTTTTACTGTTATACTAGGAGTGCAGCATGTTTTTCACTCTAGAACATTCATTATCTTGTGCCCTTCCCTTTGGTCTACTTGATTACATACCTAAAATTGTGATTAGCAAGACTAATATTTGCAGAGTAACCTTGGCCCCGAAACATCCCAGGAAATTGTGTAAAGCTTCCCATTGGCAGAGCTTTGGTCTGAAGGTCTCGCATACTTTGTTAGCCCATTGAGGAAAGAAATTTAGATTCTTAAGAGAGGATTTGTAATGAAAGGGCTTTCCAAGGCAGTTCCCAAGCTAGTCCTGAACCATTGTGAAGAATTCGTTTTTGCTAGGATATGAATTCAAAAGACTTAGATTTAGAAGAGTCTAGCCTTTAGGGGGTATCAGCATAACTGAAGATAAGTTTACACACCATGTTCTCTGTAGGTTTGTTTTTTTCTGTATCAAGTACATCTTGGATTGTTTGAATGAAAGCCGACATGGCTGAAAGTGACTTTTCTGTGATGGCTTGAATGTAGTTGCTGCTTCCTGTGGGGCTGCTTGCTTCCAGATATGTGCTCTCTGGTCCTGTGAAGCCAGAGAGGTTTTATTCCAGAATTATGAGAACTTGCTTTGGGGGCCTTCGTCTTTGTGCCAGTTCTGTCATTAGATTTCATTGTTCCCAGTTTTATCTTTAAAATAGAGGTTTTCAGTCCTTGTTAGCATTAGCTCTTATGAGCAGCATACTGTGTTCTCGTGCTGTTCTGACCAGCAACAAAACACCCCCTACCCACCATATTGTTCCTATTCAACTGCGAAGCATTTTGAAAAATGAATCACAAAGAAAATTGCTTTTTAGCCAGGTAAAGCAGAATATTTCATAAACATGGGATAGAAAAGTAGTAGCTTTGTACAATGTGTAGTGTTTTCATTTTTCAAATATTTGTGGAGCATCAAAGTGATTGGGTTGGTTATGCCCTGGCCACAGGTATACTCACTGTGTTCTGTTCACTTGTAAAGTTTCCATAAAAGCTTCCATTCAGCTGCTTGTGATCGTACGGGAACGTTGCTGATCTAGTAGTAGTACATCCAAAGCATCAAAGTTTTTGAGCCTATTTAGCAGAGATCTGTTTCTACCAATGCTTAAAGTGAACAATGGCAAAGAAACTCCTCTCGAAGGATGGAGGGGGCTACATGTGCATGGCCTTTACGTGTGGACCTCTTGGCCTCAAGGCAAGGGATTTGAAGTCTGTGTATACACCGATGCAGTGGTATTTAGGGAGTGAAATAATGAAGATGGGTGCATTTATTTTCTGTTACTGTTCCCCACTTATGGAATGTCTTCTGCCAGAAGCTGAGGGCGGCGGCATCTCTGAGGGCCTTCTGGAATGGATTGAAGACCTGTCCCAGAAGCCCAGTGGTTTAACTTGAGAGGCTTACTGTGGTGGTACATTATGTTGGCAGTAATGGGCTGTGGGGGAGTGGCTGTGCCCTGTTATATATTATTATTGTTTCGGGTTTAATTCTTTTTAAATTGTATTGAGAACCTCCTGGGATCAGATCAAAAAGCAATGCCCCTGAGAGATATAAAAGCCATGGGGGAGGAGGGGCACAGGTTTCCCCATTGTGTGTGTGTGTGTGTGTGGGGAGATGAAATCTATGGGGCAATGCAATACTTTCCTATCAAACCTACCCCTACTGTGCTGCTTTAACATAAGATGCATTATTTATAACTTAGTAAGCATATAGAATTGGCATATTTTTGGATATATATATATAAATGCCTTGCCCTGACCTGGATAAGCCCAAGCTAGCCTGAACTCAATCTCAGAAGCTAAGCAGGGTCAGCCCTGGCAAGTGTTTGGAAGGGAGACCTCCAAGGAAGTCCAGGGCTGTGACACAGAGGGCAGGCAATGGCAGACCACCTCTGAACGCCTCTTGCCTTGAAAACCCCACCAGAGGCTGCCATAAGTCAGCTGTGACAAAGGCAAACAAACAAATGCCTTAGTTTTCTATAAGCAAAACTGAAAATATACTAATCACCAGAGTAAGAGAGCGGCACACAGCAGCATTATATGCTGTGTTAATACATTTCACTCGTTCCAAAAGAAACAAAATATTGCACACTTTTTCAGTGTTCTAAACTGAAAGAGTCCTCAGACAGTCATGCTATATGTTTTGAATGAGCAAAACCTTTTCTTCCAAAGCATTTTACGAATTTCAATGATAAAAAAAATCATAGGAATTTTTAGTGTACCTTTAAATTTCCCAGTATACTGTGAGAAAAATTGAGAGACATTCCTCAGGGGAAAGTCCCTCTCTCAGGCCTTCACATCTCTACCCCTCATCTACTAAATAAATAAAATATTCTTTGCTCCTGGAAGATATTTACTTGTTTCCCAGCTGCTTTTCTTTTGTTTCTTTTAGGAAGTCATAATTTTGTTTTCCTTGTGAGTCCCCTCCCATGATAATGTGGAGACCCTTACCTTATCTGTAGATGGCTTGGTTTTATTGCTTTTGTAATTGACACTGTGCCTAGCTATTTACTCCTAGATGTAGTACTATTGGCTTGCAACTAAATAAAGTCTTATTTGGGAACGTAAAATTTCCAGCCAACTAGCCTTTTGCACTGCATATTTATAATTGCTTAGAGACAAGAGGGCACTTACAAAGTGAACAGATTTCTTTAGCTCCTTGAACGCAAACTAAAACCTGTTCTTTGAAGATGGTCACCACAATGCAGTATAAATTCAGCTTACAGACTGGTACATTTAAGTGCTCAGAACTTTCCAGAAGCAAGGCTGGTAATTACTGGCAAAAGCAGGGGTGTTTCAGGAGATGGAAAGTAAATGTCCTGGTTTACAGCCATAAATATTTATAACGTGCTGCAGTAAAATATAGTCTATGGCCTAGTGTATTGTACGTATAATGCTGGACCTTGGAAGTCAGATATTTTCCTCAACTTTTCCCTTTTACAAAGAAAAATATGCTTTAATTTGGTGCATTCCAAATTAATCACAAATCAAGATTTTAATGATGTGTAGAATGACCCGGTGCCTGCGCAGGGGACATTTACTTTTATAGAATTAAAGATCTACTTTAAAAGTTTGTTTTTATCTCTCTTCCCTGTTACATTAAGGCCGAGGAGAAAGAGTTCCACTAAACAGTGTTACACATGTGCATTTGGAGAATATTAATGATTCTGTCAAAATGCTGCAGGCTGCTTCTGAGAAAATTGGAAAAGGTGTATCACCTGCTCAAAGCATATGGAATATGCTCAAACTACAGAGCAAGTCTTGCTTAAGACATGTCCAGAAATTTTTAAAAGGGGTGCTGAAGATAGTATGTTAGAGGCTAGTAGAAGAGCTGCTAATGGAATAGATGGATGGCAGTACTATTGGCAGTTCATTGTATCAGGCATGAGGGCCTATGACCCCAGTCATGAATCTATACAGTACTGTGCCTTTTCCACTTATGATGGAATAGTGGCATCTTCTATTGAGGTCCCTTGTGTGCAAAAATGTATTGCTTTAATGTTTATATTAAATTCTTGCATTTTCTGGGAACAAATATAGTTACAGAGATTAACACCTGATTCTTCAAGAAAATATCTGCCAACAGAGTTCAAAAATAGCCTCCTTTAAATGCCCATGCTTAGCTAGCTCAGTTTTTTAATCATCATATTAACCCGCCTTTAAATTTCTGCAGCCCTATCCTGTAAACACTAGTGGGTATACTTGCTCATTTACAATACTGTCCCTGTGTCTTTATTTAGCTTATAAATGCATATGTTCTGCTTCTAGTCAACATGCGCTTTTCCAAGCTGTACTGCTGCTTCTGGTAATTAGACCTGTATCACAGTTCTGTCATCCCTTCCTTCACCAGCTCCATTGGGATTATGAACAAAACTTTGGGGAACCTTCAGTCATGACATTCTAAGTGCAAAATTGCATTTAACCCCAATTTGAGAAATGGTGGTTTAATGAGTATTCTCATCCCAGTACACGTACATAGGCCCTTCTTGGGGAGGGGGGTTGTGATCCTGCGCTCTATGAAAGACCCTCTCACCTAGTTCACCTGTAGCCTCCTGAACAGGTTTTATCCTAGTTCTTTTATTTTTGCCTGTTTTCAGGAATGTAATATCCCCAGTTTCTGTTGCCTTACTTAATGCATGAATGACCTTGGGTAAGTTGTAACAAAACCATAGTTCTAGAAAGTATAAAGAGTACAATCAGATTTGTTATCCTAAAAACAAATCACTTGTAGATAATTTTTATCACATCTTTGCAGCAGCAGAAGTGAAACCCACAGACTTTTCCCAGAACATTGCTCTCTGACTGGCACAAATTTGATCCCCCCACCGCCCATATAACCAGTACATCCTTCCAAAGAGAGACCTTTACAGATATTTAGAGCTTAATTCTTTATATATTGGGCACAGAAGCAAGTAATGTGGTAGATCTTTCACAACCCTTTTACTATGCATGCAGTGTTGCAGATCATATGGAATTTCTTTAAGACCCATCAAAATTTGCAATGCACTTCTGCCTGAGCTCTTATGTTTAGGACTTTGGAGTGAGTGACAGAAATAGCCTTGAATTTCCATATTGTGTGTGGCAATTGAATGAAGATTATAGTGTCTTGAGACAAGACTGGAATAACCTCCTTAAAAGCTGATAGTATTACAAAAGGTACTAAATGCAAGGCGTTGATATAGTTTCTCTAGACCTGTGAACTGATGGATGTTGGTGATCAGGGCCTTCTAGTGGAGATTTCCTAATGACTCACGTTTCACACTAATTGGCGTGTGCAGCCTAATGTTCCATTTATTACATTGTACATGGTAGTATTACAAAAATTATTTGTGCCATTTCAGTGTAATGAAGAAATGAGTGGCTAAAGTGTAGGAGGCAGCTCGGAACGTGTCATCCACCCAATAAACATCTGAGCCAAAATCCCTGGTGCAGTCTCATCCATCAGTTTAAGTTGGTCTTGCTGCTGGACCATTTTGTGCAGAACGCTGGGAAATGGGAATGTATGGTGATTTAAGGTAGGCAGTTGATGTTCACAATAAATAGCAAGAACTGAAATAACTTGTTTTTCCCTTTCTGGGGCACATGGTTTTCAGCAGTCATGCCTATTTTTCTTTCCAGATTTCTCCCAAGGGTCATATTTCCCTATTGCTGGTAATAGATATACTAGAAACTGTATGTGTGAATTGAATACAGTAAGATTTGATAAGGGAAAGTGATTGTGGGAAAAGGCACCTTGTTACTGCACATATCTGCTAACTTGATGTTAGTTTTCTCTTTTTTAAATCGCTATAGAGTATAACTGAAGCAACTCAGATCCTGTACTGGAGGGATATATAAAGCAAGTGAACTCAAGACACAGTTTTATTCCTAAATTATACTGAGAAAGATCAAGTTCTGGATTTGTAGAATACTTGTGTAAACAACAAGCTCGTGTTGGCTGGTGTAGCCTGTGCTTATCAGTGGTTTAGCACAGTGGCACGTGGCATATGAGGGAAGAACACCCAAGGCTTTCTTTGGAAAGCCTAGGCAATTTTAATGTATTAATGTTGCTTGGAAGTCCCAGAATTCTTGAACTGAGCTACTTCTATACTTGTGAGCAGTCTGGTCTTCCTGCCACCAAGCCTGTGCTTCAAATATATGGTTCTTTTTGGACCAAGAATAGAATCCTGGAATGTATTTTGCAGACTGGTAGAAGGTGTTGCATTCAAAACGTTCCTCCACTACTGTTGCATCCTTGACTGAACTTTGAAGATGTGTTTATACTCATAAACTGTTTATACTCCTAACATACATTCTACTACTGGCAACAAATATTGCCACCTCATCAAGAGTTTCAGACAATTTCTTTTGATCGCCTGAAGAGCTCCATACGTTAAAATGCTATAGATAGGTTTATACACTAAGGTAAAAAGTACCTCCTACAAGCATCTCCATACCCTTTGGGCTCCAAGCTAAGATTTCCGAGTATTTCTGAACTGAAAACGTTTGCATCCAACCTGCTTTCTTGTTAGACTCACAAGCGCAGTTTTCCCCCTCTCCTGGGTAAAAACAGTTAAAGGAGTGGTGTTCAGCTGTGCTTAGATGTCAAGGATATCTTCAAAGGTATTGCTGCTACTTGGTACAATAAGCAAGGAAAGATTAATCATTTGCCATTACACTGGCCATTTAAACATGGTCCCAGAGTCAAAGGGAATTTGGATCAGTAAGAATAATTTTATTTCACACTCATTCTTCTGAGAAAGAGTAAAGAGAGTGGTTTATATTATATTTATACAATTTGTCACCTTTCTGCCTCAACTGAACTGTAAAGATGGCTTCTAATACATAAAACAAAAAATATAAATTCCATATTGAAAGCAGCTATAACAGCAGTGGAAACAGCAGCTAGTAATAAAATTTACTGTGGCAGGAAGCTTTCTATTTAAAAATTCATTGTCAAAAACTCAAGGAAACAAGACAGACTTCACCCAGTGCCTTAAAGATGACCAGGGTGGCACAAGACAAAAACCCCTGACTCAGGCTTTGAGGGTCTGGCACGCTTGCCTTCAACATTGCCTTCAGACTGTCACTTGGCTCCACCAGAGTGTTAACCTAGTCAGAAGGATTTCTATTGCTGGACCATGACTTTCTTGTCTCTCATCCTGCTGCAACCCAAAATTACCCTCCCATGCTGTTCCTGGATGTCCCAGGAGCAGCATTTCAGGGAGCATTTGGGGCTGCAGCAGAAGGGAGGAAAGTCACACTCTGGGCAGAAATCCACCTGTCATGGAAACCCTCCAGTGGATCCAAGCCATTATCTGAACTTAGATTCTGCTAAGTAGTTTTGCCTGTGTCTGGGAGCTAAATATGCTGGTGGGAAAAATATGTGTACCTCTCTGTACTTGTGATGTAGTTGTAAGCCCTTTGATGGATTGGAGGAAGGAGGTGATAGTGCCAAAAATCTTGCTGCGAATCAGCCAGTGCCAACATATTATGGATTTGTCATATAGCGGTGATGGACGTTTCTACACAGAGCAAAGGTTAGCAGTATTTTGTACTGATGTTAGAAGCTACAGCCTCAGAAATCATTTGACAGTCTTGCCTACTCCAGTTTCTCTGTGATTCTCCTCTATGCTCTCCAGTCCCTCTGTATTTTAGTCTGAACCTGCTATGGTCTTGGGGTTGAGAGAGATTTATTATTGCAGCATTAGCCAGAAAAGAGGGTCTTGGAGTGTATCATCAGAGGCATCACATCCAAATTGCAAGATGTCATAGTCCCACTGTACACTGCATTGGTCAGGCTGCACCTGGAGTATTGTGTGCAGTTCTGGAGGCCTCACTTTAAAAAGGATGTGGACAGAATGGAGCGGGTGGGGCAGAGGAGAGCGACGAGAATGATCAGGGTCCCGGGGACCAAGCCCTACGAGGAAAGGCTAAGGGACTTGGGAATGTTCATTCCAGAGAAGGGGAGGTTGAAGGGGGACATGGTTGCTCTCTTTAAGTATTTGAATGGCTTTCACTTAGAGGGCAGGGAGCTGTTCCTGTTGGCAGCAGAGGTTAGGACTTGCATAATGGGTATAAATTGCAAACAGAAAGGTACTTCAACCATTTACTTTGGCTGGCTAAGGAAGTGTGCTTCATTAGGAGTTCTTGTGAGAAGTATTGACTGCCACTGAACATGAGCTTTGGCGGGCAGCATTTAGGTATGCCTGAGTCTCAGGGTTAATCAGAGCGCATGTTAGGCTAGTTTATGACTTACCTGTGGTCTGAGCAGTTCTGTTGAGATTAATTCAGTTGGTGAAAGGCAAGCTTGCTTCACACACACACACACACACACACACACACACAAATGTGTGTGCGAAACTGTCTTAAAAACTAAGCAGGTTTAAATTTTTGAAAACAGCAGGAATTCTGAAAGTCTTGGTGAAATGCTTAATGGTTGGTGCTTTGCATCTGGGCATTAGAGTATGCCTTACTTTATTATGTTAACAAAGGCAGAGCTTGGAAAAGAGCTGTACTTACTATTTGTGGTTCTATACACATTTTCTTCCTCTGTGTCTGGAATTGTAAATCTGACTTGCTGCAACACTAAACTTCCCTCTCTTCTTCTTTTTTAACCGAAGAACATTGGCTTGGATCCACTGGAGCGTTTCTGCAGATGAAACAATTTCCACTTGTGGAACATGGCTGTCCCTTCTACCTGCTCTGGGTGCAACCCAAAATGCACCCTGAAATGCTGCTCCAGGGGACGGGCCCCTGCCTGGAACAGCATTTGGGGGAGCACGTTAAGATGCAGTGACAGAAGGAGGCAAGAAGGTTGCACATGTGGATAGCCCAGGGCAAGAGGCTAGGGGGTCCAAGCAATTATATTACTTGGAGGGAAAGGGAGGAGGATATAGGTGGGATGTTTTGCAAAAAGGGATTCCATTTTGATGGTAGAGATTTGCTCTTGAACATCTACAGGTGTCTGGGAGCTATATTGACTAAGGGAATGGCCTCTGGCCTTTTTGTGGCATTTATGAAGAGCCCCACAGTTTTAGGCAGGTAGGCTTCAGCAGCCAAACACTTTCATGTATTAGCCAAACCTGAGTACTATTTAAAGGAAAACAATGAAGTTTACCCTCATATCTCTTTCTTTTTTCCTTTGCAGATCTCAAGCCTGGCAGCAATGAATATGGTGTGAGGAACCTGTGAATGCCCTGCTCTGGCTCTTCATAGCTGGCTGACTTCTGGATCCTCTTTTCTGGCTAGAGCGTTGTATATGGTGCGTGCGGAGAGAATGACTCTTGGATTTGTACAGCTGCCCCCAGTGCTGGGGAGGACTTTACTGGTGCTGATGGTGACTACCTTTGTAAAGTGCCACTGGCCCAGTGAGGCCTCAGAAGTGGTGCGGGACTGGGAAAATCAGCTAGAGGCCTCCATGCATTCGGTGCTTTCGGACCTCAGAGAGAGCGTGCCAGCAGTGGTGGGGATTCCAGACAGCTCTGCCGTAGTTGGTCGCTCCTTCCGAGTCACCATCCCAACAGACCTAATAGCTGCCAATGGAGAAGTTATCCAGGTGAGAATATTAGGCCCTGTTGTCTCAAGCTGCTTTTTTGGCTTTTGCTGTGCCCATGTTTTCTTGCTGCCCATTCTCCGTGTCTTGCTGCCCATTCTAAGATAACGGTGGAAGAAACATACACCTTGTTTTTCAGTATGTCTTAAGGTAGTCCCTTTTGATACCTGCAATGTTTTAAGCGGAATCTGAAATTTGACATTGGGGTGTAGGGGGGAGTTGGTAGTAGACTAAGGAAGCTAGAAGAAAGGAGCCAACAAGGGCTTGCTCTGTCACAACTTTGTAGGTGTTTTTTTCTGGGCCATAACAATGTTGGTGTCTTTCTAGATGCCTTCAAACAGGAAAAGGGTGGCTGCAATAGCATACTTTGTATTACATGGAATAATCCCCGTGGTGCAGAGTGGTAAGATGCAGTACTTCAGTCCAAGCTCTGCTCACGACTTGAGTTCAATCCCAATGGAAGTTGGGTTCAGGTAGCTGGCTCAAGGTTGACTCAGCCTTAGATCCTTCCGAGGTTAGTAAAATGAGTACCCAGCTTAGCTTGCTGGGGGTAAGATGTAGACAACTGGGGAAGGCAATGGCAAACTACCCCGTAAACACAGTCTGCGTAGTTAAAGTCAAGATGCTACGTCATCCCATGGGTTAGTAATGACCTGGTGCTTGCACAGGGGACTACCTTTACCTTTAAGTTGATTCACTATGGCCAGTTATATGCATAAGCTACAAACAGTAAACCCACAAACATACTACAGACCAACAGTAAGAGAATCATAAAGCCATATTAAATATATATAGGAGACCCAATCATATATTCAAGTTGCAGGCCACGAATGGCTTTGAAGGTAAGAGTCAAGGATATACCAAGATGGTATTGGTGCTGACAACCCTGGCCTTAAATAGGCAAGCTCTCTAAAAGCAGCAGCAGCAGACCCGAACCTGAACCATTTCTGATCTGAGGGAAAGTGTTGCAGTATCCAGAAGATGTTCTGCCATTAACCAGCTCACTTGGGTGGATTTTTTAGTTGCCCTGGACAGTAAGACAAAGTATGCAATCACACCAGTTGTTGTAGTAAAGGTTGATGCAGCAGGAAACATGTAGAATGAGATACAGAATACTTTCCCAGAGAGATAAAAAATTTGGAAGCACTTGATGGGGCCAGCTCTACTCTTACCCCTCTTTTTAATGGAAGCACCATTTGTGTCAGCATTGAAGAGTGACTCTAGTATCTCACATCTGGTTCATTCCACTGGCATTGTGGAGATTATGAAACGTGCAATACACCAAGGGTTAGTAAAGACTACCGTTTTTGCCTAAAACAGATAAACCAAAGTAATTGAGAAGAGATGGCAGTCTTGTCCTATGATGGTGTGCCTGTTTAAAGGCACCTGGGTGTGCTAGAAGACGGCCTTGGTTTCCATGCCTCTAACATCGGCTGGCCACAAGGAAGACCTCGCTTGCACTTAATTCTTTTGTATTTTAAAATAGGACTCTTAACTTGATGAAGCTTCAATAAACCGTTTTAGTGCATAAGCTGCTTCTGTATTTAAACTATTGCTTTGCTGGCCACATTGTTTGCATACTACATTCGTAGAAAGCCCGATGGGTGTTGCCTTACAGCATGAAGGTCAAGAGAAAGTGATAGCTACTGATAGCTGCTAGTGGTGTGCAAGAATCTGTTTGTGAGCTGTTAAGTGGTTCCCAAGCTGTGTAAAAAAGAAAAGTCCGTCGGCAGATCCTTCAGGTTTTCTCACTGAGATTCTGCTCTTCAGATTGAACAACCTGCAGGTAAATGAGAGCTGTTTGTCTCAGGCAACCACAGAGTATTCAGAGGTTTCTGCAGAGCTAAATGTTGATATGGTAAAATCAAGAAAGCATCCCAAGTAGCTCTGGACACAAGCCTGGTCTTCTAGGCAGCCCCTTTTTCTCAAAGTAAACTGTTCTTTTAAATTGTTCCTGCTCTAAATTGTTCCTGCTCTAACTTTCTATCAGTACGTGGTTCGGATTGCTTTATGAAGAATTCATAGAACTCTTAAAATCCAGAGGATTGTTGTGAGCTGATTAGTTATGACTTTGTAATCTTAATAGTGTAAAGGTACAGGTCCCCTGTGCAAGCACCGGGTCATTCCTGACCCATGGGGTGGCGTTACATCCGACGTTTACTAGGCAGACTTTGTTTACGGGGTGGTTTGCCAGTGCCTTCCCCAGTGATCTTCCCTTTACCCCCAGCAAGCTGGGTACTCATTTCACTGACCTCGGAAGGATGGAAGGCTGAGTCAACCTTGAGCCGGCTACCTGAAACCGACTTCCATCGGGATTGAACTCAGGTCGTGAGCAGAGCTTGGACTGCAGTACTGCAGCTTACCACTCTGCACCATGGGGCTCTTTAGTACAGGCCACTTAATCTTATTATGTAACTGGGATAAATAGCTTCCATAATCAACAATATTTTTGCTTGACAAAAACATGTTTTTAAACCAGTCTTTCACTTTGAAGACTCCAGGGGCAACAATGTTGCCCTTTCTTTGGCTAATTAATTGATCATCCTCATCTTCTAATATATGTCCTAGTAGCTATTTTAAGAGCTGTGTAATTCTAGCAATCTTAGACCCTGCCAAGCAGCTTTCTGTTGAGTTTTTAGTCTTTATAGATCTTCACAGTCATAAACATGTTTCATCCATACACTCACAAGGTAATTTTTTTTTAAGTTCTGACATGCTAAGCTTTTCACATTACTTTTGATAGTCCATATTACTTGCAGATTTCTCTTGGCTTGTTTTTCAGATTGTATGTTAGAAATCTAATCATCAGAAATGGATTTGTTTCAGCTTTGTAAGCAAGTCTGTAGAAATTACAAGCTCATGACAATTTTCTTGTAGCCTGTCTCTTCAGATATAGCTAAGCAAAACAAATTAATTGGGACCTTTAAGACTAAGTTTATTTCAGCATAAGCTTTTATGAGTCAGACCTCACTACTTCAGATGCATAATATGAAATGAAAAAATCATACCCATCTTTATAACCAAATCTCAGCAGGGCAGAAGTGGGGGGGGGGGAGGAGTTAGCAGATAATTCCAAATGAGGCCATGTTCAAAGCACAGGAACAGACATGGTGGGTTACGCTTAATGACGAGAGGTTACAAGTTTCAGCCTCTTGTGGGGTTCAGTTGCTGAGAGGTAAAGTTGCAGAGAGATAAAGCAAAAGCCTGCAAAACAAGTCCCAGGAAAGTTTTAGTGTGAGTCATACAGTGTGATACAGCATGATAATATGATTTCAACAGACAGAAGAAGAACCCATTAACATCTCTGAAGAGTGGGTTGTGCTGAACTGTTAACAGCTATAGTGAGTTAGGAAACCCACATCTGTTTAGGGCCAGTTGTGATGTGGAATTTATCTTTTGATGAGTGCTAATTCAGCTGTTTCATGTTGAATTCTTCCTTTTTATTGAAGATGCTTGGAAATTTAAATTGCGGCTCAACATTCATGAACTGGTTACAGAGTATTTATACAAAACAGCATGCAAAGATTTTAATAGATGGACTGTAAACTGACAGATTTCAACTTGAAAATGGAACATGTCAACGATGTCCATTATCACCACTTCTATTTATTCTTGTGTTAGAAGTGCTGGCTACTAAGATCAATCCTAGAATTAAAGGATTGAAAGTGGATGGAGATGAGTTAAAAATGAACAGTTACGCTGATTATGTGGTACTGACAATCTCAAACCCCCACTTGTTGATGCAATATATAATAGAACAAATTGAAATTTTTTGATCTTTCTCAGGCTATAAAATCAGTAGAAAAAAGACAAAAATAATTTAGAAATCTTTAATGAAGCAGGAAGAGGAAGATATCAGAAAGACTACAAAATGTGCAGTAACATCAAATCCGGTTAAATATTTGGGAATAAACCTGACCAGACAAAACGACACACTATTCAAGGAAAATTACAAAATTATGTGGGTGAAGATTCAAGAGGACCTGCAGGGATTGTCTAAATTTAAAATCTCATGGCTAGGAAGAATTTCTACAATAAAAATGAATGTATTGCCAAAACTATTTTTTTTATTTCAGATGTTACCAATTTTCATACAAGAAAAAACCTTGAAGGAATGGCAGAAACAGACAAATAAGTTCATATGCAATGGTAAAAAGCCAAGAATCAGATTTAAGGTTTTAGAAGATGAGGAAAAGAGAGGAGGACTAGCAGTACCTAATATTGAATTATATTATCAAGAATAGTTCAGATATATGATAACAGTGGCCAAAGTTACATTTGCAGAAAAATGGAAAGCAGAAGACTGTCCATGGAGAGAGGACTGGGAAAGCAAACAAGCTGAATATAAAGTAATTGCAAAATTAACGGACTGTGTGAATCAAAGACCGATTAAAGAATTTCAAGATAAGTGGAAAGCATTGCTATTATTCTTTAAAAATGGGGAACATAGAAGGAGATTGTTGAAATGATACATATGAATTATTAAAAATCCTCTTGATATACTGTATTGAAAATATGTTAGGTTAGGAAGCTGTTTGTAACTGAGGAGAGCCCCCCGCCACCACCACCCAAATGGGGGGGAAAGACCTGTAAAAGTGAATTATCCTTATTCAGGAGAGGCTGCAGCTAGTTACTGAAGTGTTGAAATGGTTTGAGCTGTAGATGACAACTAGGGGATTGCTGTTGTCTGCTTTGGGTCTGTCATATAGTAGCCTGTCTCTGGGTACCAGTCTGGCTTTGTTGATCTGTTTCTTGACTTCATTTGGTGGCCAATGTAAATCTGAGGATGCTTGTAAATCCGCCAGGTGAGAGTCCCTGTCTGAGTGATCATAGCAAATGTGAAATGGATTGTTTTATATGTTTTGGGTAGTGGCTAGAAGCATGTAGCGGTCAGTGGGTTTTCTGTGTAAGGTGGTTCTTGTGCACCCTTTGCATAATTTTTCAGTGGTGTCCAGAAACTGTGCTTGTTATGTAGATTTGGCCATGTTCAGGTTGATGGAGGGTCCCTACATGGCAGAATAAATAGACACAAATCTAACATAAAAAATACAACATTCAGAAAACAGTGGGGGAACATCCTCCTGTACATACTGCTGCAGATCTGAGTATCGCTGTAATACAAAAAAAAGGAAGAATCCAATACAAAAATGCTGAATTGGAACTCATCAAAAGCTTAAAAACCACAACACATCCGAGCCTAATCTGACTTGGACTTCCTAACTCACTGTACTTGGTAACAATTCAGCCTAGCCCACCATTTAGAGATTACGTTACAAGCATACTATTATGCTATATAGTTATAGATTCCTTGTCTTAGGCTTCACACTGTGTGGTATAGTGTTGGTCTAGGCACAGGGCATGAAAGCTTGTTGGGTGACCTTGGGCCAGTCCCACACTCTTATTCTAGCCTACCTAGCAGTGTGGTCTTGAGGATAAAATGGGTGAAAGGAGAATGGCATAAGCTGCTTTGGGTCCCCATTGGGGAGAAAGCAAAGGTAGAAATGAACGAAATAAATTCATGGAAGGGACTAATTGGTAGACTTCTGCTTTATCTCTTGGCAACTGACCCCCATAAGAGGCTGGAACCCTTGACCTCTCTCATCATTAAGGGGGTTACCGCACTTGTATTCCCAGCGATGTATTAAGAGTTTGAAAACGTTATAAAAAATACTGTTCGCACTTTCTATGTATTCCCACCGATGTATTAAGAGTCTGAAAACATCATAAAAAATACTGTTCGCACTTTGTTTGGCCCCTTTAGCTGTGAAGACGTCTTCCAACCATTTATAAGCCGTGGTATCCAAAAACCCTTTTAAAGCGATGTTTTTTATAACATTTTCAAACTCTTAATACATCGCTGGGAATACAAAGTGCGGTAACCCCCTAAGTGTAACAACCACATCTGTTCGGCCATTTGAGTGTGGACTCATTCGGAACGATTTACTGAACGCCATTCTGTGCCACGGCCTCTCTTCTCCCCAGCCCCCACTTTCCCTCTGTAATTGTGGTTATAAAGGCTGGTGTGAATTTTTAATTTCATTATTATGCATCTGAAAAAGTGAGGTCTGACTCTCAGAAGTTGATTCTGTGAAATAAACTTGGCTAGTCTTAAAGGTGCACTTGATTTAGGTTTTATTTTGCTACAACCAGCTGACACACTCTTTTGCACACATAGCTCTGTTGGTTATTTTATAGTGGCCTAAAAAGAACAGAAAATAAGCCACTTTTTCCCGTTTACAGAAGACTTCATGCCTTGCAGGCAGCCAGGTGAGCGTCTGGAAGCCTGTATTATTCCAGTGCTGGGCTCACCGATGCCACTCCAAATTAAAAATGTCTTCCTCTCCCCGAATGCGCTTTTAAGGACAGCATTAGCCTTTCTGCCAGAACTGGTGCTGCGACACTTACAGGAGAAACAATAATCTAGCAAATAATTACTTTACCTTCCTCCCTTGTCATGCTGCTGATTAAAATCCCAAGGTGATTATTCAGCCTTACTGCCGAGCAAGCTATCCCTCTAATAAACTTCCAGCCCTTTCCCTACTTTGGCAAGGTAAGGAACTGATACCCAGTAAACAAAGGAAGCTATTAGTGGATAAGTTGGTGGCGATAATGTCTGTTGAACATTATCAGACAGACCCTGTTCTTCTGACTTCTCCATTGAGAAACAGACCAGCCTTTGACAGCGGGTATTTCTTTGAGAATGGAGTGATGGACCAGTTGGGACCTACCTCAAAAGCTACAGGTGAGCCTTAAAGGTTCATTAGGAGGCTCTGTGGCCTGTAGTAAAATGGAAGTGTGAAGTTTTTCTATTGGGAGTTAGATTCCTAAGCCATTAATATTTTTCAACATGTGTTCAGTATACAGGTTGAAGACCATGAACATAACTGATACAGAGATGGCATTAAACTGCCCAGAGCAAAACCAAATCCCATTCATTTAATAGGTTCCACTTAGCTGATGACTCCATTTAAATGGTATTTCTGTGGCTGATAAACCAGTTGGCAATAAATCTGAGCAAAGCTGCTTTGCGGGCTCAAACAGGAGACTTCTTTTCATGAGGCCAATAACTGTCACCATCTGCTGGCGAGGCTTTTATTTAACAGGTTTATTCTTATTGGATATTAAGGAGATTTCATCCACAAACAGGATCTGAAGAGTTTCATTTTCAGAGACCAAACAGGCTCATTATCTGCTGTTAGGGCAGTCACGTGTGCAGGACTCCAGTCTGTCCCTATTAATGCCAGTAGTTCTGCTGTGAGAGACGTTCTTCTCGAGCATTCAGATGTGGAGAGGAGTTGTCATTTACGCTGAATTTTTCTTCTGGGCTTCTATTAAGGAGATTAACCCATGGATTTCTAACTGAACGTGAACTCAAGATTAGGGTCAACTTGGTGCAAAGAGCACTTTTCTGTGAAAGCTTCAGGCTAATGCAATGGGAGCAATTGGCAGGCTGCCTGTTAACTAATGGATTTAGCGTTTTGCGTGCCTGGGTCTGTGGGAACCTGATGCTGCCTGTCACATGCCGCAGTGCTTCAGTAGCACCTGTGGGCTCTTGGGGATCTGATCACAGAGGCCTCTGGAAAGGAAAGCTTGGAAGATTTGCCCAAAGCCTCGCATGCCTTCCGTAGCGAAGACGTTTGGCCTTTTAACTTTCAGCAACAGGCTCCAAACATGGAAAATATGGCTCAGGCTACAGATCAATTTTTGGGCTGAATATTCTTTGTCTCGACAGTTCTGTTTTTGAATGGCTTACTTCAGCGTTTGGAGTTTTAAGGATGAGAGAGGTAACCAGTGAGTAACAGCATGTGCTCGTTCATGGCCTGGATGAAGGTCACTGCCTGATCCCTGGTGCCAACTCAAGCATAAGGGTATCTGCTGACTATAAGAAATAGCAGCAAGTGATGATTTGTAGGGAGCCCCGATCATCATCAATGAGTACCTAGTATCTGGTACAAATGTTGTCTGATAGATTTTTATCCTTCTGGCCTTTTGTGGATGAAAAGGTCATATATAAGCGAATGTCACCGTTCAAAGTTTGATGTCCGGTTCAGGGCTTCTAACAAAATGGAAAGCAGGGTACAGGGAACTGGCTCATTTCAATAACACATCATCCAGCTAGAATAGACTAAATGAATTGTTTTTTCCAGACTGGCAGCTTTTGCTGATGAAAGGAGCATTTCATTGGACATTCAGTGTTTCCCAGTAACCACCCAGTGAAATTAATGGCATGCCCTCTTGTTGTGCAAGAGAGGAAATCTTTGTCCTCTGAATAGCTTCTTTATAATAAGTATGGGTACATCTGGAAATGAAGGCGTTACAGTGGTAGTGACAGAATGGTATTAGCTAGAACATCTGTTCAGACCTTTACTGATCTATGAACAATACTGTCTATCACAGAGTGTATCTAATAGACTCAAAGGCAAGTATGTTAGCAAATATGGGTCAGTTCCGCATCTGTAAAATGGGTCTGGCTAAGAATCTAATACGTACAGCAGAGTTCCTGAGGGTGCTGCTTGTTCTGGCTTCCGTTCTCTTAGAGGGCGAGATGAAGTTGAGTGTGTTGATTTAAAAAAATGAAACCTGCCCCTTATATTTTTGAACACCTGAGACTTGGTACACTAGCCTTTTAAAGATTGTAAGACTTTAGGCAGCCCCTTATATCTCTTTCCTTCAATTGTAAAGTACTTAGTTGTAGGTGTTACATAAATGAATAATTAGTATTCCAGTGTGAGCATCATTGCTCCCTCTAGTGGATACAATGGATAACTAGAGGTTAGACTATGTATTCAGTTCTTGGGTGGTCCCAGAATAAAGATTTATTAGAGTACACAGGATCATGGATTTTGGCATCTTCAAAGAATATAGAAAACGATTTACTTCAGTATTTTGGTTTTTGCCTTTATTTTGCAGGATGAAATCCATAGAACATCTTTTCCTTTTACATTTCTGATCTTTGGGTTTGGCTCATGCTTAAAACCGATGATATGTAAAGGCCAACAGTGACCAATGGTTCCCAGATGGCACTGAAATGTAAGGGAATTGGTTTTGGGAAAAATTCAGGGAAATTCTAATTCTCTACATAAGGAACTTATGGAATTCACTGCTACAAAAAGTGATGATGGTTACTAGCCTAGATTGCTTTTTGAAAAGAGTTAGATTTTTCTGTCTGCCTTGGTAGCAAAAATCTCTTCTAAAGAAATAATCTGTATCGGGGACAAACCAAATAACTCACTGCGTTCCACCCTGCTTTCCAGGGTTAGGTTAGCCACTTTGGGAGACAGTGCTAGACTACATGAGTCTTTGGTCTTAGCATAAGAGCTGACTTGCTTGACAATAAATAGTTTATTCAGCATTATTGGAGATTCTGCCAAAATGTGTATTGGGGCAAAAAATCCCAACTTCACATATACACTGATAGGATCTGTGCTGGCAGCAACTGACGAAGAAAGGGATCTTGGGGTGATAGTGGATAACTCGATGAAGATGTCAACCCAGTGTGCAGCTGCTGTGAAAAAGGCAAATTCCATGCTGGCCATAATTAGACAAGGTATAGAGAATAAAACTACTGCTATCATACTGCCGTTATACAAATTTGTGGTGAGACCACACTTCGAATACTGTGTTCAGTTCTGGTCACCACACCTAAAAAAGGATATTGCAGAGTTTGAGAAGGTGCAGAAATGAGCAACCAAAATGATCAGGGGGCTAGAGCAACTGCCCTGGTTAAACTGCTTAGGGCTGTTTATCTTAGAAAGAAGGTGGTTAGGTGATAGAAGTCCATAAAATTATGCATGTTATGGAGAGAGTGGACAGGGAGAAGCTTTTCTCCCTCATAATACCAGAACATGAGGTCATCTGCTGAAGCTGGAGAGGGAAAGATTCAAAACAGATAAAAGGAAATATTTCTTCACACAACACATACCGTATATACTCGCGTATAGGCCGAGTTTTTCAGCCCAAAAAAAGGGCTGAAAAATCCCAACTCGGCCTATACGCGGGTCAATACGGTAGGTGGAGGGAGGGGGGGGACTTGCTGCCGCCTCCAGCGCGCCTTCCCCTGGGCCAGGAACGGCCTGCTGGGCCTCCTGCGCACCGGGGGGGGGGGCGCCTTAAGTGATTCCTCCTTAAGTGCTAGAGAAAGTCGGCATATAAAAAAACAACTTCTCTTATTGGTGTACAATGGCGTGCATAAATCACAATGGTTTCAGAATTCAGAGTCTCAATACTGTCTAGATTTCAGCTGAGCATTGTCAGCTGAAGTTCCCAGTGCTGTTTAGTGTTAGCGTGAAGCTACTACAGTTTTTTCTTCTAACACAGCACTGTCAAGAAATTGTTCTGCCTATAGAAAATTACAGGTGCAAAGATCTCTCTCCTACCCCAGCACTCTCCAATATTTTAGTTATCATATTCTGAGGGCAGTGTGGATGTAAAAAAGCCCTGCAAAACTAGCAGACGTAAGCTTGTAAAATATGTTTGTGGCTCAGTGGCCTTTGGTTTGCATGCAGTGGATACCAGGTTTAATCTTTAGCATATCCAGTTAAATAGAAACTCAGGTGGCAGCTTTCTTTGCTTGAGCCTCTGTGGGTCAGAATGCACTACTGAGCTAGATAGACAAATGACTTTGTATAAAACACTTCACATATTCTTATAAGAGTGAGTTCAGTGCCTGACAATAAACAGGGTCACTTTAGAATGTGTATGCACATAATATTACATTTCTGACAAGGTTTTAGATGCCTCATTGAGAAGATGTAAATCATCATGGGATTCCTTTTTCAAGGTGGTCCGGTGAGGGGGGGAGGCTAGGATAAAAAATACTGTAAATGATAGTGTAATATAGCTATTTTACTTGTTCGTTCCAAATTGCACTAGGTGTTATGAAATACAACTTTACTGTAAATGTAGTAAATGGGGCAGGATCACCCAATTAGATTGGCTGGCCTACTGCTGCCTTTTTTCCCCCATTCCTGCTTTGTTCCAAGAAAAATGCTTCAAAGCCATGTATGTGCCCAACAGCCTGGCTATAGACCCAAGCTAGACCCTGAAAAGACTGATGTGTTCTCCAGTTTAATTATGCTGTAGAGCCCATAGTTTTTCTTGCCAGACTCCAGCAAGCATCACAGCAGGTTGCCGTACTTGTCAGGACTGTCTTCATGTTATGAGTTGGACAGAAGACATGATATGTCACATCCATTGCGTTTTGGTCCTAACTCATGCCATAACTGGTTTGAATCTTAAATGCAAGAAGACAATCTGTTCTGGTGTAGTTCTTCATGCTAAAGTTTGATATATTTGTGTGTGTGTTTTTTTAAATCTTTACTTGCTTTAGGGAGTTTAAGGGTCAGTGTAGAACAAGTAACCAAAGGAGAGCCCATTGTTAGCGGAGGAGAGGCTGAACACCACTGTCCTCTGTGGAAGCTTCTTGCTGCGTGATTTGTAATTGAATCAAAATGATTTTGGAACAAAAGCGGGCTTTCTTCTTTAACAGTCTGAGGAGATATTTCTGTCTTGCATGAAATGGCAGAGTTCAGAGATGGTGCTGATATTTTGCAGGCAGACATGGAAACCTTTCTCAAATTGAATTGCTTTGGGGCTTCAAATTTGATGTAGCCTTAATAGGAGGTACCTGAATGATACAGCCTTTGCTGTGGCTGCTGTTGTAAGTGGTGATGCAACTCCCTTATTCTGCCCCACAGCCTTATGTGAACTGTACCGTTGTATTCCTGATGCTGTCCCCTCCCCAGCTACTTTGCTGTTCTGCTTTTTGTTGACTTCAGTTGATGGAGTCTCAGAACAGGCCCCTCTCCCTGAATTTCCCTTGCACTTATTGAAAGCACTTGCAGAGAAGTTACAGCATGGCCAATATACCTGATGAGGTGATTCCATTTTTTCCAGTCTGTTTCACAAACTAGTAGCAGCAAAGCTAATTTGGGTACTGCATGATTTAAATCAGACAACTCTAAAGAACCTGCAGTAACACGTGTAGTACTATTTTCTAGTAGAAATCAAGCTCTGTTTTCAGAGGCATTAATTTTAAATCAGACAATTCAACATTAATGCATGTATTTTGCACATACCAGAAGTTTCACTGTACTGTGCAAGAGGCTTATCTTTTTAGTAATAAAGTTGGGCCTCTTAAATAAAGATTTACTATTTTATTTGGAGCAGTGGAGGCTTTTTTTGTAATTAGGAGGAGGGATTGAGTGAGAGGTAAACAATTCAGCTACATAATAGCCGTTACATTTAATAGCCCCAGGATGTGGTGATGGCTGCCAGCTTTGAAGGCTTTTAAAGAGAGGAGTGGACATGTTCATGGAAGAGAGGGCTATCCATGGCTACTAGTCAAAATGCATACTAGTCATGATGCATACCTATTCTCTTCAGTGTTAGCATGTCTATTATATTAGGTGCTGTGGAATACAGGCAGGATGCTGCTGCAGTCGTCTTGTTTGTGGGCTTCTTAGACACCTGGTTGGCTACTACGGTATGTGAACAGACTACTGGACTTGATGGGCCTTGGTTTGATCCAGAAAGGTTTTGATTATGTTCTTAATCCTGATTGTATCATGAGAGAAGACCTGAGTTACTCAGATGTCAGCCAGAAGAGTATATATATCGGCACGTTTGCCAATTATTCCATTTAATGGGGACTATTTCTCTGCAGACAGTTGTGAACAGGAAAAACTGACAGTCTGAAAGCCTGCCAAAGTGTGTTCCGGTCTTCAACATACATAGAAAAACCACATGGGCAAAGCCCTGGGATCTGTGCCTGTGCCAATTCCTGTTTGCTCTGAAACCCAAGGGAGTACCAGCAATCCGTCTCATGAATTTTGAGAGGGGAGGGAGCATCCTCTCAGGATCTATTCAAGCAAATTTTACATATTAAACAACTGCAAGTATCTTACTGTTAGAACATTCTGGTGATATTAACTACCCATTGAAAGGGGGCAACCTGGGGTGTGATAAGGTTATCAACTGGTAATCTCCACTTAACAGTATGAATCGAAATATACTTGGAAGAGAATTCCTCTTAGGTCCACTTAACATTCCAGAGGTCCTTCTGGCCTTTTGATGGGTGTGCTTGTTCCACAGACTTGTAGTGGAATGTGATGGAGGTATTTTACCAAGCCTTTTGCCCACTGCTATGGAATACATAATCATCAGACTTCATGCACTTCTCCCAATAAAATGAGAGCTGTGTTATTGTGGATACTGTTTTGGAAGTGAGGAAAGAAAAAGAAAAAAAAACTGGTTGGGGGAGGAGGACCAAGTGCAGTTACCTCTAATCTGGTCTTCCTCAGTGTATAGATGTGTGATCTTTGCTTATTTTAAGTTTCCACTCCCTAAATTAGGCCACAGCCTATTGAGTACACATTCATATTAGTCACTGGACTCTAACCATTGCCATCTGTCCTGAAGCAGAGTTAACTTGTGGGAAAGCATCTAATCAGATGTTCTTGTCCTTGGCCACAAATGGAGCAAACTATAACATGCTTGGATGTTTAGCTGGTAAGGATAAGCCTGACAAAGAAACATAATCCCTAAGTTTATTTTTAAAAATTTTTGGGATGTTTGAGTACTTTGGACCTTGGTGCAATAAAGTTGGGTCAGCCGGCACTTTTACTGGCTATGTTAAATAGTGCCCACACTCCTAAATGTCTCCCTACACCTTTGAATCCTTGGTGCTCAGGCAGATAGTGCACAACAGAACTTGGTGTTCTCCGCTCATCTTGTCTTGAGGAAAACAGCCAGGCATGCTGCAAACAAGACCATTCACATTCTGATAGTTATGGCTACCTTGGAACATACAGGAAAAGCAGAGCACGTGCTTTGAAAACCAGCTTCATAATTAGGAATAGTTGGACATGAACAGTGCCACTAATTCCTTCTACTGTTTTATTAGCCACAGAGGCAAGCACTGAACATGCTAGCCCTTGCTTGATAAAGAGGTCAGTTAGGCGGTTACGTGTCCTTTTGTGACTGACATTTAAAGTATGCAGAGAATCTCCAAACGATTAATAGTCTACAGATGTGACAAAACAGGGAAATTCTCACTGAAATTTGTGGTATTTATGGTGTTGGTATTCATTAAGCACCTAATGTATTTGAAATAGTGTAAGGATTTTTTTTTAAAGTCCTTCATAACTGGCCAATATACTTTATCAAACCACCCTTTTATTTTGGCGTAAAGTTCCCAACTTTGCTACCTTCTGCCCTACAATAGGTGAGGATCTGGTCAGCATGTTTACCATCCCTTTCATGTTGCTGCTGTGTGTCCTGTCCACAAGTTTTCATTCATGCAACAGAAGATCAAGTACTTCCCATATTTTTCTAACTTGGTATAACTCCTGCATCAGGCTTTCTGCTTCCATTGAAGATCATGGAAAACTATCCCTTAATAAAGAGTAACAGGTCCTCCAGGAGCATATCATATTGACTAATGTAGCTTAGCCATGCAAATAAGTCAGTGAAAATTACTGTCCCACACGAAGGGCATTCACCTGCCTGCACACACACATGCCTATATGTATATCATTTGTAGTACATCAGTGACCTAAAACATCACATTCTGTTTACTAAATATCACCTGGAGATTATTTTTACTTGCCACAGTAACCATTGTATTTACAAGCCTGTTTTAACCAATGAACTTAGTCATCTTCATTCTTTTTGTCCTTGCAAAATGATCTCTTGATTTGCATTCCACATCTGCACACTGGAGGAGTTTTAAATGGCTGCTGCATAAACTTTAAAAGTATCTTATCTTGCTGATTTCTTAAAGATGCCATGATTTATTATGTCTGTTTTTTTTCCTCTTTAATAGATCACTGAAGCTGGAAAAGAATCTTTGCCTTCGTGGCTGCATTGGGAACCAGACAGTAGCACCCTGGAAGGTCTCCCACTTGATACAGATAAGGGCATTCATTATATTTCAGTGAATGCAATGCAGCTAGTATCTAATGGAAGCTACATACCCCAAACCACCAATGTCTTTTCAATTGAGGTCCATCCTGAAGATCACAATGAACCTCAGTCGGTGCGGGTGACCTCACAAGACGTGAATGAAGCAGCACCGTTTGTGTGTAGTGCAGAGGAACCAGTCACTATTTTGACTGTAATTTTGGATGCTGACTTAACAAAAATGACACCAAAGCAAAGGATCGAACTTTTAAACCGCATGAAAAGCTTCTCAGAAGTGGAACTTTATAACATGAGATTGGTTCCTGTTGTAAATAATAGACTTTTTGACATGTCAGCATTTATGGCTGGACCAGGGAATGCGAAGAAAGTGGTGGAAAATGGAGCTTTACTGTCCTGGAAATTGGGATGTTCCTTGAGCCAAAATAGCGTCCCCAACATAAGTAATGTTGAAACTCCAGCTAAAGAAGGTACAATGTCTGCTCATCTTGGCTACCCTGTAGTTGGCTGGCATATCGCTAACAAGAAACCTAATCTTCCAAAGAGAATTCGGCGGCAAATTAATGCTACACCTACACCTGTGACTGCTGTTGGACCACCAACAACTGGCCTCCAAGAGCCCCCAACTAGAATTGTCCCAACACCCACTTCTCCAGCCATTGCACCTCCTACTGAAACGACGGCTCCTCCAGTGAGAGAACCTGTACCATTGCCTAAAAAACCCACAGTTACTATTAGAACAAGAGGTGCTATTGTTCAGACACCAACTCTCGGACCAATTCAGCCGACCAGAGTGGGAGAAACAACTACTACTCCCCCTGGCCCAATTCAGCCGACAATGACAGGGTATGTGGAACCTACTGCTATAGTTACCCCACCCACAACAAAGAAGCCAAGAACCACTCCAAAACCAGCCACGCCATCAACCACTGATACCACAACACGAAAACCCCCTAAAAAAGGTCCCAAAACTCCTCGACCTTCAAAGACACCTGGGACTACTCGGTCACCCATCATTAAACAGGAAACAGCTTCACCACCATCTCGCGTGCGCACCACTACCATTGGAACTCCCCGTGTGCCCAATGATCCACCTGAGCTGAAAAACCACATTGACAGAGTAGATGCATGGGTGGGCACTTACTTTGAGCTTAAAATACCTTCAGATACTTTCTATGACAAGGAAGATACCACCACTGATAAACTGCAGCTGACCATGAAACTACTGGGTGAGCAGCCACTGGAAGAAAATTCTTGGGTGCAGTTCAATAGCACTAGTCAGCTAATGTATGGGCTGCCTAATCTCACCCATGCAGGCATTCATGAATATTTCATGCATGCCACTGACAAAGGTGGCCTTACAGCTGTGGATGCATTTGAAATATTTGTCCATGCTCTTGAACGAGACGAGGTGCCTCCAGTTAAATTTAAGGCCAAATTCCATGGAGACCATAATACAGTTACCAACGACATTCATAAGAAAATTATGTTGGTAAAGAAGCTGGCATTTGCACTTGGAGACAGAAACAGTAGCACTATTACCATAGCCAACATCAGCAGAGGTTCTATTGTAGTTGAGTGGACGAACAACACTCTGCCTTTTGAACCGTGCCCAAAAGAGAAAATTCGAGCCATGAGCAAAAAAATTTCTGATGATTCTGGTACTCCAAGCCAAGCTTTCTCTAATGCCTTAGAACCAGAGTTCAGGCCTATCAACATTTCTGTAGTTGGTGCTGGCAGCTGCAGACACATCCAATTTATTCCAGTAACTAAAGATGGACCACCTACAACTGCACCGCCTACAGATGTGCTTCCAGGGCGAGATCCAGAAAAGACAAGTGAGGACGATGTGTACCTGCACACAGTAATCCCTGCAGTCGTGGTGGCAGCCATTCTGCTGATTGCTGGAATTATCGCCATGATTTGCTATCGCAAGAAGAGAAAAGGCAAACTTACCATAGAAGACCAGGCTACCTTTATCAAGAAGGGAGTACCCATAATCTTTGCAGACGAACTAGATGACTCTAAGCCGCCTCCTTCGTCCAGCATGCCATTGATTCTACAGGAAGAGAAAGCCCCTCTCCCACCCCCGGAGTACCCAAATCAGAACATGCCAGAGACCACACCGCTCAACCAAGACACCATAGGGGAGTACACACCACTGCGGGATGAAGACCCCAATGCACCTCCCTATCAGCCTCCCCCACCCTTCACAGCACCCATGGAGGGCAAAGGTTCCCGCCCGAAGAACATGACCCCGTACAGGTCTCCACCCCCTTATGTCCCTCCTTAATGAACAATAGATGCGTGCGGAGATGGGACCTATAGTTCCACACCAGTGTTTGTCTGTCAGGATCGTTGGCCTGCCAATCCGTTACCAACCAGAAAACCAACATCCAGAATCTCAAACGTTGCCCGGTCCCAGCAGGCCCTCTCCAAATGCATTTGCTACACCAGAGTGCTTGTGGAACTTTCGGGAGACTGTTTATTTTTTGCCTAACAGCTTTTGTTTTGTTTATTCATAGAAAAAAAATCTTCTTGGCTCAAAAAGTATTTCTGACAGCAGGCGTCTCAAAGCATCAGTGAACTTGTGCAAAGGGAGACTGGCTGGACATGCAGGCAGCACTAGGGGTGTGGCACGCTGGGTCTCTGCTGTTTGCCTTTAAAACTAACTGTACTGTTTTTTCTATTCACATGTGTCTAGCTACAGGGCATAACATGAAACATAGCCTAAGAATTAAATTCAGAGGACTTTCTGAGGTCAACATTAAGTTTTTACATTTAATCGCTGTTACCTAAACTTGTATGTATAGATTTGGGGAAGGGGGGGGGGAAGTGCTTTGCTACAAATAAGCTCCTGGGGTGTTTCCAATGCCAGTCAGGCAGAGGGACTGTTTTTTAAATCAAAGGAATCCTATTTTTTCACACATGGATAGAAATCAGTCACCAGGTGGGGTCCTTTTGTGAACTGTAGAGAGAGGTTTTGTTGCTCTACCCTGCCGTTGCTGGACAGATGCCACGTTGACGGCCACAGGTTTCTTAAAAGAGAAGTTTAGAGAGCTCTTTGCAGTTACCAGAAAGCTCGGTCAGATCTCACTACGTAGTGATATTGCTGCCTTTGGGAAACTGGAGGCCCAGCAGCGGTATCCTCAAGCTGCAAGGTTCACGGTGCCGCTCTGAGATTTTTTCATCTGGAAGGCAAACTCTGGCTTTTGAAACACTCTTGAGGTATTTTGGTGAAGATGCAATATTTTTATGTAGTGTAATGCAGTTTCCTCACGTCAAGACTCCTCCTAGACCACAGTATTGGAACAGTTCCTCCTCCTCCCCCCCTCCCCGGTCCCCTCTGGCTGTCCCTGCCCGATCCCTCCCCCTTGTCCTCTGCGCATACACAGACGCAATAGTAGCTGTCTGGCGGTTGGGAAAATAAAAAGCGCCAGGAATGGTTCATAGTGAAAATCAGTGAACTCGCAGCTCTAATTTTTTACTAAATTTTTGATACAGCCTCAAATTGTTTTATTAAAAAATAATTAAAAACGGTAACCCTGCCAGCAGTTTGTATGAGTTTAGCTTCTTAGTATCAACTCCATGGGATTGACTGCTTTGCTCATTTTGGATTTTATTTTTATTTTTTGGTCTTACATAGTGTTTTAAATATTAGAACCATGTCTAAGTTTCTTGCCTTTTGGAAAAGTGAGCTTTCACATATTTCTCCTGGGAAGTTAGAGCTGCTCTCAAGGTCACTCCCATGCCTTTTTTCCTTAGACAAAGACATTTTAAGCATGGATTTTTTTTCCTTGTCCATTTGACACTATTTTTGGTACATTAAGAGGGAGGACAAAACCCTTTGCAATAATGAGTCCATCCCTTGGCTGGGGGCTGGGGGGCCGCTGGCTGACTTTGCACACAAAGCAGACACTTTTTAAGCCATATTGACTGTTTTGCAAAGTATGTTTGTGTGCTGACATGGCCAGTTAACTAGTGGATGAATGGCTCAGATGACCTGCACGTCTGAACTTGCTAGGGGTGGCATTTCCCATCAAACCTTCTATTAAAAAAAAAAAACCCCTCCTTGAACAGGATTTTACCTATTAGAAACAAATGGTTTGATTAAGGGCCCTTGTAGTTCTGCACTCTGCTTCTAACCCCTGAGGTGGGCTGGAGGGGTATGTGGAGAAGTGAGGGTGACTGTAAAGGATGCTTCAATTTTTACCTGTGTCTCGTTGACAGGCTTACATTTGTCCTACAAAGTTTAAAAAAACAACTCCCTCTCCTCTTCTCCCCCACCCCCTCCCTACTCGACCGTCGGGGTATGTCTGAGAGGAGGAGAGGCATTGTGGTCCAGTTCTCACGCAGGCACGCTAGCCGGAGGGACAGGGATCAAGTGGCACTACTTTTAAACGGATGGTGGAAACCTGCTTGTAAGAGCCCTCCCCTTTCTCCGCCGCTAGCCGTGGCAGCACAGTGCCAAAACCTATACTGGCAGGCCTGCCTTTCAGATGTCTTCAAGTTAATCAACACACAGAGCCTCCTAAGCCCAAATGCTGCAAGTCAGAAGGGCCTTCCAAACAGTGCCGTTGTCCCTAGCAACTGATACCACTTTGTACTGGTCATGCGCAAGCGCAAACAGTTTCAGGCCTGGGCCTACCTGTCACCATAGAAACTGGAGGCGAAGGGGCAGTGAACAGAATAATAACAATGGCATTCTCATCAGCCGCCTTCCCCCTAAGCACCAGTGCTGTTTATTTATGCCACTAGACACTGTAATGGTGGGAGAGAATCTTGTATTAAAAGTGTTCACCAACCACTGATGTGTTTTTATGTCCTTATATAATTATTTTAAAGATGTGTTTTCTGCATTCTGTAAAGAAGCATATCAACTAAATAAACCAGTGTACTTTACTACAAATGCAGAGGCTAGTGAACTCTTCCATCAGATCCCACTCGAGTTCCCAGTAAACAATGTTTTCCCCACCTCCCTACCCAGGAGGGCCCTGGGAGTGAAGCGGCAGACTGTGCATTAATAGGCTCCTGGTGAGATTAAGACTGCTGTGTTGAGTGGGGGTGGCTTCTGCCTCCCATTCGCCTTCGTGGGAATTCTGGGAGGTTTGCTTACTGTTGGGTTGAAGATTTTTCAACCTTGAAGATGTAAGAAACAAAGCACAATGGTAGATCTGTAGCAGTGCTGCCCGCCTTAAATTCTCACCAGCCTGAAAGGACATTCCTTTTGCGTTCTTAAACTGAAGTTGACAAACAGCACAGACCTTGCGTTACTGCACAGAATTTCATTCTCTCTGAAGTGTCATGCTAATAAAAATGCTGCTGAAGTGACATCCTTCAAAGGCATAAGGTGCCATGAGCCATAACTGGTTGTGTTGTCGTTTATGGTAATATAACGCTTGCAGTCTGTAAAATGCTTCACAGTCCTTCATCCTTGCAACAGTGCCGTGAAGTAGGTCCCATTTTACAGAGGACAAACAGAGGCATCGCTCCTGATGGTGAGAAGGGTTTTGAATGCACAATTTGTCGTCTGCTCTGTCCACTCGCCACACTAGCTATCCAATAAGAATCCAGACTAGTGCAAGGAGAGTTATACTGTTGTAAAAAACCAAACTCTAGTGGCTGCTTTTGATGTTTGTGTCATATTCCTTTTCAGGCTTTCTGATCACTCATCACTGTATGGTTAGATTTCTTCTGTTTGTGAGTAGAAGCTTTAGGGCTTTATCTTATTTTATATCTGTGCATAATGACATTCTAGATTTTGTCACACCTTTAGTACCAACTTCTTTATATTCCTATGCCCTTTCTCTGTCTTGGAACTGAAACACTTTAGGTACATTAACCTATTTCTCTTAACAATTCAAATGCTGTTATACTCCCTAAACCCTTGAGATAAGGTGAACTATAAATATCTATAAAAGGAGACTTGAATAAGGTATAATCCTTGTACAGTTTCAACCCTGTAGGAAGTAGAGTTTCTTTATAAACATACAAAAAGTGAAAAGCATACCCTTCTAATTTTATGATATTCTATATAAATTATGATTCCAATTTAATATATCAAGTACACTACAAATTTGAGTCACATTACTGACTGCTTTATTGTTTCCATTTTTCAGAATCATTTGTTTTGAATATCAATACTCAAAACTTTTTTAAAAAGAGAAGTTCATTTTATTATACTAATTGTATCTTTCAACTTGCCCAATCAATAATTCCCACTGTCTAAGGGATGAAAAATTCCCCCCAATAAAAACTAATTTATAATGGATTTTTTCTCTCCCCCCCCCCATCCTATCTGAAAGGCTTGGTTTTTGGATTATAATATTTTATAACTGACTAACCCTATACCCACTTACTTAGAACTGGTTTACATTGAACTGTGGTATTTACTTCTAAGTAGAGATGGTTACAATCCCCAACTCATGTACAGGGGAATAATTCTTTTAGTTAAGGAGAGTGCTCTAGTGATAATTGTGAGTACATTATCAGTGCAATCCTAAACAGTTTTTAAATTATAAATTCAAAATATGTACAAAAATACTTCAGATCAATGTATCTAATTCTCAACGTGGCCACGTTCGTGGATAGTTAAATCTGCAGACAGCTCTTTCTAGAAGCCTGAAAAAAGTTACAGGTTTGCAGATACATCTGAAATCTAAAAAATTGATAAATACATTGAGGCTTATTCCACCCCCCACCCCCACCCCCAATGAATGAAGCAGCACCTGTGGCTAGGACCTGTAGCTTTAAGGAATGAATGCCCTCAGTGGCCATTGCTAGGTAACCACAAAACTACAACAGTGGTTCAAGGCTAGCTTTCAGCAGCCACTGGGTGACTTTCTACCACCTGCATGACTCCCCCAGGCCTGGCTGCTTGCTACTGTACAACAGCAGCCACCCCACAAAAGCCAGTGTATTGTAGTGGTTAAAGTTTCACATCAGGATCTGGGAGACCCAGGTTTAAATCCACAGTCTGCAATGGGAACTCATTGGGTCTCCTTGGACCAGTTACGCATTCTCAGCTTAACATACCTCACGGGGTTGTTAGGAAGAAAAAATGGAGGGGAATGATGTGAGCTGCTTTGAGTCCTCATTGTAGAGAAAGGTTAAGTAAATATAACTGATGACGGGGCAGGTAAAATATTGGTAGGAAAGAAAGAAGGAAGCAGGGGAAGGTGAGGATATGGGAGTTGCCAGCAGGAGGGAATGAGAAATTGTGAAGTCCCCACTGCAAGTCCTTGCGCATTCGCCACCATGCAGCTGGGCTAGCATTCAGCTAGCACAACATTCATCCACACAACTGGGCACAGTTTTCCTGAGTAGAGGCTGCCAGGGGAAGGGAAGGAGGGAAAGTGAAGACAGAGTGGCAGCTAAAGGTAAGTTGGCTAGTGGGTGGGAAGGAGAGAAGGAAGCAGGCAAAGGGAAAAAGTGATTGGGGGCTTTTAGGGAAGGGGAAAGAAGAAATAGAAGAATTGGTCTTGTGTGTGTGTGAAGTGCCGTCAAGTCGCAGCCGACTCATGGCAACCCCTTTTTTGGGGGGGGGGGGGTTTCATGGCAAGAGACTAACAGAGGTGGTTTGCCAGTGCCTTCCTCTGCACAGCAACCCTGGACTTCCTTGGTGGTCTCTCATCCAAATACTAACCAGGGCTGACCCTGCTTAGCTTCTGAGATCTGACGAGATCAGGCTAGCCTGGGCATACCCTGCTTTTTTCTACCGAAAGGATTCTCAAAGCGGTTTATGATCACCTTCCCTTCCCCCACACAACAGGCACCTTATGAGGTAGGTGGGGCTGAGAGAGTTCTGAGAGAACTGTGACTAGCCCAAGGTCACCCAGCAGACTGCATGTGGAGGAGTGGGGAAACAAAGCCGGTTCACCAGATTAGAGTCCATCGCTCTTAACCACTACACCATGCTGGCTGTCAAATAGTAGGGGAGGAGAAAATGAGATCTTTGCGGGTCGCCTGCTTTTATATATTAAATGTAGCTCAATCTACATTCTCTAACTCAATATTTCGCCTTATGCTGAAAGCAAATTTACCAACTAAGTTTATATGCAGCTTAAAAATTTGCTTTTTGCTGTTTCTGCAGGAAAACTTTGGTTTCAAAAGCTGGGAAAAGGGATTAAGCAGCGTTAGACCATTCCACACCTGTTGATTTCAATAGACTAAGAATGGCCTAACTATGCTAAGGATTGCACTGTGGCTCCACTGTTCTTTCTACAGCCATGCTTTTGTTGTTGCTATCTAACCTCTGATACCTCAGCAGATCCCTGGCTGGAAAATGTGGAACAACAGCTGGACTAGTGACCAAGAGACTCACTTATGCTGAAATGGAGCACCCAGAAGGCAATTGCACGAATAAAGCCTATGAATTAATGACAGGCGAGCTATTGGGTGATTAAAGACCCGTCACCCAAGTCATCATATATACATTTTTATGTTCAAGTCACCCACCATATCTCAAGGCATCCTATTTCCTTTTCTTTAGCCCAAGAACTTGTCAATATTGGAATTGTTTTTTCAACCTGCCATGAAAGCCGGCCAAACTGGCCATTTTGCTCACATTAATTAGTGTGCTTAAGAAATACCAGCAGAAGATTAAAGGAGTTCTGGCAAGACATCACTGGTGGGCACACAATAGAAATTAAGCGTATTTCTGCAAATCTTTCTGTGACACTTTACCCACTTGGCAGCATTTTAGGTTTACTTGCACACAAATGAACAGTTCATACCAGTTTAAACATTAAACAGTGTTCATCCTTGCAGGAACCTGAAATCATATGAATTTCAAGCGCTCAGCAAGAGGCAAAATTAAAGCTAGGATGATTTGTACATTTCATTTGTAGTAACTGTGGACTTGCACTCACGAACTAATCAAATGTACCCAGTGCAGTGTTTGTTTCTAAGTGCTCTTCTAGGAAGTGCCATGTCTTGAAGTCCCAGAGGCAGTGACAAGTCATTCCTTGGCTGCTGAGCTGAAATGAATATAGATCTAAGGCTGTCTGCTCAGTCCTTGGACATGCCATCATATAGTGCTTAGTTCCTGCAAAAGTGGGCTGCAGTCATACAAATATAACTCAAACTTCTATATCCCTCTAAGTTACTTTTGGTGGATTGTTCCTAGGTCATTCTCATGTCTTCCAACTATTGCCTGCATTGTGTTGATCTCTCAAAATTTGTTCATTTGAACACTTTCTTCGATGAATTGTGACTTAACTGCCAAACTGATGACACATTATGAGGGTAGAGTATACATAAAAGGCGGGTTGCATATTGCAAGGATTTTGGGAGGGTTCAGCACATCACATGAACACATGAAGCTGCCTTAATCTGAACCAGACCCTTGGTCCATCAAAGTCAGTATTGTCTACTCAGACTGGTAGCGGCTTTCCAGGGTCTCAGGCAGGGGTCTTTCACATCACCTACCTGCCTAGTCCCTTTAACTGGAGATGCTGGGAATTGAACCTGGGACCTTCTGCATGCCAAGCAGATGCTCTACCACTGAGCCCCAGCCCCTCCCCAAATTGTTGGACTGCTCCACACAGGCACATCAAGTCACCTTGCAGGATCCCTGTCACCTCAACAGCTGGGCTTGAGATTTCTTGGTCACATTAACAGTGTGACAATGTTAGTAAATTACCTTTTTCATATTTCTCTCTCCCCCTCCTCCCTCCAAGAAGGTTAGGTAGCAAGTGAGGGTTTAGCCTCACAATTCTATTATTTGTTTTATTTTTCTAAGCTGCCTTTCCACGCAACATAGGGTTTCCAAAATGGTGAACAATAACAAAAATTAAAACCATATTTTAAAAACACATAAATATATAAATCAATTAAAACACAACTAAAAAATAAATACATGAACAAGCAGAAGTAGCGATGAGGAGACCGTGATAGGCATCTGCATGGGGAGGGAATTCCATAATTTTGGTGCCATGATCAAGAAGGCTGTTGCCTGGGTTGCCACCTGTCTAGCCTCAGATTGCAGGGGTACCCAAAGCAGGGTCTCTGAAGATTACTGTAGTTGTTGGGAAGATCCATATGGGAGTAGGCAGTACTGATTATCATCAGTGGAAATGAAGCCTTGCCCCAAAGTAACTTAATGAGCTTTATGGGAGACTGGATTGGGACTCCATACTTTCAATCCAGTCCTCTAGCCTGTAAATCTAGTGTAGTTGTTAGTGGATCAGATTAGGATCTGGGCGACCTAGGTCATTGAAGCTTGCTGGGTGACCTTGGGTGAGTCACACAGTCAGCCTAATCTACCTCACAAGGTGGTTGTTGTTTTGCCATTAAGTCACAGCTGATTTATGGCGACCCTGTAGGGTTTTCAAGACAGGTGCTCAGAGGTGGTTTGCCATTGCCTGCCTTCCGCATCACGCCCCTAGTATTTCTTGGAAGTCTCCCATTCAAATACTTGTTAGGGTTGATGCTGAGAGATTGTGACTGGCCTAAAGTCACCCAATCAGCTTCCATGGCAGAGTGGGGATTCTAACTTGGGTTTCCCAGATCCTAGTCTTAACACCTTAACCGCTGCACTACGCTGGCCCTCACCTCACAAGGTTCTTGTATATAAAATGAAGGTGAGGAGGATGTGAGCCATTTTGGATCCTAGTAGGGGGGAAAGGCAGGGTAGAAATGAAGTAAATATATGCTAGACCAGCAGAACAGTTATTGCATGTTTGGCAGAACCCTGGCTTAGGGTCCCAGGCAGGAAGCTTGCTGCAGCTATGCTAGGCTGACTTTGCTTAAGGCTTAGATGGGATGCCTTCTGGAAACTTGGCTGCTCAGAAGAAAGGCAGGCTGTAAATGGTCTTTGTAGTGTTTCTTGAGTTGCTAATCTTCCCAGCAGAGCTGGTACAAAGCTCTCTTTTTCTGATTGCCCCTGCAAGACACTCTTTCTGATTGCTCCTGTGTAATTTTTCAGGATCCAAGCCTGAGACCAGTTAGATCACGAACCACTTCGGCATGGGCTCACCATTCCAGCTAGCCAGGTGGGATGCCTGCACAGAACTGTTGGCGCGCAGCCGCTGGGCACTGAGCCAGTGGTTTGTAGCCTCCCTAAGGCAACCATGGCCTCTCAAGGTGGGGTGCTGTCAGTGCAGCTGCTGCTTCCTGCCTTCAGCAGGGCAAGGGTTGAAGCGCCCTCCCCCTCCCTTCTGGGTGCTTGGCTCCTGCTGCACCCTAAAGCAACGAATTGGCTTTTTCCGCCGTGCATGAATCAGGCAGCATTCAGAGGGAGAATGGGGCAAGGATGAGAAAACATGCTTGAAAAGCTTTCTGGCATCTCCTCCAAAGAGGCCGAACTGCTGCAGGGCTGCATATGCAACCGTACCTGCCGCCTGCTTTTCGGAGGCTGTGCTATTTGCTAGCATGGTCTGTGGGAGCACATGGCGCTGCTGATAAGAATCCCCAGCCCTGTTCTGCAAGCTTTTGCTGGGGAAGGGCGAGGCAGGCTTCGCAGAGCAAGCCCCTCTGCTCGCCTCCACAGCCCCTGTTGCTTCCCCGGCCCTTTTGCTCCCAGCCCGGCTTTGGCAGCCTCACAAACAGCCATTAAGCCCAGCCCATCTATTTTAAACTCTGCCAGAACGGGAGAAAGGGGAAGGCTCCTTTAAAAAAACACCTCCCCTATTTATGGCTCCCTTGCAGCACAAGTCAGGGCGGGGGCCTGCTGCAACATTTTCAAGAGCAGCTTTTAGTTTTTTTATTTTTGAAAGGGAGGCTGGGGCCCCAGCACCCAGGCACAAACAAGCCATTTTTAGCCTCTCCGGGCGGAGCCAGTTTTGTAACCTGATTCCAGACGCCTTTGCTAGGGTGCCAGAGACGGCCAAGCAGGCCTGAGTGCTGCTTTGGCTGTTTTCTTTTGGGGGCTGCTCCCCACCCCACCCCCACCCCCAGCTCAGAGCTCTGCCATAGCAGCGCATCGCTTCGCGGGAAGTTCGAGCCCGGCCCTCGGCATTTCTCCTTGAGGGCCCCAGCAGCCCCGGTGGAGAAGCTGGCTGCGGTTCCCTGTTCGGTGATCTGCTAGGCTGATGTGGCCGCGTTTGCCGCGGTGCCCTCGCCGTTCCCCGCTTGGGTGTCGGCTGCTGACGACAGCGCCCAGAAACCTCGCTCCCTTGCTGCGATTACCCGGTGGGAACCAGAAGAAGAGGCAGCCCGTGCTGTTCTCGTCTGTCAAGGCGGGGGGGGGGGGAGATGTGAGAATCGCCGTCTCCCTCCGGATCGCTGCCCTGGATTAACTGGTGGCTGCTCGGTGCATCTGTGTGCCCCTCGCGGTCACTGGCCATTGATGCCCGGGAGGGTTGGCCTTGGATTTGCCGCTCTCTAGATGCACCTTTTCCCCATCCGAATTCTCAAAACTGCACGGCGGCTTATTTTTGAGTTTTGATCATTCAGATGGGGAAAAGGTGCATCTAGAGAGTGGCAAAACCTCCCGTGCATAAATGGCCACTGTTAGTCCTTTCCTATTTCGCTTGGGTCTGAGCCTCTCTGAGCTCAGTGGCAGAGCTTTGTACGTTCGGGCTGCTGCAGTGACAACAAGGGTCCCGGGGAGCGGCTTCTGCTGCTTTGCCATGAATGGCCCGGAGCCGCCCGAGCATCCTTGTCGGCTGTTTTCACGTCAGCGTTCTCCGAGCACTGAAGGGTCTTTCTCTTGACTCACGAAACTGAAGCTGAGCCAAGCCTCCTTTCTCTCCCCCCCTCCTGGCTCAACGGAGGCATAAGGCAGACAGCCGTCTGCCAAGCCGGAGCCCAGATCAAGGGTAAGCAGGGCTGGTAAAGACAGGTACGGGCACAGATGGGCAGGGAGTGCCTGGGATGGCAGCAGCTCCACTGAGGCCAAGGAGAGCCAAGCAGCGCAGACTCAGCAGCAGCACGAAAGTGCCAAGTGAATCATAGAGTTGGAAAGGGCCACCAGGGTCATCTAGTCCAACCCCCTGCATAATGCAGGAATTTCACAATTGCCTTCTTCCCCACACCCCCAGTGACCCCTACTCCATTCCCAGAAGATGGCCAAGATGCCCTCCCTCTCATGAACTGCCTAAGGTCATAGAATCAGCATCACTGACAGATGGCCATCTAGCCTCTGCTTAACCACCACCAAAGGAGAGTCCTCCACCTCCCGAGGAAGTCTGTTCTATTGAGGAACCAAAGTGGATGGATTTGGCTTGGGTTGATGTTCTCAAACTGCTTTACTCAAGATGGCAGGTATGCTGTAGCTTTTTTTAAAAGTATTTGACAAATTTCTGGAGGATCAATAGCTATTAATCGTGGCAGATAAAACAGAACCTATATCCTCAAAGGCAGTATACCTTTCATTAAGGGCATCGCTATACCTTCCCTAGAGCATGTGGCCGGTCCAGAGTTGAATGCTGGCTGAAAAGGAGGCTGGCCAAGAAAATAATGCTTATGATCCGTAACAGTGAGCTGGCCTTTATAAGGTTATTGCAGAGTAAAAGATTTAGGGACAGTCAATGAAATATCAGGCAAATGTTATGCATGTGTACTTAGCAGTAAGTCTCAATGAATTCAATAGGACTTACTCCCAAGTTAGTGTGCCTTGAGTTCAAAAAGCAATATATGATCAGCAGGTCTAACTGAAATCACAATGCAGGGCATATACTAGTAAGTTCTGAGCATCTAACTGAGCTACATATAAGCATGTTACAGAAAGGCTCCTCAAAGCTAGAAATGACTACAGACCACACCTACTTGTACTGTTCCAGCAGTTAGCAGCCTCATTCTTTAAAAAGGAGTGTCCTTCCTTTGGTTTAGCTATGCCATCCATCCCCTGGCTCCTTTCCCTCATGTTCCACCAGGGTACGTGGTGGTTGTGGACAATGCTGGTAAGTTGCAACTGACTTATGGCAACCCCATCGGGTGTTCAAGGCAAGAGATTAATAAAGGTGGTCTGACATCGCCTGCCTGTGTGTGCTGACCCTGGAGTTCCTTGTTGGTCTCCCATCCAAATACTAACCATGGCCGACCCTGCTTAGTTTCCAAAATCTGACAACATGGGCCATCCAGGTCAGGGCACCCAAATAAATAGCAATCTGCTACTGGAATTCAGCTTTCTGTTGATTTAAACTAACTCTCAGTATAGAGGAACCTGAATTTCAGTTGGGTTTTGTTTCATTTCTAATCAAATTGTGCAGGTTTGTAGTTCTTTTTTGAAGGCTTCTCAACCTGCTGGAAATATAGTGTACATTTCTGTCCTGTGGGCAGCATTAGCCAGGTTTCAAATAGTTTCATGGTACAAGAAATCCACTACAGGAATGTAGATATACGCCTCCCAGGTCACACAACCTTAATTCTGTTCAACAAGAGCTGTCAGCAGCAAGAGATAATTGACTGAAGGGCCAGGCATAGGTGTATACTGTATGGACAGGGAGGGAATGGTGCTGATAAAGGTGCAGCCATTCAAATTGAGGGCACAGGGGAATAGTAAGGCCTTTCATTAAGACCAGGAGGGAGGCATACAGGATGAGCGGGGTGTGGCAGCACTTATGAAAAGGAAGGTTTATGGAGGGCAGCATTACACAGGAAGTTCTGCAAGGAAGCCCATGGGGATGGAGATGCAACTGTGCTAAAGGCCCTTGGCAAGATCTTTCTGGGACCAGTTTCATTCTAGATCTCAACCTGTCATCTGCAGCCCAAGCTATGGCAAGTGTCCCACTGGCAGCTGGTGTCCAGCTGAACCCTGACAATAGGTCCGTGTCAGAGATGTTCTGAGGTTGGTGGGAAAGGATTACCCTCTGGCATAAGGAACTCACCATTTGTTGCAAGCCTAGCTCCAAGAAATGAGCTTGGGAAAACAAACAAGTCCTTCCTAACAAGTATGTCTTCCCCTTAAGCTCTCTCAGCAAAAGCAGACCAGAGTCCTAAACAACAGCTGTTGCCATCCAGTGCCAATTCCCATAAACTCTGTCAGAGCCCCAGCCTACTCTGTGTTTGCATCCTACACCCTTGCATGAACACAAGGCACAATCCAGCTAACATCAAACTCTTGAAGTCCCATTTCTTTCAATGGGACAGATGCTTAGTTCTCCCACCGTGTTAAACCCAGCTATATATTTCTGTTTCATAAATAAAAAGATAGCAAACATTTTCAAATATCAAATAAGTATTGTATAAAAACAAGACAGAGTGCTCTAGAGATGTTTGCATACATAAGAAAGTAAGAAAGGCCATGCTGGATCAGACCAAGGCCCACCAGGTGCCTCTAGGAAGCTCACAAACAAGATAGCTGCAGCAGCACCACCCTGCCTGTGTTCCACAGCACCTATTATAATAGGCATGCTCCTTTGATCCCAGAGAGAATATGTATGCATCATGACTAGTATCCATCTTTACCAGTAGCCATGAATAGCCCTATCCTCCATGGGCATGCCCACTCCCCTCTTAAAGCCTTCCAAGTTGGCAGCCACCACCACATCCTGGGGCAGGGAATTCCACAATTTAACTATGCATTGTGGGAAGAAATACTTCCTTTTATCTGTTTTGAATCTCTCACCCTCCAGCTTCAGCAGATGACCCCGCATTCTAGTATTCTGAGAAAGGGAGAAAAGCTTCTCCCTGTCCATTCTCCATACCATGCATAATTTTATAACCCTCTATCACGTCTCTCCTTAACCGCCTTCTTTCCAAGCTAAACAGCCCTAAGCGTTTTAACCGCATGTGCAGCTGCTGCTCTGTGTGAGAATCTGCTCAACAAATAGATGGTCACCATAGCAGCTTTCATAGTGTTCTGATATGTGCTTGATGCTGGGCAAAGTCATTATAGCTAGTCACCTGTTGTGCCATGTATAGGAAATTGGCAAGAGAGCACATCCAGCATGCCAAAGAAAACCTTTGTACACATAGGGATTGAATTGGGAGGGGTCCCATATATTGGTGTTAAAATTGCTATTGCTGGCCTGTTTTACATTATCTCAGTTGTCCATAATTTTAATATTTTCAAACTAGATTAAGCCTTGAAAGTACACAAGTGATGACTTATATGGGGAAACTGCAAGGTTATTCTTCTAATCCATTGACTGATAAGATATAGTTTAAAAATTGCAATACTTAACTGCTAATTCCATAGTGAACAGTTGGTCTTAAACTTTTTCTTTTATTATTACACACAACATTTAACAACCAAGCTTTGTAAACGATATATTATGTAGTTCTTTTTATTTTCTTTGGTTGAAATGAAGAAATTAGTATGCAGTGAGAAAGATATTGTTAGATAGGATATAACATAAAACAATTTTAGGATTAGAATTTTAAATGCAAAAGATTAAACAAGTAATTAGAAAGATGGAGGAGGAGGATGGGGAAGTTTTTATTTATTTAATTTTTTCAATTAGGAGGTACTTTCAACAATTATATCTAGATATGAATGTTTATGCAGATATTTTTGAGTATTTGTTGAAAAGTGTATATATGATTTTATGGGAAAAAATAAAATATTTCTTAAAAAAAAGTACACAAGTGATAATCAGGGATTGGATTCCCAAACCTGATTTTAAGTCTGCAATCTAGTGATAAAAAGTAGAATGTAGAAGGGTTTCAGATAGGTTTCTTACACCTAAAAATAAAGGACACATAAAGTCCTCCCACATAATGAAGAAGTTTCTGTGCTGCTCTAAAATAACAATGACAACTCTTAAAATATTACTTGTATTATAATTTAAGAAGTTTAAGACTAAAGGCAGGGCCAAAATATATGTTATGCGTGATATGCATTGAGTTACAGGTTCCCAACCCTCAGTCACACATTCATGTGGGGATTAACCTTTAAAAATCTCACCTATGTCCCTCATAGCTCTCAATGCTGTGAAAGAGATCAGGCTTTTCTACTGCACTGTTTTCACCAGTGGAAACAGCTGGGGTGGGGGGAGATGCTTGTGCCTTTCTTGGGTTCCATGTTCCCAGGGATGGACACACAGAAGTTTAGGAAGGGGCAAACAGCCTTCCTTCCACTGGTGGAAACGGCGCAGGAGGGAAGCCTGAAGCCTCTTCTTCCACCTTGCAGCATTTGGTGTCACGCAGAGTGCCTGGAAAGTTTTAAAAGGTTAGCTCCTTCATGAACACGTGATTGAGAGTTGGGTCAGGCACCCATGACCCAACTTGTGTCACATGTACCATGTATTTTGCCTTAGATAAACTAAATACTAGTCAATTTCAGATTTTGTTCATTAAAAATAAGGCACAGTGGAGGCATGAAGCTAATGCATTGTTGTAGGAAGATCTACCCTGGCAAATGATCTTTCTCCGTTTTCAGGATAGCTCGCTGTTTCAGCATGTTTTAATTAAACCTGCTATTTAGATATCCTCCACAACGCCAGATAAAGGGCTATAGTGTTCTACATCTAAACCAATATATCTAATTCTCAGCATCTATGGATATTTAAATCTGCAGATCTAGGCCATTTACAGACTATGTGCATTTTCCTGCCAACTTGGAAGACTACCAGGTTTGCAGAAAAGTGTGAAACTCAGGAAAAACAAAGGGAGATGGTGGTAAAATCCCTCCAAATAGAGAAGTGCTGTTGGTGCATGCACAGACAACACAGTTCCATTGGAGTTGCTGCCTCATGGTGAAGGCAGCAGTACAGATGGGGAGAGAGAACGAGAGTGGTGGGCACAGCAGCAAGGAGGTGGGTAGACAGCTGGCAGCTAAGCAAGTGGGCAGTTGGGGCCAAGAGGAGGTGCTCCCCATCTATGAACTGGGTGATTGGAAGGAGCTGCCCCCATCCTCCTGCTGATTGGGCAGGAGGAGCCATTGCTGCCCCCCCAAGCTGTGAGCTGGGTAGGCAGGAGATGAGCCACTGCCCCCCACTTTAGGTGAGTGGGGGAAGATGAGCTGTAGAGCTAGGCAAGTGGCAGCAGTGCTTCAGCTGGGCAAGGTGTTTGGCTAGCAAGTGGCTTGCCTGTTACCATCTGAGGAGGAGGGAGAATGGGAATGGGAGAAGGAGCAGCAGTGATGCCAAAGAGCAGACTGCCCAAATGCCTGGCAAGTGGCTGGCCCACAGGCAAGGGGATGGGATTCCTCCTCCAAGAGTTTTGTGTGTCTCAGCTTGTATTACCTGTACAGAGCTATTCCATTGGGCCTATGGTTGAGGCCAGCTATGGTTCCCTATATATAAATATAGGCCTTCCTAACCCCCACTGTGGTTATATCTTCCCTATTCAATCTAGGATTTATCCCATCTGCTCTATATTCTTGTAAGCCGCTCTGAGCCCAGTTCTTGGCCAGAGAGAGCGGGGTAGTAGGTGGAAATAATAAATAAATATTATTCTATACCTAAAAATGACCTGGATGGCCAAGGCTAGCCTGATCTCGTCAGATCTCAGAAGCTAAGCAGGGTCAGCCCTGGTTAGTATTTGGATGGGAGACCACCAAGGAATACCAGGGTTGCTGTGCAGAGGAAGGCACTGGCAAACCACCTCTGTTAGTCTCTTGCCATGAAAACCCCAAAAGAGGTCGCCATAAGTCGGCTGCGACTTGAAGGCACTTTACACACACAAAAACACAGCATTCAGGTTACATGGGATCTTGTAGGTCTGAAATGCATTGGGAAACAACTAAAATGTCATTGATGGAAGACTTTGCTGAATCAGAGCCTACTTGCCATAGAACCCATTTGGAGGCCTATGAGATGGTGGTGATGACATTGAAGAAAGCATTCTTCTTTGACACCATAGCATTAAGCTGAATGTCATCCAGCCAAATGATCTAAGATGGTTAGAAGTTTATGGAACCCAAAATCAGAACCTCTAGAGGATGGAATGTTGTCTACTCACTGTGATTATTTTGCATAATTTTATTCTGATAAAACTTCTCTCATCATCCAATCTCAACTTGGACACCAGTTTGATTATAGATCAATTACCAGAGGTGTTGGAAACAACTGCTTGTCAAGGTTATATTATATGGAACATTTTGGATCTCTAACTCTGGCTGAAGTGGGCAAAAACATCACATAGACAAAAATTCCTCTTCTAGAAGTTCTAGAGGAACCTAATTTCAGTTTAGGAAACTGAGATTTATGTGTACCAGTTCCTAGACCAGAGGTTCCTTCTGTGTTTGGCTTCATCTCCCCAAAATAATTACCTATGGATAACAGGCATGTAAATAAATAAACCCATATCCTTAGCCAGCTATGTTTAATACATGTTACTGAACTGGAATTAATTTACAAATTCAGCACTATTACACTTGTGCTTTTAAAGACGTGGCTAATCTGTTATAGAACATAACTGTCTCATTTTAGGTGTTTATGTATACTATTCATCTTGTTTTTTCCTGTTCATCATACCCATTTCAAATGGATCTTTCACTCTTCAGTAGACTGTATTGTTGTTTGTTCCAACAGGGCAAAATACTTTTTGTATAGCTTCACTTTGTAATAATGTTCCAAACTCAGAGTATACAAACCTGCCCGCTGAGGTTACTGTTTAATGCATGTGACAAAATGGGTTCTGGCCCACAAAAACTTAAGCCACAGTAATTTTTGTTGTTGTTTTTGCCACAACAGACTAACACCACAACCCTTCTGGAAGGCATCCCTGCCAATAAATTTTTGAACAAATGGTGACACCTTTCGAGAAAACCAGGTACTGCACACTGGAATTGCACATCAACCCAAATTATTCTTTAATGGCAACTTAAGTCACTGAACACTGCTGATCAAATCTAAGAAATGGGCTCCTGGCTCTTTCACTCCTCATCACAGCAGTTGTGAATCAAGGCTTTGTCTCTTGGACCGCAATGTGCCTGAAGAAGGGTACTCAAAACGCTGCCAGCAATATCTTTAAACTAGTGGTTAGCCCTTTCACAAGCACCGTCCATTTGGGCATTGAAAAGAAACCCAACAACATATGGATTCTGATCCAACCCTTAAAAAAAATCTGACATCCCATAGTGCTGTCTGGTGAGGAATGGCGATGTGAAGCTAGCCCCTCCCCTCCGCCACAGAGGTCTATAAAATTATGCATGGTTTGGAGAGAGTGGACAGGGAGACGTTTTTCTCCCTCTCCCATAATACTAGAACACGAGGTCATCTGCTGAAGCTGGAGAGCGAGAGATTCAAAACAGATAAAAGGAAATATTTTTTCACACAACGCATAGTTAAATTGTGGAACTCCCTGCCCCAGGATGTGGTGATGGCTGCCAGCTTGGAGAGCTTTAAGAGGGGAGTGGACATATTCATGGAGGAGAGGGGTAGTCATGGTTATTAGTTAGAATGGATACTGGTCATGCTGCATACCTATTCTCTCAAGTATCAGAGGAGCATGCCTATTATTTTGGGTGCGGTGGAACACAGGCAGGATGGTGCTGCTGCAGTTGCCTTATTTGTGGGCTTCCTAGAGGCACCTGGTTGGCCACTGTGTGAACAGCCTGCTGGACTTGATGGGCCTTCGTCAGATCCAGCAGGGCCTTTCTTATGTTCTTATACAGCTTATTTGGGGCATTCCAGATTTTTGAAATTCCCTGACTGCTAGATCAGGCTGAGGAATGATGCACGTAACACACGAGACACACCATCCAGCCTGCTCATATGCACATATAAATTGATCAAGGCCCCACTCTGCTTATAAACACAGAAATGAGTGTGCAGCAAAAGGAGAAGGATCTTCATTGTGACTATTAGTAATGTGCACCTATTTTCACCACTATGATCTCTTGTGAGGACTCTACCCCCTGCTACACCTCTCTGAAGCAGGCATCCTTAAGGAGGTGCCCTCCCTCTCCTGTTACTCCTCCATAAGGACTTCACATGTCTTTTTTTCTGCTGCTGGGCGTCAGCCTTGCAACTCACCTTTCTGAGAGCTGAATGAATATGCCACAATCCAACAGTAATAAATTTGGTAGCTTGCAACACAAACTCTGCTGTAAGTAATGAATCAAGAGAATTGTGGTTTGCCTTCGCAGATGAGATGATAATAATTGGATCTGACTAAAGGAGCTTTGACTCTCAAAAGCGTATATCCCAAAAATCTTGTTGGTCTCTAAGGTGCTATTAGACTAAAATTTAACTCTTCTGCTGTAGACCAACACGGCTACCCTTCTGAAACTAATAACTGCAATATGTCTCTGTCCTGGTGGGCCCTACCTTAGGCAAAAAAATGGTCCCATCTCCATTTTATCTTTAAGTATTGGAGGGGAGATTATTCTACCTAAACCCTCCTTTAAATGAAGAAATAGTCCCATCTCCATTTTATATTTAGCCTGGCATGTTTGGGGGGGGGGGCTCTTGTTGTGTGTTGAGCGGGGAGTATGGAGAGGCTTGTGGCCCAAATGGCAGGAGTTGATTTTGATATCCTGGGACTTGCTTTAGAGAAAAAGGAAATGGAAGAGATGGGATTATTTCTGTCTTTAGCCATTTTTGTTTTTCTCTGTACATGGAGGGGGGTGGGGAGATAACGTTGGTTCCCTGAGTATGGAAACTGAGCTGATTCTGCTGTCCTGGACCCTACTTCAATTAAACAAACGTTCCCATATTTTCAGGCCCAAGTACCTGAGAAGGCAGTGTTTACTCTGGATTCAGATTCATATGGAGATTTGGGAGCCCTAGGGTTGCCATGTCCCTCTTCGCCACCAGCGGGAGGTTTTTGGTGCAGAGCCTAAGGAAGGCAGGGTTTAGGGAGGGGAGGGACTTCAATGCCATCGAGTCCAATTGTCAAAGCAGCCATTTTCTCCAGGTGAACTGATCTCTGTCGGCTGGCGATCAGTTGTAATAGCAAGAGATCTCCAACTAGTACCTGGAGGTTGGCAACCCTAGGGAGCTCAGAGTTAAAATCCTCACTAAGCCATGGAGCTCACTATGTGACCTTGGGCCAGTCACACACTCTCAACCTACCCTACCTCATAGTATAGTTGTGAGGAAAAGAGAGAGGAGGAGGAAGTATTCCCTTCCAGACACGAATGAAATGTTTACTTTAATTATCTCAGTGAAGAGTTCATGACATCAGGGTAGGACAATGAAGCTGGTAGGAGTTTGGAGACCATGTCCTATGAAGATAATTCACAGTGGGTAGCCGTGTTAGTCTGTCTGCAGTAGTAGAAAAGGGCAAGAGTCCAGTAGCACCTTAAAGACTCACAAAAATATTTTCTGGTAGGGTAGGAGCTTTCGTGAGCCACAGCTCACTTCTTCAGATATTTTTGTGAGTCTTTAAGGTGCTACTGGACTCTTGCCCTTTTCTACTACATGTCCTATGAGGAGAGGTTGAGGGAGTTGGGAATGCGTTGAAGAGATGCTTACAAGGTGATATGATTGCCACCTTATGATACCTAAAGGGATGCCATGGGGAGAATGGGGCAGATATGTTTTCAGTTGTGTTGGATGATAAGACTCAGACTAATTGGTATATTGGGCATATATAGGACTCGGGCTAATGGTGAAGTGTTTGACACTGGAACAGTCTCCCTCATGAGGTGGTGGATTCTACATCAATGGAGGTTTTAAAGGATCATTGGATACCAATGTGTCAATGATATTATAGTTGTAGTTCGTGCATTGGCAGAGGGTTGGACTAGATGATCCTGGAGGTCCCTCCCAAATTCAAAATTCAAAAACAAATCTTTCCTGTCATCTTACAGAATCCTCTTTCTTTGAGATTCAGACTATTATGAGTGATATAAAGGAAAGATCCTTATGGGAACAAGACATATTCTGGCCACTTAAAGAGCATATGTTTTCCATGTTCTTTTATAAATGCTCATTGGCTGTTCCCCCAAGGTCTTTTTCCAAAAAGATAGAAACGGAAAATAGCTGGCATGACTCTTCGTTCAGAACTGGGCCAATCTTCCCTTGAGGCAAGGGCTTGGTTACTAGCATTTAGGTCAGGGGGTCAAACGTAAGGCCCACATGCCGTATCTGGCCCCTTGAGAACTCTTATCCAGCCCATGTACCAGCTGAGGTGGCCACCCCTCCCCCCACTCTTGATCTGGGCTGGTAAGGCATGGCCCGGCCCAACCAAGTGGCTTTTATGTCATATCCAGCCCTTGCAACAATTGAATTCGACACTCCTGATTTAGATTGTTCATCAAGTCGTATTTGGCACTCCTGAAAGAGGACTGCTATAGGTCAATATGGTTTAAGACTGCCTTTGAAAAACTCCTGGCTCTCGGTGTTAACCTGGACACTATGCAGGCCTGGGCCTTCATGCAGCATTTGCTTTGGTGAGAAATCATGTATGATTAATTAATCACCAAAGCTCTGCTTTTAGAGCACACCTCACCTGTTCATCCCAAGTTTTTGGTATCCCCCCTCCGATATCTCTTCCCTCCTATACCTATCTGTTGACCTCTAAAAGTCTGTTAAGAGCATTCATTCTGGGCAGACTAAACGCCCACTCCTTGGCAGTTATGAGGGGAAGGTTCATACCTTTACCTTATTCCGAACAAATCTGCCCCTGATCCTTAGGTAACATCAACACAATTGCTCACATTCTTTAAGAGTGTCCTTTGTATGCTAATCTCAGGCGCTGCTATAGTTCACCATGTTTGCCAGTTTATTCTGATATATATCCTTATGACCTAGTTACATATCTAATTGCTGACAGGGATCCAAAAAGAGCTCCAGCAGTTGCAACAAATGTTTACACCTTTTGTCTATTGGTTGGTAAGTGATTAACAGCCAACTACTCACTGCTCAAGATCAATGTATCACAGAGCTTCTATTGGATAAAAGGAAAGGAGAATAATTAAAAGCACCTCTGAGCCTGGATTCACTGATAGCAGTGCGTATGCCATCCCCACATAATCCATAAAGTGAGGGGATAGTTTTGAACCTGGAAGAAGAAAGGAGGAGTTTAAAACAACAACAGGGAAGTCCAACGTTGGGGACAGGAGGGCACAGAACTACGTTGGTGTTTCTCCCTGATGAAGGCGGCTGTTCTACATTCCTCTCCTACGCATATCTACGCAGAAACAAGCTCCACATAAATCCCACTGGACTCAAAGAAGGACTGGCATTTTAAAGGGCTGCTCAATAACTGAGCCTCTGAAAAGATGGAATCTTTTAAAAAATGTCATGCAATGGGACAGGTGAGTGGAGAGAGTGGTGACATTCATCACCGTGATGTTAGAGGCACAAATAAATACCCCTGCTGCTTGCCCAACCACCTTTTCACAATTGGTGCATGGGGTGGGGGGAGGATGAGAAACTGCATTTCCTCAATAACAATACAGGGAGGGTGGAGGGCTAGGAAAGTATAATTTTCTCCCAACCCTGGGAAGGATGTTTTAGTTATTTACCTTTTACAAAATTCATGCACTACCTTTCTGTCCTCATAAGGGCCACCAAGGCAGTTACAAGCGACCACAGCTGCACATTAACTGGACAAGACAATTGCCTGGGACAGCCCTTGCTTTCTGTGGGTTAGATCCAGCCAACTTTTTTAAATCTCACCCAGTTCCCCTCCTTTTTACAGCTCCCATTGCACATGGCTTTTGTACATGCAGGTCCCAGGACCTCCAGCGCAGCCTTTGCTGATGGTCAAAACAGACACATCCTTTGTTTTTTTACCAGCAGAAAAACCGGTTGGATCCAACCAATTGTGCCCAACCTGCCTGCTCCTCTTGATAGCGCTCTCTCCCCTTAGGCTCTAGGTCCATAGCAGAAATTCCTTATTTTCCTCAGAAGCCTGCAAGAGAGGGTTCTGTCATCTTCATTCTACAGATACAGATATGATACTGAGAGATAGTGATCTGAATCAGGCCACCCAGCGATTCCACGGCAGAAGCCAAACCAAAACCAGCTGAGAGAATCTTTTAGCTGTTCCATGGCCTCCTTTGCATAGTTGGTTGCTACTGCTTTGATGTTTTCAAAATGCAGATCCTAACAAAAACTATTGTTAATAATCACATACTTTTCTGCTAAGGAATGCCGAGCTGCACAGAATACTGCATGAAGCTGTAATAGGAAATGAGGAAGAATTCACTAGGTGATCCTCAGCAGAAGAGTTGAGAGCCACTGTGGTGTAGCAGTTAGAGGGTTGGACTAGGATCTGGAAAATCCAGGTCTGAGTACCCATTCTGCCATGGAAGCTCACTGGGTAACCTTAGGCCAGTCACTCTCTCAGCCTAACCTACCTCACAGGGTTATGAGGATAAAAAGGAGAATGTGTTGGGGGAAAAGTGGGTTGTAAGTCAATAAATATCCATCATCACCTGTCCCATCCCATCTGCAACATTTGCAAAGAGCTTTGGCAAACTCCTTAAACTCTCTAGTAATGCTGTTCTTCTCCCAATCAGCCACTTCTGAAACCATTACAGTGAGAAAACACAACACTGCTGCCCAGATTATTCAATCTTCAATCCAGGAAGGCCCATCAGCCTACGGATCATGCCTGCTACCCATCCTAAATCAATCATCTACAACCAGGCCCAGCTGCTGTCTCCATCATTCTGATACTTTTGGGTACCCTCCTTCCTCCACAGAAAGTTTGAGCTATCCTGACAGGCTTGCCATTTGCCTGCTGCCTGAAGAAGAACCCTTGCCAGCATTCCACTGTCAATGTTCTCCTCTCTGAAGGAGTTCTCACTTGGCAGGCTCTGTTCCCCTTTCCTTTTGTGAACAACCTCAATGCAGAATTTCATTTATTTATGTTTCAATTTATACCCCGCCCTCAACCCACTAGCCGAAGCTCAGCTCAGGGTGGCTAAAATTAATAAATAGAATACCGGTAAATATCACACACGCTGAGCCTTAGGTCTGAAACTGGATGTAGGCCTGCTTCGTAATACAATGACACAAAGCCCCCTCAATTTCGGTTGTTACCATCACCAGATGCTTAGCTGTGGCTGAGTTGCCTTGTTCATGCATGTGTACTCTTCATGCTGAGTGATGTAGAGCCAAGACCTCGTGAAGTTAGGGCTGTTTTATCAAGCCAGGATGCTCTTCTGAGGTAGTGCATTTCAGGGCCTCTCTTCTCTTGCACCTTCATTGAACTTGGACTATTCTCAATGCCCAGCCTACTAGGAGCGGTACATTGTTAAGCATTCGCAAATCTAGCAATTTAATTTTCAGTATGGTATACTTACAGGGTTTATGTCCTTATTATCCATCTCCCCCCCCCACACACACACACACCCCGGGGTAATGCATAGCTGAAGGGGATGCCTCATGCCATTGAGTTATTCCAACATGTCTTTCTATCCAAGAACTGTTGGCTTCACCGCTTCAGGTACAGTTTACTGCAAGGTACAGTTTACACCACTGAAAAGGTTTTCAGTTCTGTCACAGAAGGAGACATGGTCCCTAAACAAATGGGGAAATGCCACTTACAAGCCAGAAGTTACTACCCACATGATCCCTGTGGTGCAAGCCTTACCTTTGGCCCAGGCCTGATGGTCCTGTCCAAGTCTTATCCCACTTGAGTGCCAAATATGAGCATTAGTATGGGGTATAAATACATAAAGAAAATATGCACAACATACCACCACCAAAACCAGCCATTAGCAGCCCTACACTATCCACTTCCTGTGACATTGGTTTCAGCTTCTTACTGGCAATAATTATAGATAGTTCACTGTTACAGCACTTATTATTGTGCAGTGTGGATCAGGTGATGGTCATGCTGCTGATTCTTCTCACACTTCTGTGATTTTGCAGAAGCCTTAGGCAATTTCCACTGTCCTGCCCATTCTACAGATTATACCATTTTATTGTATGGCTTTTCAGTTTTGTAATTCTGTTTGTTTTTCCAGTGCATTTTAAAATTTTGAAACCGTTCTTATTGCATTTTACACATGTTGTTTTTGTTACATATACATTGTTTTATACTGCTCCTATTGTACTGTTTAATACAGACAGGCAGATACGGACGGACGGATATAGTTCCCCAAAGGCCAATCTCTCTGCACATACCCCCATGCACCAGTTAACAGTTCTCTGGCTGCTGCCTTCTGATCACCCCACCCCCTCCACACACTAGAGCCCTTTCCTTTTCAGCAGTGGCTCCTGCTTTATGGAACTGGGTCCTGAGGTAGGGCTGGGCTACGTGTACACATTTTATTTAAGAATTAAAATTCTGCCACCTCCCCAAGGTGGATAATACAGCATTTTTAGTAGTTTGCATAATTTATTCTGACTTTGCTACTCATGGGGTAGGCTACAGAGCTATGGAAGGCCCAGAAGCTTTACCTACAACCACTAGAAATCTTATTCAACCACCTTGAAGTTTCAGTGGATATTATGCACATGCTTTCAAATGCCATCTTTACAGTCATAAGGGCTACAAAAGGACATTGCCAGTTGGGATGCTATCTGAATCAGGTATGACAGAATTACCTTTTTTAAAAGCCCGTTCCTTTCAGGGGTTTACCAATGCGAACCAAGTTGATTCTTCTGAGATCCAGCAAACATAGCTGCTAATGAGATGCTCTATCCAAGTCAGCAGCACAGAGGAGGCACTTTGATGTCAGTTTTCAATTTACTCCAGTGGAACAGTGAGGCACCGCAGGCATTATTGAAGGGGTGGCATTCATTTCTGATCCTTGCTAGGCTTACACTGGCAGCAGGCCTTTTCCTCAAATGTGCTGCTGAGAGCATTTCCAGCCCCTGCTCTCAATGTAAAAAGCACACTCACAGACGGGGAACTCCTACACTTTAACTTTGATGTTTCTGCCAAGATTTTACTACTGCTCAAGTTGTGGATTACTGTGATCTCTCTTGCATTGCGGTTTCTGCAGACTAGCAGCTGATAATTGTGTGTGGGGGAAAGAAACAACACTGACCATTTTTGGTAAATTGATAAAAGTATTACATTGGTAAATGCTTTATGCTCTATAGTGGGCCCCTTCCTTTTATATCATCTATGGGTGGCCTCATCCTGTTCACATGGATCAGGTAAACCTTATTATTTACAGCTCAGTATAAAATAAAAATGTTTTAAATGAGGACACATCCCTTTTTTGTGACACTAAAGATATCCTGATCTGGGGTTTCCATCCTTTGGGCTAGGACACTCTGTTGGGTATTACCTGGCAGCTCCACAAACTCTGCTAAGATATCTGAAGAAGTGAGCTGTAACTCACAAAAGCTCTACCGTGCCAGACATTCTGTTAAGTCTTTAAGGTGCTACTGGACTCTTGCTCTTTTCTACTGCTACAGACAAACACTGCTAGCGTGGTGTAGTGGTTAAGAACGGTGGTTTGGAGCGGTGGAGTCTGATCTGGAGAACCGGGTTTGCTTCCCCACTCCTCCACATGAGCGGCGGAGGCTAATCTGGTGAACTGGATTTGTTTCCCCACTCCTACACACGAAGTCAGCTGGGTGACCTTGGGCTAGTCACGCTCTCTCAGTCTCACCTACCTCACAGGGTGTCTGTTGTGGGGAGGGGAAGGGAGGGTGATTGTAAGCCGGTTTGATTCTCCCTTAAGTGGCAGAGAAAGTCAGCATATAAAGACCAACTCTTCTTCTTCTACCCATCGTGATCTGTCTGTTAAGATGGAAAGACACATTTGATTTAATTTATTAATATCCCACTTTTCTCTGCAGTTGGGACTCAAAGCAGCTTAGAATATCATTAGCCTTCTCTCCATTTTCCTCACAACAATCTTGTGAGATAGCCCATGATGAGAGTGTGTAATAAGCCCAAGGTCACCCAGTGAGCTTCCGTGATAGAAATGGGGTTTTGAACCCAGGACCTAGTGTGCCAGTATACCCACTACGCCATACCAGTGCAGTAGTAAATCTTGGCAAAAAACAACAACAGATGTGTTGAACACGACCATGCAACATTATCAAGATGAACTTACCCGGCTTCCTCCATCCTTGAACTGGAGTTCAGCAACATCTTTCTACTCTGGAATAGTACATTTAGTGTTGCCTTGAGATCAGAAAAACTAGTGACTACAGCGCTTGCACAAATATGTAAGATTTCAACATTGCTCCAGACCAACATTTTAATATGGATCAAGGCATCTCTGGGGACCAAGCTTCACAAGACACTGGGCAGCCATGAGGGCATTTAATAGTAAAACCCAGCCACAAGGAGCCCAGTTTGAAGGTAGGGGGAGAGAGGGAGACACTGGGACCTGGAGAGGTTTAACCCTCCTCCCCATTTTCCCTGATGAAAATCCAACCCTCCCAAAGAACTTTTAGCCACAGTGCGGAAAACAGACAGGTTTGATAACTGCTTTTCCCTTTGTTGAAACAAATGGAGTGCAGAAGAGATTTCTACCAGGAAAACATCACACGGCAGGAAACTGTAAACAGCTCTTGGTCTTTTCAACTTTATTGTGTCCAAGGATCAAATGACTGATGCCTACCTTCACATAGTTCTCTCATTCTTTGTGTCATTTTGAATAAGCTTGTGTTTTGAGTTGAATTTTGACAAATATTCCTATCAAGAAATTGAAATTTGACAGCCTGTTAAAAACTCCACATTGAATGCCTCAAGGTGCCTTCTTAAGTACAATGAACTAACACTGGGCCTTAGCAGCAACCTCTGTGAATGTTAGCATACAAAATTAGAGGGATGCAGGGCCAGCGTGGTACAGTGGATAGTGTTTTGGACTTAATCCACAGAAGCCTTGGTTCAATTTGCTGCTTATCCTGGGTGACCCTGAGCAGTCATTCTCTTTCATTCTAACCTACCTCATTGGGTTGTCTGGAAGGATAAAAGTGGGACAATTCTCATTTATGCTGCCTTGATCTCATTAAAGGAAGGAAAGGATAAATGTGACTAAATTAAAAATAGGATCAAGAAGAAACCCAGCTACTGGAGTGAGAGAAGCCCAGACTGTGGTTTCTTGGTTGTCCAATCCCCAACAGTTGACTGGTCTGTCACATTCATGCTGATGCATCTTGCGCTCATTGTCTTGGCCTAGCTGCATGAGCATATCCTAGTAGACAGGGATGTGAGAGAGCTAGGTCACTTGAAACGTGGTGGTGTAGAAGTCAACCACAGTCAGACACATGTGCCCCACAGCTAGGTGTCTAGCAGTTTATTATATACACATATAACTTTATACACAATTGGAGAGCCAAGGGTGCAGAGTGTATGAGTACAGATACTGATATTTCTCATGCACAAAAGCTTGACTTGGCCCAACAAAATGGCACTGAAACTGAAAAAATATACAAGAAATTTGAAATGTGATGCTGCATCTGTCCCAGAAAAGTCAAGAGGGACAAGCTGGGAACCCTTCTCCTTTAGGGTGCAACTGTGTTCCCTGATCACCGCAACACTTCTTCCCTTTCAAGCAGTTCTCATAGAGACCATTTTGCTCCTAGACTTTTTGAAGTATAAAAAAACAAACATTTTACTCCTGAGATAAGCATGCAATAATAGTACAAATACAACTAAAGTCTGAACTTGACTAGGATGACTCTTTCCAGACTTAAATGTAAGACAAGCAAAATACATACACCTGGAGCCCATCTCTCTCTCTCCTTCCACCCTCAGAAGTAGTCCATGAAAACAAAAATTGCCTCTCCCGTTAAATCCAAGAGTTAATGTTTTGCGGAGACCCATTTACAGCAAGCAGTGAAGCAGGTCCTTGCATTGGTGTAGAGCAGCATATGCCCATGGACTGAACTCCCACATTACATACCAATAGCAGCAGAGTGTATAGACAGGCGCACTCCAAGGGCTCATGGCAAGTTGCTGGTGTTGTTCTCAGTGAGATATTGGCTAGCTAAAGTTCCTCCCCCCAGCAGGTACTATTGTCATTGGCTTTCTAAAACTGTACCAGCTAACTCAGCCCAACAGGCAGACAAATGGGCACTGAAATGATTTGGTCCTTTGTGATGGACAGGATCTGTATGGAAAAACAGATGCAGGCATGTAGGCAGGACTACAGACATTAGAGCTGACAGTCTCTTCACTAGTTTTCAACAGAAGCCAAGTTCTGTACAGTGCAGAAACAGATATGGCAAGTAAAATTTAGCCAGCAACTCCCTCCTAGGCCACACAGAAGGCTTTCTTTGGAGTCATCGGACTGAACATCATCCCTAGTGCAACACTCCATCCTTCACAGGGTCGTATCGGAACTGGTATGTCTGATAGATCATACAGCAGGTCCAGGCTATGAAGGTGCTAGTAAAGAGAAGGTGGCTCCTGTTCCAGCTGAAAGGGCAAAATCGGTTATTAACAAAAAGCACAGTGCAGTAGTAACCTCTAGCGGAGGATGGGAAGAAAAGTTTAAGGCAGCAGTTGCCACCTCCAATACAAAAGGAATAGAGACTACAGTCCTCCTCTGGTGTGCTCTTAAATACAAGGGTATTTAATCTGGAAACCCTCCTTCCTGGACCTTATTTGTAAAATAAGGGAACCCCTTCTGGGTTCATACACCAAAGCTAGCAGTTCCTATGTATTGCTAGAGAGATAGCTGGCTATGTATTCCAAAAGGCTGAGAAGCTGATTGACCATCTACATGAAGGCAACAACAAAATACATGCAAAGTTCTGCTACAGGAATCCACACATCTGGACATAAAGTGTCGGCAAGCTGTAAAGGGCAACAAACAGGCTGTGCTGATCCAGCAGGAACAGACTTGAAAGATTACTTACAGAAGCCTCCAAAAGAGGGTCTGAATGAATAAATGCATGCAGAATGGCTTTGCTGGGCAGCACCCCCTTTACTAAAAAGTATGCTCTGGGGCTCTCATTACCCTCAGAGCCATTTCAACACAGGACTTATTATACTCCTGCCGTCTTCTGATGAGCTAAGAATTACACTAAAAAACCTCTTAACAGCCTCATTAGAGCTATAACAGCAAGGAGTCAAGTGGCTTTACTTTTAACTTTGTCGTTCAAAATTAACCAAATGTCATCTTGAGCAAACTAGTTCTTTTGCAAACTGGCTCTAGGTAACATGAAACACCGCTGCCAGTTCTATGGCAACACACCCACAGGCATAAGATACCCAACAACCATCTTGAAGGATTTTACTTTAGTTAATGAGGTAGAACCAAGGAGAGAAGGGCAGATTTTCATAAATGTGACCGATGGCAGCCACCTGGATAACAATGAGACCGACTGCAACATTAACAACAAATGCTGGGTCCTGACTTAGCAAGTTATGTTCTTACAACAAAATGGAGTGGGACACAGAGCGCTATACAAAAGCCATAGGATAAGCTAGCTTTGCTTTGGGCAGACTGAGTTCCCTTTGTTTCAAGGCAGAAGAGGCTGCCAGTGAGTGTACTTGCACATCACTGATATCTTTCTCTCTGGCAATCAAATAAGTTGGAAACATGTACAACAATGAAGAATTGCAAACTATACTATCTGTTTGGAAGAATTCCATACATCATTTCTGTACCGACTGAACCCTGTATGTCACTGCATACATTCACTATATCTCTCAAATGTGAAGAGAGCTACTGAAGACAAATAAACTGCTTTCTACCTTACGAACTGCACCCATTTCTGTTGGTGCATTTTAGAAGACATGTTCACAGTGCAGAGCTGCTTTCTATCCAAGGCAAATGTCAAGCTGCAGAAACTGATTCTGATGCGCACCCAACAGGACGGCTCGGAACTATCAAGATAAGATCCGGTTGAATTCATGTGCCCTGACAGTATATTACTTTCCAAACAAGCCCTACAGATATTTCCTTATGCAGTTTTGCCAGTACGTCACAATTCCTGCTACTCTAGTACTGACAGGCTGCCTGTACTCATGCTTCCCCCTCCATCAAGTACATACCCCTTCCACAATGTTCTGTAAGAGGCTATGTATGGGTACATGTCTAGCAAGAACTCTAATTATACAAACTGGTTGGTTTCATTGGTGCTCAGTCTGGTTGAAAGCAAACCACTAATGATAAAACCCAAACCCTTTCAGACATGCAAGGTATTCAGATTCAAAGAACAGTCAGAACCATGTCCTTTTCCTTACCCTGAAGTTAAAAAACCAAACAAACGTGGAAGGCTTATTGCTGTTGAACAAAACTGTGCTTAGTAGTTATGCTGTCTGAAAATTAACCACATTGCTACAATACTGAAAAACTCACATCCTTTAATATTTTTGGTTCCTTATAGAGCTTAAACAGAATTACTAGCTTTATAAAAACAAAACCTGACAACAAGAAAAATATGCTATTTACAAGATCTGGAACTTATGAAAAGGGTTGAATGGTCCAGAGAGTTTTTTTGTTTTTTTTTAGGATTATAAAACAAGGCAAGCACTAGAACAGGAAGGAAACTTTGTACAGTGTTTGTCTATATTCTTCTCCTTGTTACTGAAGTGATGGAGGGATTAACTGAAGTGATGGAGGGATTAAGAATTCTGTACAGTCCAAACCCTTCATGGCAATCCTGAAGGAAGCTGCTCAACTGAAATAATCATACTTAATATGAGGCTTTCAAAAGCAAGGCTCAATAGAGTCTAGCAGCACTGTGCGGGCTCTAGCTTTTCCCTGCAATTCTGGGAATCAAAGGTAATGCTGGAAAAACTGCACTGCCTTGTGTAAAATGTCGCTTATTATAGTAGCTTCACCTAGAGGGAGCAAGATCTTAGACTAGTACTGGATTGGTCGATACAGAGATGGTTCTTCCACCAGGCTTACAAAACGTGCAGAATGGGGTTAGCAAGCTTTGCTACTGCAGACACATACTGGCACTAGCTAAACCCCCTACCAGCAGCAGCTTGATGAAAGTCAAAAATACTTTCAAAAACTGACCTACGAAGGCCATACCACCCAAAAAGGAGGCACAGAATCAGCACACCAATGAGCCTTCTCATCCTATCTTAAGAGCATCCAGCATAAGACAGCTGTCCTCAATCTTAATGCCTTGATATTGGTGCTCTATGGTAGCGACTCTCTTCCCAATACACAGCATTTCGAAGAGGCCCAGTGCATTCTGTCTATGGTAGGGCTGTCTCTAACCAGGAGGGGGCAGCTTCCGGGGTCCAAGGGAGGAGCACTTGGGACGGTCACTGGATTAACACAGCCACTCCACACAACAGCACCGTGAATGCGTATGTGGGGTCAGAATCTGGCCCAGACGCATTCAGCTAGTCACCAAAGGAACAAGGCCAGCAAACGCCAACTCCCTGAGGCAAAATCAAGCACAGCTGGCAGCACATTCAGCTGTGAGGCCATTGTTCAAAACCAGGTAGATGCTTCCTTCCACAACAGGGTCAATTTCTGAAAATGCAGGTGCCTACGTTTTCTTCATCCCACAACTACTGTGGCTGGAACATGTGTAGAAGTGTACAGTTCATTAGAAAATTTGCTTGGGAAGGAGGGGAAGGGGGGAAATTGCAATTTCTGCACTGTGGTTGGATTTGAATGAAGTTGGCAAATACATAGTTGGATTGTCAAAATGTAAAAGGATGGGATGGGAAGAGTGACTTGAACGAGTTCCAGAAAAATCACAAGGGACCAGATTAAATGTTCTACTGATACTATCCTTAGCTAGCTGAATTCTCCCATGAAATGAGAGATCGATTATATTGTGTAACCCTGTCCAGGCCTTTCTGGAATTTGGAGAGCTTCTATCTCAGCTTCAGGGAATGGTGAGGGAATGTAGGCAAGCCTCACCAATGGAATACAAATCAAAACCATCTTATACTACTCTGGCTTTCTTTGGTCATTTATTTCCCTAGTCAGAATAATAAGGTAACACCCAAGACTACAGAAAATAAATTGTACTACCAACTGTACTCTCCCAAAGAGTCTCTCATACTGCACAGGGGCAGCAATGGCAGAGGAGAGTGTGTGCCACCCATGTACCTCTATGAGCCCCATAAGTGATATTAGTTTGTATCCAAATGCCCTTTTCAAACACAAGAGAGGTTCAAGCCACAGTGCCTCAATGGAAGGTTGACAAGAAAGGAGGAGGCTGGAATCCCCATGTCTACAAGCCTAAAACATCACCCTTCTTCTTTCCCATGGGGTAAGAGTCTCCATTCCTAACACAGACATGATCAGAAAGGGTTGCACAATAAATGCCAGCCTTGGACATGAATGCCCAATGCTGGGGTCCATGAGATGTGTCTCTCCTGAAAAGCATCTAGGCCAGGGTAGTCAAAGCCATATTTGAGAGGCTCATCCAGGATATCGTGTCCTTTGATGTAGTTAAAAACACTGGAACAATACTTTTTTCAGAGCAACTGAGTTTGCTTTCAATGAAGGAGTGGTGGTCCTGTCTATCAGTGGGGAGACAAAAATTGAAGAGTTCCACCCAAGGTTATTTGTTCTCATCCCGCATCTGTTCAATTATATGCATAAGGCTCTCTAAACCAAACACATAACCCATGTCTGGGCCATCGTGCACTGTGGGATCATCCCGAAAACCTTTGAACGTGCTGTGTGCAAAGTCAATCATACGCACATCCACCTTGGGCTGGGAGGCGATGGATTCTGTGCTGCTGCCATCCTCTAGGCTCGCTGGGAGAGAGATGTCCAATTGCTTCGGGCGCATCTCTGCTCTGCGCTCCATGTATATCTCAGACCAGTCGTCCTTCCCATCATAGATGATGAGCAAGGAGCTGGAGTAAAAGCGGTAAGAGGCCTGCCTCTCCAGTACAGCTTTCAGGCTGTACAGCTTGCTAAGGATGGGCTCAAAGAGGTCCTTTCGTAGCTCTATACCATTGTGCAGATACTGGTAGAGAGCATTGCGGAAACCCTCAGTGGAAAGACCTCTGCCATAGTATTTATTCCTGCACAAATAATGCCCTGTATCCCGCTGGTATACCTATAAGACACAGAGAAAGCTTGTATCAATTAGGACGTATAGCCAAATTTCAAAAACCTACAAAGTAACAATAATCAGTCATCATTTCCTACAACAGTTCAGGAAAACTTCTGCACATTTCCTGAGACCTGGCCAAAAAAGGGTCAGATTGTGTTTGGCGAGCAATGAGATGGAGATGCCCTGCTGTAGGCCATTCAGAAAAAAATGTTACCAATAACCCTTCCTCCATTAAAACATACCTCAAAGCCAGAGTGGAGCAAGAATCTTTTGGCTTAAACAGAGGAGGGTATTAACAGCCAAAACAGGACAGAACACTGCACCTCAACAGGATGTCTCACCAGCTTTGTTTCCCCTCCCGAAGTGTGAAGGATTTTACTACTATGCTAGCAGATATAAAAATGTATGCAAACTTCAGTATTCCTGTTCAAGACAAAAGTCTCCATAATCACCTTCCAAAATGTGTTACAGTGAAACTGGCCACAATACAAAAGGCCTTGCTTGTGAGGACACAACGACTTTAAGCAGGTGGTGCTTAACGTGATATATATCCTTGAGGGTCTGCTCATCTGCTCTGAGTCACAGCTGAAGTGGCATGTCAGTCTACCCCTTCATAAATAGTGTGACACTGCTGTGTAAGTCAGCACAAGAGAAAACGGCTAGCCAGACAGCTAAATGGCCTCACTAACCAAAAACTGTCATAGGATTAAAAAGTGGCTATTTCCAGCAACAGCAAAAGTCAGTTTCTTTCAAAAATTAGGTCCCAGAACACCACTTAACAAATACAGGATTGTAGTTTACAGCAAAATCAGTTAACAATCCTTATTTTAAAAAAAATAAAATAAAATACTTTGAACAATCACCATCCAGCAGAGGGCACTGTCATGCAAGCTGTGAAGGTACATCTGGACAGCAAGGGAGGTTCCATAGTGTTGCTCATATCAGCAATAGGCAGGCCTACCTGAGGCAGCCCCATGAACCTTTTTGTTTTGTTTGGAATACAATCTGCCCCCTTTCAGTTGGGAGAGCAGTGCAGCCCCTTACTATGAGATAACGCACTACTTTCTATCCTATCGCATGACCAGGTATATAATATGCATCCCTGACAGGCAGCTACTTTTTCATGTGCAAGCCAAATGGACCTTATGGTTGATGGATAACAGTGTCAGAATATGCCTCCTTCCTCATATGGGAGAATGAGCCCAATTTATTAAGCTGCCTACATTCTATGCTGTGATGGTTCAAGACTAATGAACTCCTTCAGCCAAGTCAGCTCATTAAGACACTCTAAGAATGCTTGCTTTGGACAGTATGGGTAGTATCCTGCACCAACTATCCCCTCCCTTCCAAAAAACTGTACATTGATAATTAGGCTATGAGTTATTTTATTAACATTAATAGCAGATAGTATGTAACTATGCCCAGCTGTTTTAAATATTTTAACCTGGCTACATTAATCACTGTTCCAAAGTACTGTGTGAGAATAAAGAACATTCAAGTGACAGTTGTATACACTTGAAGTTCTCAGAGTAAATACGGCACAGGAATACTTTATGTATTGAAACAGAAATACAAGACCATGAAGCCTCTGTAGACACTGTGCCTTCACACTATAACCATGAGGACTAGAAACACACACTTTTATGTGTACACATGCGTTTTTATGTCTCTGTACATATATGAATTATATATGTTTTTAAAAAGCAAACAGATTCCCAGGATTTTATAGTGGGCACTAGATTCAATCATATGCACAGTTGCCTACCAGTCCTGGCTATCGACAGCTATGAATTGTGTATCAGTCACGTTTCGCTAGCACCCCATACAGTACCTGCATTCCACAAACTCGTACACCTAGTGAGGCCGAGGTGCTCTGTGCACACTTCTTCATCTGTCGAGCAGCCTTCTCTTCAGAAGCATCATCTCCATGCTGTCTGGTCCCCATTTTCAGATCAAGCACACAGGGAAAGTTGAAGTGATGCACCACATTCTCCAGCAAAAGAAATTCTAAGGAGCTGGTCAAGGAGAATTCCCCTCTTCCAAATTTCTAGAACGTCCAAATTTCTAGAACTGCCCTGCATGGTTTCTACAGAAGTTTTAAATCTTCTCTTTTGCTTTCTAAATGCTCTGGCAGAGAATGTACATTCAGGCACAAAAAGGAAGCCAGTTAAAGGACACAAAACCACAAGATGGACTATAAATAAAAAAAATAAAGAGGATCAAAGTTAGCAGGAATATAACTTCATATTTAGAAAAATGCAGACAGGTGAAGGAAAGGAGACTTTAGCTATGAGTAGAAAAGAGCAAGCCCCCTTCTAACAGCTGCAGCTGTGGGTCAATGGCCACAACTGGCATTGGGATATTAGTGATATAATGTTGGATAGATGTGTAGGGGGGGAATTGTGACTGAAGACTATGGAGAAGCAACATGCGCATGTCTGACACACAAGATATAGCCATGAAAGGACAGGAAAGATTTCTTCCTTTTGGAGGATACTGTAGAGCTTACGTTCCTTGGACTCTGAGCGCATACGGCTCAGCTGTTGCTTGTGGCAACGCAGGCTCCATGGGTTGTAGGTGATATTTTCAGAACTCAGGCTACTATTTCCATCAAGCATCTGAAAAGGAACATCTGAATGCATCTTGAGGTTCTTCATCTCTTGGATGCTGCTGGCACAATGATACAGCTCACAGTTAAGAGTGTTGCTGTCATTGATATAAGTTATAAGCAATGCAACTTATGTCTGCAAACCCAAATATTAGTTTCTCTTGCTGCACAGCTCTAGGAGAATGGTGCATGCATGTTGGCTGGACACCAAGCCCTGTCTGCATATAAGTTAAGACCTTAGAAGACACCTGGCAGGCACATGCAAGGGCTGATCTCTTGTCAGCAACATTTTTGTTGAAAGGTTTAAATGTAACCAAAGGCTGCTTCACAGCAGCAACTTCTGAATGGTGGTAAGTCTGAACTAAAGAGAAAGTAACTGAAACACACAGTACCTTTCTGAGTTGTCACAAGCCAGCCCTGCTTTTTCCTCTTTGTGCTCACTGGTACTGCCTGACCTGTTGAATAAATTATTTTTAACAAAAAAACAACAAGACAAATACTGCATACAACCCATACATGCCGATATTCCACACTTCCAAAGTGTGCCTGTATGTTGTGTGTGTTAAGTGCCGTCAAATCACTTACAATGCATGGCGACCCTATGAATCAGATGTCCTCCAAAATGTCCTATGTTTGACAGCCTTCACCTAGCAAATCATCAATTGCTGACCTCTTAAATACTAGTAATAAAATCTATTTAACAGATACTATCCCTAATAACCTCTAATGCTATATTAATACTGATTGTTACTGCTTTTAATTTCTGTCTTTCTGCTTATTATTATTCATCTTAACACTGATACAAAAACATTCTAATTAAAGATAACATTCTGTATTCAAAATTGCCTGACCTGTTGAGACTCCTGCGAGAGTGTTTACGACGTGGTTGGTCCCTTTCTGGCACATCATCTGGCTCCAAGGCTTCGCTCTCCACATAGGGGTATGCTACCAGGTTAATGTAGCCATCACTGTCTCCCTCAAAACAGACAGACACCACACCTGCCAAAAACAAGCAGAATGGTTCATTCCTAACATGCCACACTTCAGTGTGTGCGGACAGCTACAAAACTGGCAATGTAAGATGTCAAAGATGGGATGAGGGAACTGGTAATCAAAACCATCATTAGGCTTCCATTAAGAAATTTGGGGTTAGGGGGTGAGGAGCTCTGCATTTTGAATCTTTTGCTTTTTGGCCCTGCGGCCACATCTGCATCTCTGCATCTCTCTCCAACCTGAATATCTCTGTATCTGCAACAGAAGTCTCCCTCTCTCTTTTGGAACTCTGAGCTATCCCCATCAAAACAATAAGCTTTTCAGATGCTTCTCTCTTCCACACATGTAATTTAGAAAATAATGGGCACAGTGAGACACATTTATAGGAAACAACAGATTTAATTTGAAGAATAAATGCATTTATAGAATTATTTAGGCTTGGTCCCCTACTATATTTTACTCTGACAGAGAGCATTTCTACCAGCAGAAGACAGGGACAATTTTTGATACCCTCCCAAAAAAAGCTCCAGCACACCCCATGCTGTTTCTGGGAATCCACCAACACACGGGTGCAGAACTTCATGGGCGTGACAGGCTGCACAGGCAAAGGGGACACTGGCAGGTTCCCTTACACAATCCAAGCCTTTGTCTTAATAACCAGTTGTATATAGTTGCTGCCCTTAGCCCTGCACAGCAGTCTAGCTTAAAGAAACTGGCCCAGGACCTGCCCTCAGGCAAATTTACTTGGTTCTCAGCAGAACAGTCAAATTTTAATTAAACTGCCGCTTTTTTCAGTTGCAAGAACAAGGCATACTTTAAACCTCAGCACTGCACTTCTCTTTTGTGTTCTCTATGTACATAACATGCAAGGGTACATATTTGTAAGTTAACACTATACCTGAGCATGTTCACTTTACAATTGTGAAATTCTCACTGCTAGATGGCACCAGCTTTATTATGGAGCCTCATCACTTATGAGGGAATCATATCGTTCAAGCTCCAGGTGTAGACTGGCTCCTGAGAATATAGCAGTTGGCTACTCCTGCTCCAGCTGATGCAATAACAGCAACCCCTAGGACACCCTTACGGGTACAAGAAGTGGATTGAGCTTAAAAGTAGCTTCATAGCAGGAATGCTAGATTTCAAGTTCCAGGCAGGAATAGGTACTGTTTTCAGGCCTTCTTGGCTTAACAAGGAAATACAGTGTAGTGCTTTATGTTCCAAAGAGGCAACAGGATGAAAGGTTAGATGAACTTTGCAGTCAGCACTCTGCCCATGAAAAAATAAACATTTCAGTGTATATGCTACAGATGAAGCTCAAGCCATTATCTGCAGTGTCAGTGTCCAGGGAATTATTATTCATGTTTATAAGTCACTGCTGTAAAATTTCTTGCACAATCATAATTTCTTGCATTCCAGCCTTACTATTAAGTGGAATGACTTCAGGGTGAGATGCAACATATTTTTTCCCTGCTCAGAAAGGAAAGTCTCTTAATAATAATGTCATTATTGCTGTGCATTGCACTGAAATCTCAAAGTTAGCCTAGCTTACCCAATGCAATTAATAGAAATAAAAGTATGTATGATCTTCCCAGTTCAATCAAGAGTAATATTATATAATAAGCTCTTTTATTGCAATATAGGGTACATTTATTTCTGCAGTGCCTCCATTATAAGAACAGCAATGACCATTTGTGGCACTCAATTTCTAAAGCATTTGTTCCCTGTATCATATTTTTGTTAAACAAAACATTTATTTAGTAACAGTAGCTAGCTAGGCATTGCAATGGGCATGCAGCAATTGGCCCCACACTTCATAAGCCACTTCCAAGGCCTCATGATCTTTCCAAATAATGAGAACACACTGTACATTCCACTTACACAAACACAAGGCTGGTATTGTCTAAGACTATGCAAGATGTTGTCAGGGTTAAGGAGCTTTAGAAAACCAGGTGTGCTAAACACAGTTGTAGCCCTGTGTAAAAAACCAACAACTCTCCATAGGCTGCTTTTGTTAAGATTCAAGCTACTGTCACCAAGATGAAATGACTTTAAAAATATTAAAACCTAGCTCTTGCAATAGACAGTACAATGGAAGATATAAAGTAATGGCTTCTGTCTGCCCCTTACATGTAACTGGAGGGTGATGAAGGCCTGGTTTGCATGCCAGTACCTTCCACACAGGGCAGTATGCATGGCAGAAGTAACTTATAATCCAACAGAAGAATGCAATTTCCTGGCAGTGATGTGTGAACACCAAGGCATTTTTTTTAAAGAAAACCAAAACTTTACATGCTCGCAGAAATCACCCTGAATTTTCTTTTGAGACCATGAGTTTTCTCAAAAGGTAGGAGTGCTCTGGATTTAAACCAGATTCTCTGAAAACGCTGAAGTCTCACCTTTGTATTCGGGTGTGAATTCCTTCATTTCTGGAGGCAAGGACTCATAGAAGCGCTGTTCTCTGGTAATCAGAGGCTTGCACACCGTGTGGTCATCATAGCGCATCATGCTGCTGTGGCCGCCCACCTGATGAATGAAAGGCTCCAGCAGGACCCCTCTGCCTCCTGCGTGGGTTGTGTTCTTGCCATGCTTCCCCACCTCCATGGTTTGACAAACACACATCGCGTTGGGCACCAGTCACACGCTTGGGGCATGGGGAGAGCTGCATGAGGTGGAAGGAGAAGTTTCTCAAAGGAAAAAAACACCACCATTCAGATATCCGAGCAAGCAAACATGTGCCAACAACCTGCAAAACAGAAAGGAGATACCATGAAATTTGGCCTACCAAGGCCATTTATACCCACCTCAATATGAAATCTAATCACTGCATACAGTATTTCAAGATATCCATATTGAATTCCCCCTCCCCAAAATAAGTTTCTAGTGTTATGATCTCTCTTAAGATTCTATCTTTTCCTTAGGTTTACTAACATTTCACAGCTTTCCTTAAAAACTCTTTTATAGCTGGACTGTCCCCGGCCCTGCTAGTGCCACTTCAAAGTGAGCAGAAAGGTAACAAGCCTCTTCTAGTATCTTTAAAAATCTCCACAAATTGTCTTACTTGAATAGACATTGTGTATGTGCCGTTAAGTCACAGCTGACTTATGGTGACGCCGCAGGGTTTTAAAGGCAAGAGACGTTTGGAGGTGGTTTACCATTGCCTGCCTCTGCATAGCAACCCTGGTAGTCCCTGGAAGTCACCCATCCAAATTCTAACCAGGGCCGACCCTGCTTAGCTTCCAAGATCTGATGAGATCAGGCTAGCTTGGTGCTATACTGGTCAGGGGGATAGATATTACCAGCTCTCAAATTCAAGCCTCCACAACAATTTGGATCAAGAGGACCACCCATAAGAGACCACACATGTCCCAGAGATGTTCTAGCTATCTTGACTAAATAATAGATTCAATTCTGACTAAATCTGCCCATGTAAGCTAACATCCTGCTGACAAGATGGGAAACATCAGCTGTTCTACACATCTGTTTGGTTCAGGATCCTTCTACAAAGACAGAAAGTTATGAAGCCAACAGCTAACTTATGAGTGATGCACAACCTTAGCCACATATTCATAAAATAAAGCAGAATGTAGATAAAGCAATTACACTGAACAAAAGGAAAGTGAAACGGATAAAATCTCAATTGTTGATGGTAATGTAATGGCAGAAGTAAAACGTTACCTGGTTTGAACTCTACTGAGGGGGAATGAAAGGATTTGAGCTCACTTTTGCATTTTATCAATGATCTGAAGATACAATTTCTAATGAGACTTATGGATGGGAAACCAGAAATGAGTGATAACATGTCATCACTTCAAAACAATCTGGGTCTTTTAATAGCACAAGTCCAATCTTTATGTGACGTATTAAACTGTAAAACAAAGATGTTAAACTATTATATCATCCTAGCTCTTCCATTTCAGTATCCTCTATATCTGCCCAATGAGAGCCAGCATGGTATAGTAGTTAAGAGTGGCAGACTCTAATCTGGAGAACCCCACTCCTCTCCATGAAGCCTGTTGGGTGACCTTGGTCCAGTCACAGTTTTCTCAGAACTCTCTCAGCCCACACAGGACAAGGAATGGCAAACCACCTCAGAACATTTCTTGACTTGAAAATCCTACGGGGTTGCTACAAGTCAGCTGTGACTTGACGGCACTTTCCACCACACATTTCTGCCCAATATCCTTCAATTCATGCCAATGCTGAATTCATAGTTACAGAAATCAACTACTTTAAACAACTGAAAGAGGCCTTTAAAAACAACAACAAAGTTTGCTTCCCAAAAATTTTGTTTTGTGAACTCTGATGAATTGGTTGGTGGTATACAGTACATACTAATTAATAATGAGGAAGACTCAGCTTTATTTTAGCTCCAAACTAGCATGGTTTAAACACACAGATTGGTTTTGCTTATTATTTATCTATTATTTATTTTTAGTCCACCTTTCTCATTTGTACTCAAGGCAGATTACACAGTGTGAGTCAATTCAATCAACAGATGGGCCATTCAATAAACAATGCAACAGGATTAGGGTTGTAGAACCAACCAGAAGTCTAAAAACAGAACTGAAGTAAAGCGTAAGTATTAACATGACACATTTAATTTTTATTAAATTATTATATTATTAACTTATTCTTCATGCATGCATTTTCACCCACCTTCTCATATTATTTTCTAATATTTAACTTAATATTTAAGTGGCCTGTGATCCTGTGTAAATCTGGTTAGTGTTTGTAATCCTGCTTGGGGAAAACTTCACGTACTGATGTTCTTACAATGCCTGTTCTATTTGTCAGTGCTTATACTAAGTCAGGAAATACTGCTTGCATTTTGCCCAATATGATTCCATCTGCAATGGGAAAACCCCTTCACACTTGTGGCTTTTCCTGCTTTTATTTGCATACTGGGTTGTAACTCTGAATGCTTCATTCTACCAGCTTCAAATATGTGCAGAAAGAATTCTTATGGCCCAAGATTTTATTCCACCTGTCTACTCTATGCATGAGTTCTGGCTAGGTTGGATCCAGCATGAGAATTGTGAATCTTCCTGACCTTCTCCTCCAACCAGCAGCCCTTTCTAACCCAGAAAAGATTATTCTTGGGATCACAGGCTGGGAGGGGGGAAAAAATCAGCAGAGCTCCAGTCATGAAAGATGTAAGTGGGAATGATTTCACCCTCCTCCCCACTGCAGCCCCCTCAACCCATACAGTTGTTTTTACACCTCATAAGTCCCACAATCCTGGGGAATAAACTAGGCTCAGAGGAGACTATTGGGGAGAGAGGAAAGCTGGAAAAATGTGCTGACAGATTGGAGGATCCAATCTGTAGCTTGCAGGGTCTGTGTTTTTGAGAGGACAGGTAGTGTCCTATTTTCAGACTTTCCTAGCAATCTGCGTGCAGGATCCAATCTGTAGCTTGCAGGTTCTGTGTTTTTGAGAGGACAGGTAAAGTGATTTGCTAGCAATCTGGGTGCCACAGACTATGTGCATACTAATTTGCTCCTTTGTATCTGCTGGGGAAATATCACTTTCAGGCTATTGGCAGTTCAGAACTTTATTGTATAGAGAGTTAGGCATATACAACATGCATATTGCAATAGCTCTAGTAAAATTGCATATGTTAAAACGATTAGCGGCTGTGTACTGAGATTATTTCGTTAGGGATTTACTAGCCATATATCAGTACACCTCCAGTTTATAGTATTTACAAATGGCCACCTTTGCTTATAATGATAATGATAAAAATAGAATTTTTGAGAAAGTGCCCCCCCTTAGGGGAGCAGACATGCCTACAGGTGAAGGTTTTGATAAACTATATAATCTGGCTAAACGTGAAACTTGCAATGACTTACATGCATCCACCCTTAAGGAATATATCAAAGAGAACATGATTCCTCGTGGTTTGAGGATAAATAAAGCACCTACCCTTTTTAGGGAAAATGACTTTAAAAAGAAATGGGTTACAATCCTGAACAAATGCTCACTGGACCTCATGATCCTCATAATAGAACAGGCAAATGAAGAAATATCCTTATTAAAGGAGGATATAAAAAAACAGGTGGAAAAGGTTAGGGATGATCATGATATTTCTGCTTTTGACAATAAATTTAAACAGTTTGAAGAAGAGCTAAAAAATTATAAGGAAAATATTAGAAGCAACAAGATTAATAAGTTAACAAGAGACTCCACTGACTACAAAAATAATCAGGTCTACCCATGGCTAAACAACACCAAAGAGAATGCATCTCAGTTTCCAACTAGGCGTAGACCCCAATATAGAATGGAGCAATCTTCCTGCTCGGAAAGCGATTCATCTAGTCTGTCTAGCAGAACCTCCTATCGCAAGTACGAGCTAAGATCACGTAATCAAGGAGGAAGAGGCAATGTGCAGTATTTTCCCCAATGCCGCACACAGTGGAACCGATTCAACTAGTAGTCAACCTTTCTGATAAACGTCTCACCAGAGATGAAATATGGGTACTTAATTTAGGGCTAGGCTTTGTGCCGAAGCCAAAATATTCATCATTTCAAACCAGGGTGGAAATATTTAAATTGGTAAGACTCATAAAATTAAAAGAATATTTTGGAACCACAACAAGAGCAAGATACATCCACCTTTCGTGTTAAGTCTACATTTATTCCTCCTAACCAAAGTCATTGCATTTCCACTTTTCAAACTGTAGTGTTAAGAGAAATTGAGAAGGCAGAAAAAAGACACAGAGATTGGTCACAGTCTAACATTTCTGCACGGGATTGGGAAGCTGTTCATAATTTAAGTAATGATTCCAGCGTGGTCATTAAGAAAGCGGACAAGGGAGGAGCCATGGTTATTTTGAATAGAAACACTTATTTAGAGGAAGTCCAACGTTTACTTAGTGATACAGAGTCCTACAAAAATTTAGCGGGAGATTGTACCACAGAAACCTTGCGGGTCATCCGTGTGGTTGTACATGGGGCGTTAGCCCAGGAGTACATCTCTAAACGGCTAGCGGATTATTTAATTAATATATATCCCCGCACTCCAGTATTTTACTGCTTACCAAAAATACGTAAGAACATATACCCTCCTCCAGGACGCCCTATAGTGTCTGGAACAGCATCATTACTAGATCCAATAGCTCAATACTTAGAAAGCATTCTACATCCCTTCTCCACTAAACTCAATCGTATATACAAGACACCAAACAATTCATTCAAAAGGTAGAAAGAATTTCAGTCCCTAAGGGGTATATGGTAGCATCTGTAGATGTTAATGCTTTGTACACTGGTATTCCTTTGGAGGAGGTACGTTCAATAATTGCAGAATTGTTACTTACAAGAGATGTTGATGTACCACCTACTCATTTCTTAATGGAATTATTAGATTTGGTTTTTGAAAGGAATTACTTCAGATTTGATCAATATTATTATTTACAAACCAGGGGAGTTTCCATGGGCTCGGCATGTGCCCCTTCCATAGCCAACATATTTATGATTTATTTTGAAAAACAGTTTATTTACAGTAACCCAATATACACACAACACGTTCATACATTCATTAGATTCATTGATGATATTTTCATTATAATACGTAATCAAGACATATACACACAATTCATACGAAATATAAACAATAGTCATAACAACATTAAATTTACAGGCAACATTTCATCTACAATGATTCCATTTTTGGACACAGAAGTTTTCATTAATGCTGAAGGGAAAATAGCTGTACGTGCTTACAGGAAAAATACTGATAAAAATGCACTTTTGAACTACGGTTCTTTCCATCCTTCCCATCTAAAAAACAGTCTCCCCTATAGCCAATTTGTCCGCTTGAAAAGGAATTCCTCAAGAGAGCAAGGTTTCATAACAGCTGCTAAAGAATTAAAGGGCTCACTGATGATTAGGGGTTATCCTGAACACATAGTAGAAAGAGCATTTCAAAGGGCTAATAACATAAATCGAGAGCAGCTTTTGGAAAACAAGAAAATTAATGAGAGTAAGTCACTATCCTTTTCCTTAACATATACACATTTAGCTCCAGCAATAAAAGCTATAATATATAAAAATTGGCACGTAATTGGTGATATCCCTGGATGCAATTCTTTACCTAAAATAGGTTTAAAAAAACTCAAGCAATCAGAGATCATCTCATACGATCTGACTTTAGTATAAAAAAGCATGACCAACCAATTATTAAGGGTCATTTTTCATGTGGACGATGTGTCCAATGTCATCTGTCATTACCTGTGAAAGAGTTTGTTTGCCAACAAACAGGTTTTCGTTTTGTGCTTAAGTCTTTTACAAATTGTGATTCAAAGGGAATAATTTATATCATCAAATGTGCTTGTAATTTAATTTACATTGGTAAAACCATCAGATCATTAAAGTACAGGATAGGGGAGCATAGATCTAGAATTCGCAATAAAGTATTAGAGGCTCCCATGGTCCCCCATTTCATAGAAAAAGGACATAGAGATGTAGACTTACAATTTTTTGCCATTTGGCAGATACAAAAAGGCCCTTATGTTAATGCTGAAAGAATTCTGTGTCAGCAAGAGGCAAGGTTCATTCACTTGTTCCAGTCTACCCATCCCTATGGATTAAATTCAGCTTTGGATCTGTCTAGTTATTTATAAATATCATTAATAAAAATTTAAAAGTTTAATATTTAATATTTAAAAATGTATTAAAAATGTACTTCTTAAAATTTAAAACTGAATGCATTTAAATGAAATAATTAGCTAAATATTTATAATAATTACACTTTTTAAGTCTATACAGGATACTTATCACAGTAGACTTTAGTATTTACACCTGGTAGATATCATTTAAAGACAGGTGAATGGTACCTACGAAAACAGAGACTATGGGTCATTCTTATGAACTGCAAGTTTGCAGTCAGGTAGGATAAGATCACTTCTATTTACCATTTTGTCTGCACGAGGGTGGGTTTAAGAGGATTTGTATTTCATTAATATGTATTCATAATGTTGTTAATATTTTAGAGATATTGCACAGTCTGAAGAAGCAAATTGCACTTTTATGCGAAACAAGGACAAATAACCGAGAACTTGTTACTATTATTCCACGTGCCATATTTATTATAACAACAACGCATAGCTGGAGATGCTAGCATTTACAATCGGCTCAACCAGCAGTAACGGGAATTGAATTACTGGATTGGTCTACGAGTGATCAGCTGACCGCAATTGAGAACATTTTTGATTTATACTGCCTGATTCGTGGCAGAGTTTAATACACCTGCAAGGACTTTGTGGACCTTACTGCTGGTCGTAAGAAATATTCCCCCGGGGGATGTCTTGTTCTGGAATGTTTGTAATATAAGTTAAGTAAGAAAATTATGTAAGCATATAGAAGGTTAAAGCCTAATTTTACATCGCTTTCAGGCTATTGGCAGTTCAGAACTTTATTGTATAGAGAGTTAAGCATATACAACGTGCATATTGCAATAGCTCTAGTAAAGTTGCATATGTTAAAACGATTAGTGGCTGTGTACTGAGATCATTTCCTTAGGGATTTACTAGCCATATATCAGTACACCTCCAGTTTATAGTATTTACAAATGGGGAAATATCATAGCAATTTTGATATCTGCCAGGGCGTGAGCAAGACTGTGAGGCCCAAGAGCCTATATATAGTAACAGGGAATAGGAAACAGCACCAGCATTGCACAGGCTTTAGTGAAAGCACAGGGATCTCTCAAACATTTATTTATCAAATAAATACATTCAAGAGATAAGAAACCCGATAAGCTGAGAGCACTCTGCTATTACCAACTAATATCAGCTCACATAGCTGAGTAGTTTAGAGAAAAATCTTTTAAATGATTTTAAGGCAACAAAAAGAGCTGCACATGCACACTACATGAAACACAATCTAGAGAGCAGAACTACAAGCAAACAGCAGGCCAGATAGCCACTAGCTCCACCCACAAACTGTTAAGAACTCACAAGACCAACTGCATCGCTCATGCAGCCAGATATGCCACCCCCTCAGTATATGTCCTCAATAGACAGACTCCCCCCCTTGTTGTCCAGATGAGCTCAAAGGCTCTGCCCAGTACAACTGATCCACTCCATCCTGTACACAAATGCCAAGTGTGTACCAGTCATGAAGGTCAGAAGGGCTATGGTGGGAGAACTCAAGTCAGCAAGGGGCAGCTTTCAGGGGTAATTTATCTTTTTTCTGCTGGCGATCCCTGATGGGATTTTTAAGGCAAGAGACATTCACAGGTGGTATGCCATTGCCTGCCTTCACATCACAACCCTGGTATTCCTTGATGGTTTCCCATCCAAATACTTGCCAGGGCTGATTCGGTTTAGCTTCTGAGATCTGATGAGACCAGGCTAGCCTGGGCTATCCAGGTCAAGGGTCTTTGCTTGCAGATATTTCTCTTTTAATGGGGAAGCAAGACAAGAGAGGCAACACGTGAGAATATGGTTGCTCGAATGTCAACCCCCACCAAAAACACAAAGCTGTAGCCATAGCCACTCCTGAATATTACATGCCGCTGACTAGGTCAAAAGCAGGAGTGTTGTGAACTACAGCATTCCACCTTCCAGCTCTACATAGGAGACCAAGCAAGCTGCCATTCATCATTGAATCCTAAGCCAAGTACTAAAAAGTTCAAGGTGAAATATATTGTGTAAGAGAAAATGCACCTTAAAGTGTTTCAGTCTTAAAAGAACTAAAGAATGAGAGAGAATATTATCTGCTAGATTTTTATATCATGAACATTTAGGAGCCATACTTAATATACTCTGTTCTTACCATTTAAACATGAAGTTTGAAGGGTTTGCACTACCTTAAATAGTTTTTGTAGTGCAGAAATAGGTTTTGGGTTCTCAAAGCAATCACTAATTGAGCATATTAGTGTTTTAGCTCTTGCAAAGCCTTATAGGGGATCAAGAAAGTACTTCATTACATAGTGGTTCAAAGCCACTCAAAGTCTGAGTTCTGGGTGGGCTCAAGGAGGAAATGTCAGAAGACCAACAATCTACAGCTAAAGCAGCCCCATGCAATAATTTCAGTATACATCAGTGGAATCTGCTGAGCATATGGGTTGGTCTATGCCTGCTGCTGTAATCCCACTCAACTCCACACATTTGGCGTGGTGTGGCTGTGGGACATGGATCACCATGAGACAGCTTTGGCTATAGGTCATAAGGACTCCACGAGAACATTCATGCACCCACACTCCAAGTGGCTCGTAATGCTTTGCAAGAGGTGGCATAAGTCAATTCCTGTGTAAGCACAGTAGTTTGTATCACATCTTCTGGTGATTAAAATGAAGCAGATTCAATTTCAATTTCAAACACTCAAACATGTTTATGATGACAGTATTTAGGAAGCTTTTAAATACAAAGTTCATGGCTGGCATGTGAATAGAAACAAGGAGTTCAACTAGTCTTTAAAAGCATCCTTTAAAGGGGCAGAAGTTAAAGTTAAGATAATTAATAAATACATCAAAATCTAAACATTACTATACATACCATCCTTGTTTAGTTCTTAATTTAGAGCCACTGTGGAAAGTATAGACAGATAATGTAAAATAATATAAAATGTTCACAAATTATTCTCTGTAGCAACTTTTTAGTTGTCCAATATCATGAATGAATTCAGATTTTTTTTTAAAAAATTACAGTTTTAATGGAGAAATGGGTCTCATTAAAAGCAATGACTTCTCTCTATTTTGGAACTGAGTTTATTCAGGCGCAATTAATTCTCTCCAATGAATCATCACAACACTCTTCTGCCTGAATCACAACAGTATCTTCCAAATGGTTTCAAGATTGTAGAAGCAGACATTATTCAGAATATGTAGCTTTCTTCTTCCCCATTCCATTTAACCAACACAACTGGTCAGGCAAAGCTACAGCACTCTCTGTCCTTTAACAAGCCTAAACCTCAAACTCACCCATATTGAAAGTGCCTGAAAAAGCATACACTATAATTTTCAACTGCAGGCTGGGTAGCTCTATCAAAGTATGCATGTCTCAACTACTGCAGAAGCAGTTTAGGAATATTTATGAATCACAGGAGATCAAATTCTACTTCAGTGGATCATAAGGCTGTCAACAAATAATTGGTTACTGACAAAGCCCATACTTCCTCCCTGCTAGACATAACTGAAGATATACGACACTATACAAGACCAGAGACAAGGAGGAGATAGAGTAGATTTCTACACAGGAAATAAAGGGAATGTCAGATCAGGGAAAAAACCCACAAGTTGTTAACTATTTAATTTATATCCCACTTTTCCATTAGTATGCTCAAGACAATTAACAGACAAAAATGAAGCTGTCCAGAGTTTTGGCCATTTCTGAAAATAAGAACCTATTTTCTCCCAAGTTCCCATGGCTTATGCATCCTGATGTATTATTATAAAATGGACAAATTACAGAGGCTGACATTCACAGCAGACACTTTGTACAACTTGCAATGTAGATTCCCACTCCCCTAGGACATTCTACTACACATGGTCTCTCCTCCAGCCTTACCTGTTGTGTGTGCTTCCTCTTATTTGCCCATTCTGTAAAGTGTGAGCTTGCAGGTGGGGCCTGTTCTTGACGTTTTTGATAGGCACTATATTATTATCTGTATTATAACTGGCCCCTTCAGGTTCTCAGGCAAAAAAAAAAATCTAATTTATTTAATGCAGAAATGAACCTGCTGTATTTTACTTGGAAAATGTAAAACACAGGAAATTCATTTAAACCAATTGAAAGCAAAGGAAAATCTTGAGTAGGACTCAAAAGGCACCTTGCCTACAGCCCAACAATATCATCTTACCTCCAGATAAACACTACTAGTACGAGATGTAATTGAATCAATGTCTTTACCAAGCCAAAGCAATATACCTATACACCTATTCACACAGTTCCAGTTTTAAGAACTATGATAATTTAGGCTTAAGGCTAGACCAATAAAGCTGTACCATTAAAGGAAAGGAGAACAAGGATCATCAAGCGAAAAGGCCATATAAACTGCAAAGCTCTAAGATTTCCATCAAGGAACTGGCCTGGGAAATCAAACACTTAGTCAGGGTTGAGAAGACAGAATGGGAAATAATTAACAAGCCGTGAGCCATGAGGCAGTACAGCAGGCATATACTTAGCAGGACAGCCATTTGCTCCTGTGCCGTACAGTATAGCTGTGCATAGCCCAGCACTCTGCCTGCTGCACAGAGGTAACAGAAATCATCAGTGCTAAAGCTTCTCCGTGGTTCAGCTTTGCTGCCCAATGGGCACTGCTGCAAGATTAGGTGGATGCATAACTGCTAAAAGCAGCTTGCACAGCATATTAAGAAGAGCTGAAGAAGCCCCATCCTCCCAGTGTTGGCAACATCCCCACACCATGGAACTGTCAAAGATTCTTGAAAAAAAGTGGACAGTGCTGTATGGCTCTACCTCATCTGCCAAGAATAGAATGCCACTTTGGCTACTGAGGCACAAGTCTCTGTTTACCTCTCATCAGCTTTTGTAGCATCACAGGATTGGACTGTCCATACAATCACTATACTGTCTCTTGCTGAGGCCTTATATAGCAAGTTAGTTTTTTTTAAATTAATTAACAGTTAACATACACAATCAATGGATAGTACAACTACATAGCTTTTACCCAATACAAAATAGAAGGTACATTATAAACATACCAAAATTCCAAAGCACATAAATTCAAATACATCTCAGGATTTCCTTTCTTACATTTTTACAAATTCTTCTTGGATATTCTTCTGCCCATCCCATAATTTTAATTACACTTATTTTGTTCACCCACAGGGTGAACCATGCTTTACACATCCAAACCTTGGCTTCAGGAAGCTTAGTTTTCTTCCAAGACTGTGCTAGAGTTAATCTGGCTGCAACTAGTAAATTTCTTACCGGTTGCTTTCTTTCTGATTTCCAACTACTGGGAACCAAACTCAATAAGGCAAGCTACTGCTTTCTTTCTGATTTCCAACTACTTGGAACCAAGTAGTAAGGCAAGCTACTGATTAGATTACTTCTTAATATGCTGCGCAAGCTGCTTTTAGCAGTTATGCATCCACCTAACCCATTAGCAATTTTACCCCTAGTATTTCCCCTAATATACTAAACATTCCTTTCCAGAATATCTTTGCCACTGGGTAAGACCACCAAAGATGGAAAAGTGAGCCATCTTTACTAGGGGTGTGCACTCCAGTATAGCCAAGCAAAAAAAAAAAAAAAAAAAGGCCCCAAAAGACCTTAGTATTTTCAGGTATTTTTTATTTGCTTCTCATTGGCTTTTCCTTCCTGATGGTTGTGGATTACCTCCTACAGGAAGTTTATCTGCAGACTTTCTGTACTCAGATGTCAGAAACCTGGCTTGTTGTCATGCTCACATGCTTCCTCCCCTTATGTATGAATGAGATGCAAATCATAAATTAGCTGTGACATCCAAATATTGGTTCCTGAGGCAACTGGAATTTGCTTCTTTCCCACAAATTGAAGTTTGAAGACTTCAGATACCCACAAGTCTTCAGTTATACGCCACACTTAGAATGGAGGGAGGGAGTGGGAAGAAGACAGTAGGTATGTAAATATGACAAGAATCCATCTAAATATAGCTTGTTTTATGATGAAAACAAACCTTGGATGTACGATTGCTTGTGCTCTCCTTGCCCCTTTTCCCATGAGTAGCTGGACAACTGAAGGCTTCCCAGCTCCAAACAATCCATGGTTTGTTGTGACGTCTAAATTGTGGCAAACAACAAGTTGTAGTTACTGGTGTTGCTTACTCCTTTTTTGTGGGCAAAATCAGTTTGCTGTTTGACACAATTGTGGTTTGTCCCCAACTGTGTACAAAGGTGAGAGGCTCAAGATGAGACTGACTCATTCTGAATGTGGCCACAGAAGTTACCTGAATAGGATTCTTAGCCCTTGTCCTACAAAGCGACTGTCAGTGTAAAATAACAACACCACTCTGGGTATTTTCCAGTACCTTCTGTCTTTGTAGTTTTTGTTTATTGGAAGGTGAACTTCTGTGTCTGACTAATGGTACTAAGCTGTCACTGTAACAAGCAGACTCACTTCATAAATTGTAATATGTTTAAATGATATCAAATAGTAGTGCACTTTGCTGCAAGACTTGTATCCTGCTACCTCATTGATGACTGGAATGGAGCTTATTTCCATGAGAGTGCTTTTAGGATTGAAGTTGTGCAACCTCATAATAGGAACATAAAAGCAGTTGTGTTGGATTAGACCACTACCCCCTCTAGCCCAGTGTCCTGTTTCATATAGTGGCCAATCAGAAGTCCCTAGAGAGCTCATAAGTATGGCACAGAAGCTGTAGTCTTCCCCTTATTGTTGCCCCCCACAGCAGTGATACTCAGAGCAGTGATATTCCTCTGAACATGGAGGTTCCTTTTCATTGTCACTGTCATTAATGGCCATTGATGGACCCGTCCAAGTTTACTGTGCATCCTGATTTGGAAGCAACTGGCTCCCTAGTAAGGGTATATAGCATTACACTTATTTATTTTGTTAGTCAAAATAAACCTACTAAGCTACTTTGTCCCAAGCCAAATTTTCTTGGGCAAATAGAAGGAGCAGTCATTTATAATATTTCTGTTAGGTTAAACAGTCTGTCTCATTTTTCATGTCTTAATGAGAAGAAAATTAAGGCTCCAAAATCTACATGGTTGCTGACCTCTTACAACCAATACATACACACATGACTGTACTTTTCAGGTTGTACTAGTAGGCTAGAAAAAAATCTCTTGCCACAGTCTTTATAGCTGCTGTGAATGCAACAAAAATGAGTGGTAGTAGATCAATGATAATGAGATAGGGAATCACACAGTTGTTTCTGCTCCTGAATTTTACTACTCTTAGATGTGTATATGCCTGCAATTGCATGGAGAACTCACAATGTGAATGAGTCATACAATATCCGTAACATACATTTCTACCATTGTGATAATGGTTTTGGCACTGCTCTGATTGCCAAATTACATGTAGAGTGTTACGGATATGGACAGAAATATAGGTGAATAGTTGCTGGTCTTGACAAAAGATCATGCAGGCCAGAATCAGGTGTGGCCTAGTCTTTCAGCTAAACGTAAGAACATAAGAAAGGCCCTGCTGGATCAGACCAAGGCCCATCAAGTACAGCAGTCTGTTCACACAGTGGCCAACCAGGTGCCTCTAGGAAGCCACAAACAAGACGACTACAGCAGCACCATCCTGCGTATGCCAACATGCCAAGCAGGGACTCCAAAAACTTCAAACAGAATAGCCTTGAGGAGACAAAAGAGTACAGCATAATATGGGTTTTAGATTAGAAATGGTAGAAATTTTCACACCTGAGCCTAGACATCTGTATTGATATTAATCAAGAGATATGTCTAGGCTCAGATGTGAGAATTGCCTGAGAATGACAAGAATATCCAACTAAATATAGGTGAATGTATAGTTGCTTGTGACCACCAGTGTATTTATCTACTACTGTGTGCAGGACTCTTGCATTCCAAGTAGATTGTTTTTTCCAGTATTTGACAATTAGTGATAAGAGCCCTTCTGGATGAGGCTAGTGGTGAGTCAAGTCCACTATCCTGTTTCATACAAAAACCAATCATGGAGGGTCATCAAACAGGGCATAGAGCAGGGGTGTCAAACGAAAGGCCCACAGGCTGTATCTGGACCCTTGAGAGATCTTGCCCATGAGCCAGCCAAGGCAGCCTCACCCTCCACTCTCAATCTGGGCTGGTGAGGCATGGCCCGGACCAACCAAGTGACATTTGTGTCATATCCGGCCTTTTAACAATTGAATTCGACACCCCACACATAGAGGTTAAGACCTCCTTTTGATGTTGCTGGTATTTTGAGGGTTGCTGTATCTGAATATGAACATTCTCTTTAATCACCATGGCTAGTAGCCATTGATGGACCGGTTCTCCATGAATCTGTCTAACCCCTTTTAAAGCCATTTGTATTAGTGGCCATCACTACATCCATTAGCAGCGAATCCCACACTTTCATTCACTGAGTAAAGAAATATATCCTTTGTCTGCCCTGAATCTGTTGCCCATTAAGTTCATCAGGTCTTCCCGAGTTCTGTTATGGGAGAGAGAGAGAAGATCTCTTTATCCACTTTCTCTACCCCATGCACAATGTTATGAACTTTTATCCTGTCCCCTCTTAGTCATCTTTTTCTAGGCTAAAAATCCCAGACTCTGTGTGCTACAATCCCTTAATCACATTGGTTTTTCTCTTTTGACCTTTCCCCATTCCTGCAATACCCCTTTTCAGAGATGGTAACCAAAATGGTACACATTGTTCCAAATGAGGTCACACCAGAGATCTATGCAGTAGCATACAATATTGATCATTTTTAATTCCTTTTGCTAATAATCATGGCCATGCACTGAGTTGACACTCTCATCTAGCTGTCCTCTATAACCCCAAGGTTTCTTTCTCAAGCAATTAGGTGATGAAGGAATAAAAGTAGTACTGAATGAAAATAGGGAAGGTAAGTGAATACTAGGCATCATTCTTAACTGCACCTCTGAAGCTCTAGATTTGATATTAGTCCCCAACAAACACAGTTCTCTCCACATCTCCCTTCCCCCAGTAGTCCTGTTTGATCCTGAGAAAGATGATTTCTTGAGTTATGGAGAGTGCAGAGACGAAAAGCCATGCCAGATGCGGGGGGGGGGGGCTGCCCCCAACCTGCATGGCTTTTGAACACTCGGTTATGGCTATCGCCCCCGATGTGTAGGACTCTTTGTACACAGGAGTCACACAACCCTAGTTATCTTGGGGTGGGGTGTCAAAAGGACTTTTAGGTAATGATTGGGAAAATCTACACCTGCTAGCAGTTGGTTGGATGCTACTCAGTAATACCAGAAAAATAGTATCATATAGAGATGGTAAAAGAGATTTCAGAATTAATTGATGTTGTATTTACACTTGAGTTTTTGTGAACTTGACATTCACCAAAACTTGCATTTATTGACCTTCCAGCTAAAATATGTAATGTACCTAACGTCAGTGTCCTTGATGGGAAGTTAGCCAATATTGCATCAATTTTTACATTAAAAATAAGTCAGATACTGTAGGAAAGATCTTGGAGACTATGCAAATATCTACTTAAATATTTTAATCATTTTTCTTTGAAACAGTACAATAGCAGAAATACATAAATTTTATTGATACTCATACTCTAATTTTATTGAGTTTGGAATTGAAATGAATGATAATGCTTGTTGTTGCATACCTTGTGAGCTCAACCTTTATTTATTACATTTTTACTCCACCCTCCCCAGCCCAAAGGTCAGGCTCAGGGTGGTTTACAAAATCCAGAATAAAACCAATAAAACATTAAAATATAATTTAAATACATTAAAAATGACCCAAAATTCAATAAACAGGGGGAATAATACTCCCCCCCGTGGCACTAAAATCACAGAAATAGCTGTCTGCAGTTCGATGGCTGGATCGAACCTCCCCCCAAGATGGGGAAAGGACTTAGCAGCAGGGGAGGGGAGAAAGATTAGGGAGGCCAGTATTTATAGGGATAACCATCACTGGCCTCAACCATAAGCCCGGCAGAATAGTTCCATCTTACAGGCCCTGCAGAATTCTTGAAGATCCCGCAGGGCCCTGATCTCGTTTGGAGGCTATTCCACCAGGCAGGGGCCAGGGTAGAGAAAGCCCTGGCCCTGGTCGAGGCCAGCCAAACACCCCTTGCTATACAGGATGAAGCTGGCAGGAAAACAATGTTAAATATTTGGGAATTTTTTTATAGCAATATTACAAGAAACATAAGTCACCACTCACATCAGAGACATACACAGAAAATTAAAACCAAACATTAGCTAGATCTGAGCCCTCATTTCTTTTTTAAAAAAAACCAGATTCAGATTCCAGGGTCTGAGCCTTATTTCAGGTACAGTCCCTGGAATGTCAATGTTCTGTACTCCCCTGCCCCCGATTTCAAATGGGGTAAGAACCAAGAATATTTCATAGATCTTTATTTCAAAAATACGGAAAGCTTGAGCAGAAGGTGTTCTTATGGTAGTCACATTTTATAAACCAAAAATAATGATGCAATGCCCTTTGGGTCAATACACAGCAATGTTTGCAGAAACACTCATGTTTTGCCAAAGGGCCATATCAGCAATTTGCCATAATACCCAACAGAAAATAGGTCTTCTTGCTGCAGTTTCTTTCAGCAAAAATGTGAATCTTGAAGAGATAGCGGACTTCTGTGAACATAATTCACTTTTTATACAAGCATTTTAGTTACATAATGCATCAGAATGGTTTAGTGCCAAACTAATGGCAGAGAAGCACTGAAAGGGAGAGGAGGCAAAAACTGTTTGCTGAGAGAAAAGACTCACAGGCTCCACACTCCTTACTAAGTGCACAAATACACATGAGGCTTTAAATCTGCATCATTATAGTAATCCTCATTAAATCCCCAAAGCACAAGCAATTCTCCAAGGCCAGACTCTGCTTCAACCCTTCATGGGTGATTGACATAAAATCTTCTGTAAAATGACTCAGTAACAAAGTTACCCTAGAAGGTACAACCCTGATTCCAGGATTGCTGCAACCTCTTACTTTCCTTGAAGATAGACCATTTCTTTTCAGGAACATCTATAGTTATAATTCCAGACTATGCAGGTGAAATTAAGAGAGCCACAAAATACACAGACACACAACCTGAATATACAGAAGTAATTGCATACAATATGCAATTGCCTATAATATGCAGAAGTAATTGTCTGTAAAACAGCTCCTCAGGTAAGACGGCTCTTCCTTAGCCAACAGGTGCAGCAGAGCTCCAAAGGAAGAAGTTCCAAGCCTAAGAACAATTAGCGAGAACACCGTACACCCTCAATATTTACCCTTGATGCAAAGAAGATCATAACCGCTTCTTCATCTAAACCCACAGAGATTGCGATAGGATTACTCCTGGGGCTAATCACATTGCCTCAGTCCCTTTCAGGAATATAAAGAAGATGAAAGAAGCACCTACGCTTATTAAGCGAACTCCTTAAACATTTTAAGATAGGCTGCAGCTTCACAATATGGAAATGTAAATAAGGGTAGGAACCAATGCTTAAAAACCTGGGTATGTGTGCACAGAAAATGAAATGCCAAAGATAATTTAATGGTGCTTAAATTTTAGCCCATGCTTCACTCACAACATACCCATTTATGAACAGATTCACTGGTCATCTGAATCATGTCACAAAAAGAAATAATTATTAGATTATAGGGTACTCATAAAATTTTGGAAAGGTCAGTAGATTAAGCAACAAATACCAAGTTTCTCAGGCAAATAAAATTAGGATACATCAGAATGAAGACCAAACTTGCTGAAGTTTTCAGAGAGTCACTAAAGCAACCCCAGGCAGAGTGCACTTCAGGTTACAAAGGCTGATGTAAATCTAGCAATAAAGAAAACTGCAGCCATACCAGACCCAAGCTGATTAAAACTACTCCCATTGCTGATGATTCAAATTCCCTTTGACAACTAATTATTTTTAACCTAACTTAGCTGATAGGACAATTTTGGGAACTAACAGGAATTTCAACTCAGCTGCCATACTGAAAAAGTATGATGAACATGTTGCTATTGTGGATAATGCCAGTACTGCGGTTACAATTATTACTGTATGCAGTAGTATCCATAACAGCATTACTTTTTAAAATAATTAACGACTTGCTTCTCTTTACAAAAAGAGGCCCATCATGGTAACTTGGACAAATTCTCACCAGATTTACTGATTGCACGGATCTCTGCAAATGTAACATACACAGCTTGTTATAAGTAGATTCTGCTATTGGCATTTTTGCTTATATGACAACATTTATCAACTGCTTTCCTGCAAATTGAATCACTCACTGTAAGAAAAATTAATGTTAGTGTTATACAAGTGAGTTGAAACAGCCACTCAAAACTGTTTTTCATAAGAAACCCTCAACATTACATAAATAACTCAGTCAGCAAAAGTATTGTGAATGGTGTTTTGTACTTGGAGTAGGACGGTAAACAGAAACAACGGCTGTTACCACACTAGGTATTCCCTGCGATGTATTAACAGTTTGAAAATGTTATAAAAAACATCGCTTTAAAAGGTTTTTTGGATACCACGGCTAAAAAATGGTTGGACGATGTCTTCACAGCTAAAGGGGCCAAACAAAGCGCGAACAGTATTTTTTATAACCGTTTCAAACTCTTGATACATCGCTGGGAATACCTAGTGCGGTAACAGCTAACATGTTCCAACATCTGAGAAAACACCAACACTTTAGCAGTTTTCGAAGGTAGGAAAACAACCGACCTAGTTACCACCAGTTCCAACACAACCAAAACTCACTACGTGTTGCCCTATATAAACCTCACTCAACCAAACGGATTTGCCAAATCTTCAGCCTTCTGATAGCCAAACCAATCTTTCTGCTAATCCCACCAGTCTCTACATTTGGGCCAGCGGGTTCAGTTAGGATTAGAGAGCCAGGATTGGAGCCTTCTATTGAAAACCAATACACTTTCCCAATGGACAGTCTCCTTCCTTGTGAATCTGTCATCACTGACCCAACATCAAGGCTTCTATCAGACCCGGGGTGGGAGGTGGGTGGAATAGCAGAATGTGTCAACGAAATCCACAACCAGTGTCTCATGCACAACACCCATTCGCTTCCTTTTAATTAAGCCATCCTCCCGTAAGGACCACCACCCGTAGCCTAATGATGTCACCACCCAGCGTTCTTCAGGGGCCACGTCCAAAACAGGCATCTGAACGAAAAAGCAGCAACCGAAAGCCGAGACAAGCCTGGCGGCCAGCCGCAATTCGAAGAGGGCGGGAGAGGGGCCACGGGGAACAGCTCAAAAACCCGTTGGGGACGGCTTTCCAGCACCTCGGGATGCCCAGCGGGAGGACGACCTCGACTTCCGGTTGAAACGACCCCACTGATAGGCACCTGTCTCAGAAACCTCCCTGCTGCCTCCCAACTCCGCCCACCACACCCACCAGGCAACACGGTTCCTCCCCTCGGCCTATCAGCCCCTGACCAGCCCGCGTTGCTCACCCTCGCCCCCCCGCCCCCACCACTCATTCACTCACCGTCTCCTGTTGCCCCCATCTCGCCTCGCAGGTCCCCTTCCGGACACAAGCCCCGAACAGAGGCGGCGCCTCGGCCCCTCTGCCGCACAGCGCTCCCCTCCCTGTGAAGGAAAGCGAACTCACCGAGGTGAATCCCCCCCTGCCCGGCCGGGGGGCGCTGCTGCGGCTGCTGCTGGGTCCCCCCAGGCCGGCTCCAAGACTTCCCTCACCCGCTCCCTACGGTTCGAATCAACAACAAGATGGCGGCGCCGGGAAGGTGGGCATTCCGCCGTCATAGCAACCGTGTAGTCCAAGTCCTGCCTCCCGAGCACTAGAGCCAATAGCCTGAGAAGGCATTCCTAGAGCTGGACTGTTGCGTGTATTGATTGGGCTAAGTCACTGTCACTCTTCCATGCCTCTCCAACGGGAGCCACGCCTTCAGTTTTCCGACGCACGCTGCGCAAACGTGACGTGACCAGTGTCTTGTGTTGGGGCGATTGTCTATAGGCTGAGAAGTCATAACTCGTCACACCAATCAGAGAAGCCTTTCACTGTTGAGCTCTATCCCCACCTTGAGGTAAGTCTTTTAGGACCTGACCTCTGCTATTGCCGTGGAAAGTGATTCCTAGGTTACCTTTTGCGCAGCCTGGCTTCTGACCCCTTTTTATTGTCTCATTCCTGGCCTCTCTCCCTAAAACAAACTGCAGCAACTCTGAAGAGTCTGTTCTTATCCAGGCTATGATTAAGAAATTGCCCTCTGACCGGGCCATAAAGATTGCGCTAGGTTTACTAAAGTCGTGGTGTTATCGTTTTGTGCCGTCAAGTCAAAGCTGATTTATGGCGACCCTGTAGGGGTTTCAAGGCAAGAGATGTTCGTAGGTGGTTTGCCATTGTCTGCCTCCTACTTTCTGCGGATTTTGGACCCTTACCACTCCCCTCCATGCCTTCATAAATCACCTACACCTCTGCAGAAAGAAAGAAAACGCAGTGCCTTTAATTTTTACAGATTGATTTTTACTTTATTTGATTATGCTCTCTCTTTGTGCAAATATTCTGTTACATAGCTCTCCAACTAGGAACAATGAGGGTTGGAGACAGAGTCGTTTCAAAATGAGATTACAATTCAGGATGTATACACATCGCCATAAATCAGCTGTGACTTGATGGCACTTTACACAATTCCACTTTCATCCCTAGAAAACAGATTCTGCAGGGTTTAGGGTTGTTTTTTTAATCCTGCAGCACCTGTTTGACCAAAGGTGAAAGAAGCACAATAGAAATATCTATATATACTGTAAGAAATGTCAGGCGTCTGTCTCCAGCCTTGGAAAGCTTCATCCCTTTATCCAATAGTTAATTCTATGATAATTGTCTTGCTGCTGATGAGTCACAAAGAAGTCACCAAGCTACAGTTTTCACAGCCATTCAATACCTGCTAGCATTATTTAGTCATTAACCTTAAGAGAGAGCATGGTTCCCCTTTTGTGCTACTGCACAAATTTATTCACATTTTTAAAGCAACAGCAAGGCTATCTCCTTCAACAATTACATAGTAAAGGGATATTATGACACTGGCACTAAATCAGAGCTTGTGGGAATATCATGCAAATGATAAAATGTATTTAGGACATTCTTCATCATGCAGAAAGATCTCAACATGCACTTTCTTCTCCAGTACTGAGATATGGAGAAATGCCAGAAATATCTTCCATTTATTAGAGTCTATATGGTATTCCATTAAAGGAGGTGGAGGAAAAATGGTTTCTGAACTTGTGAGAGACAAAAGCAATGGCAAATGGATTACTATTTAATTTCACCAATAGCAGAATTTGAGTCAAAAGTATGAAGTCCCATCAAACTGGAATATTATTGTGAAATTGCAGGCACTGTTACTGAAATCTACATTGCAAGTACATCTACAGTGTGTTCACTAAGGAAGTGTTTTCCAGCATCTTACAAAGTGAGCCTTGCACTTGAAAGTTTATGCCACAATACATTTTTTGGCTTCAGGGTTCATAGAAAGATGTTTTCATGGCAAAAGATTAACAGGGCAGTCTTAAGCAGAGTTACTGCAGTTTAAGACAATTGACATCAATCAGCTTAGAGTGGAGAAACTGCAGAGGACTGCACTGTAAGACTGCAACCCTATGCTTGTGTATGTGTAAGTAAGTTTCAGTGAATTCAGTAGGACTTTCTTCTCAGTAAAATGTGAATACTACTGGAATTCAGGATCATAGAGGTGAGTGGTGAGGAACTTTGTTACCAAAGCCACTCTAATTACTACATAAATGTTTTATCATCTGTATAATGTTACAATAAAAATTAAAAAAAATAAAATGAAAAATACAAGAAATTATTTACTTCAGAAATGCCATGACAACAGAAAATAACTAATCAGGCTTTAAGTAAAGGAACAAACGGAAAATTGCAGAGAGAAGCAGAATCTTTGCAGAGCTGGACATTACCAAGTAAATGTATAGGCTGCATTCAGACATCACACTAAGCTGTGATGTCCTGTAACAAACATAAACTGCTTGTTTCTCATGCTCAAGCAATTCTCTCACTCCTTTTTCTCATGTAGAACACAATTAAGAATGGCTGATTTTGAGCAAATACCACTACCCTGTGACATACAAGTGCAGGTGCTTGGGTGAACTGGAGCCTTTTTAAACCAAGTTTGAACTGTGGTTTCGAATTCCAGTTTGTAGGGAGAAAGCAAACGTCTATTCCCCCAGGTGACTCCAGGTCACAAGGAACTGGAGTTTATCCTTAGTTGTGCTGTGTGTGAGAAGAGAGGAGAGTGCATGGTCATAAGAAATAGGCCACATTCATACCCATCATGGCAAATTGCATCTTAGCAAGATGTCTGAATGCAGCCATGGTAGGATTTTACCATGGGGACAGCAATTACTGTTTATGGGGAGAAGACTGAATGCAGCCATGGTAGGATTTTGCCCATGGGGACAGCAATTACTGTTTTATGGGGAGAAGAGCACTATATATAAGTGTTAAGTAGAATCAGTAACAATTCTGCTTGTAGCTGATCGCAGAAACTTCTTAGTAGCACAGAGGTGTCCTAGTGTGGAAGCAGCCTATGAGTCCCTTTACATGACCATTGACGGTCACGTGTGCATCTAGTATGCATCAGCCCTTCTTCAAAAGATCTGTGTGACTCTGCCTCAGGGGCCACAAAGCTTTCCAGCCAACTGGGGATAGTGCTCTTCAGAATGAGATGAGAAAAGAGAAACAAGAAGGTTAAAACTGTGCAAGACGGGTCTTCGCATAGGGTTGCCAGGTCCTCCTTTGCCACCGGCGGGAGATTTTGGGGGCGGAGCCTGTAGAGGATGGGGTTTGGGGAGGGGAGGGGCTTCAATGCCATAGAGTTCAATTGCCACAGCGGCCATTTTTCTCCAGGTGATCTGATCTCTATCGGCTGGAGATCAGCTGAATTAGCGGGAGATCTGCTACTACCTGGCAGTTCAAGTCACAAAAATAGTTACTTGAGCTGCAAAGTTAGAGCTAATCAAAAATGGTGCAGCCACTATGGCTAGAAATAACAAAATGTTTTTAACATAAACCAATAACACAAGATATTCTCCTACTGAGGCTCCAGCGTCTTGATTTGTGGGTTATTTCCTTCCATCATCGGGTAGGCAGGACCAATTCTTTTAACTTCCTGTCTCCCCCTGGTGGGAAATAGCCTGCAAAACCCCAGTTCCGTCCTGCCTCAGAAGGGTACGCAGGTCGTAAGCACAGCTCTGTGCTTGCTCAGCTTAAGTTAGCCTTGCAGGTTTTCTACCGTAGCTCCTTATCGATTTGTGTTTTTTGTCTGTTTGTAATATCCTACTGTTTGGGTGTTCCCTCCCTCCCTCATTGCCGTCCCTCGTTTCCCTTGTGAGATTGAGTGAACAGGAGCCCCGGTGTTAATCCCGGAGATTCCTATGGCAAACGCCTCAGAGGAGAGGGAGGATGGCCTCCTCTCAGTCTCAGACTACCTGCTGGTCCAGCCTACTCCGAAGAAGTCCGAGACGCCCACTCCCAATGCCCACAATGGTGGTGCCTTAGGGGGTAGGGATTTGGAAGGCTCAGCGCAGAGTGCGGATGATGCGCCTAAACGAAAAAAGAAAAAGAAAAAAAAAGCGCGAAAAGCCGCGGCAGCTCTTAAAAAGTCGCAACGAGCTTACATGGCGTAAAAAAGAGAAAGCGCTGTCACAGAGCGGGGGGCATATCGAGAGCCGGGAAAAAGGATCCTGCCTACTCGCTGCATGCCGACGGCACAGAAGGCGCAACCCCCACGGTTTGCCTGACGGCGACTCTGGACTTCCATCTGGAATCGGTAATGTTCAGCCACTGGTCCCGGGGGCAGGTGGCCATTTTCCCTCCTCCTTCCCGGCGGGCGGCCATTTTCCCTCCTCCTTCCTGATGACAGGAGTACAGGCTTCTACTGCCTTTCCAAAGGGGGGCGCCCATTTTCCCGCCTTTTATTTGCCAGTGCCAGCACAACCCCCACCATCTCCTTCAATGACGGGGGGGCAATTCTCTCCCTCTGCTCCTAGGGCAGCTGCCCCGGTGCTTACCAGGGAGGAGGCAGATGAGTGGATTAATATAGCCTTGCAAAGACAGTGGCAGGCTTTTCATGCACACTTAATGAGAATTCCCCCTCAGGGACCGGTTGAGTCAGCAACTTCCTCGTCTACCAGATCCCATTCCGTTGAGAGTGGGCAGGTTACAGGCCCTGGGGGAGGTCCTTCTACCAGTTCACAATGGCCTACCAAGGCAGCACTAAAACAATCTACTGATCTTAATATTGCTGGCACTAGCTCCCACACTTCCTCCCTCAATACTGATGAGTTTGACTCCGTGGACGAGTCAGCCCCTGTGGAGGAGTCACAGAGCCGCCTATTCAGTGGGGAGGATTATCAGGCCCTCCTGGCAAAGGCTATATTAGCTTTGGACCTGAATGAAGAGGCCTCCTCTACAGAGGACTCTAATTCTAAACTGAAACAGGAAGTGCCTGAATGCTTTCCTAGAAAGCAGCCGTGTCATAATTCAGTACCATTCCCAGAGTTTTTTCTCAGAGCCATTCAAGAGGAGTGGACCAGTCCTGCGTCCAATAAGCAGACGCCTCAGTCCATCAAAACACTATAAACCCTCGCTCCTTTTGAAAGTACCTCTTGTGGATGCACCAGTGGTGGATTTGCAGTCCCCTGGCCTTGCGCCTGAGGACGGCATGGGATCCCTGAGGGATCAATTGGATCGAAAGGCTGAGTCTTTAAGCAGAAGGGCCCACGAGAACGCAGCATTAGCTATACAGGCCAATGCTACTACATCAATATTTGCAAGTGCCTCCTTCCTTTGGGTAAAGAAGCTCATCCAGTTGATTCCTTCAGAACATCATAGAATAGTGGGAGGATTAGAAAGGGTCCAGGACGCCATCACCTTAATAGCTGATGCCTCTCTGGACTCCATGTCCTTTACAGCACGATCCATGGCATCGGTAACCTCCATAAGAAGGGCACTGTAGCTCAGAGCCTGGCCAGCGGAATTTAAGGCAAAAACAAACTTAATGGCCTACCCCATTCAGGAAGGGCGCCTGTTTAGAGAGAAATTAGATAAAATATTAGTGGAGACGAAGGATAAAAAGCAGGCCTTGCCTAAACAATTTAAAAAGGAACCACGAGTCCCTGGTTTCCAATCCTTTCGTGCCCCACGAGCAACAAACAGGTAGCGTTCTGACTTCAGAAGGGGATTGTGGAACGCTTCACGACCCTTCCGTAGGCGGGGCAAGTTCACCAGACCTCAGAACCAACCGCCCCGGTCGGACAGAGGTGACAAATTCCCAAAGAATAATCCCCAGTGACTCCCATCTGTCTCCAGTGGGGGCAGATTTTCTTTTCTTCAGTGCCAGGTGGACCACCTCACAACCAGACCACTGGGTCTCTCAGATCATATCCAGGGGTTACCTCCTGGAATTCACATCTCTAAAAAGGGATCACTTCTTAAGATCTCCCATGCCACACAGGGCAGAGAAACATTCCAGAACATTAAAGGCCATTCAACATCTATTGTCTATTAGGGCCATAGAACAGGTCCCTGCCCTCGAAAGGGGCCTCCATATTTTTTACAGTCCCCAAAAAGAACGGGAACTGGCGAGCCATCCTTAACTTACAATATTTAAACAGGCGGATGGCTCGAAGGCACTTTGTATGGAAACGGTGAAGTCAGTAGTGGATTCACTGCTCCCAGGCACCTTTATGATGGCAGTGGACCTGACAGAGGCGTACCTACACATACCTATACACCCTTCACACAGACGCTTCCTCAGGTTCACCTATGGACAAGACCATTTTCAATTTCGGGCCCTCCCCTTTGGGTTGACATCCAAGACCCTAGTGACAATCATTGCCACTCTCAGACAGGAGGGCGTCCAGGTACACCCGTACCTGGGCGATATCCTGATCTGTGTTCAATCAGAACACCAGTCCATACATCACACAGCAAGGGTGGTTCACGTTCTTCAGGAACATGGATTCTTATTCAATTTTCAAAAGAGCTCTCTCATACCCTCTCAGTCAATGTTACACCTGGGGGTCAGAATAGATTCCTCTCTCAATGCCCTATCACTGCCCCAGGAACGCGTTCAGAAACTAATCAATGTCTTTTCATCCTTAGCCAGAACAAGGAAAGCCGGGGTCATGTCCCTAGCGAAGTTGCTGGGATTAATGATGGCCTGTATAGCGGTCGTTCCCTGGGCCAGATTCCACTCCAGGCCTCTGCAGTGGCTGATTTGACCGTACCAGATGGACATCGCAAAGAAGAGGAACAGATCCATTCCCCTATCCTCAGAGACTCGGAGGAGTCTTCGATGATGGACTGATTGAAGGAACCTGGTCAGGCACACCTTCTATATACATGGGGAGCCCACACAAGTGATCACAGACACCAGTCTGGAGGGTTGGGGAGCCACCTTGGCCACCAACTCTACCCAGGGACGATGGTCCACAGAGGAGACATCATTACATATCAATGTCCTGGAACTGAGGCCGGTACGGCTTGCCCTCCGAGCCTTCGCCCCACTCTTCAGGGGGTTGCATGTCCTGATAAGAACGGACAATATAGTAACCAAGGCTTACATAAAGGGGGGGGGGTCCCGATCCTCTGCTCTGCATCGGGAAGCGGTGCAGATTTTTACCTGGGCCCAGTCAAACCTTCAGTTGATTCGGCCAGAACATATCAAGGGAGCTCTGAATGTGCAGGCGGACCATCTAAGCCGCCAGTCGGCAAATGAAGGAGAATGGTACTTAGACCATGCGGCCTTCTCTCAGATTACAACCGTCTTCGGAGCTCCCTTAGTAGACTTGTCCGCCTCCGCAGAAAATTGCAGAGTAGAAAAGGTTTTCTCGAAGGGTTTTACCACCCGGCAGCAGAGGGCATAGACGCCCTTCTGAGTCCTTGGCCCCGGGGACTTCTGTACGCTTTTCCCCCCGCTGTCCATTCTTCCCAAGGTTCTAAGGAAGACTGGGCCGAAGTCATCTTGGTGGCCCCCTGCTGGCCACACTGGCCTTGGTTCGCGGCTCTTCGTCAGATGTCATGCCAGGAACCTTGGGCTATTCCAACCCATTGGGGAACATTGCGCCAGGGCCACTGGTGCATTCAGATCCTCACTGGTTCTCCTTGACCGCTTGGCGCTTGAATGGCAATCTCGCCTAGTTAGGTATTGATCACCATCTTAGTGGCTTGCAAACCCTCCACTTGACTCATATACAATGCGTCGTGGAAAGCATTTGTCCGATGGGCCAGATTGAAGAAGGTAGACCCACTCCGTCCAGGCATTCAGAGGGTACTGATTTTTTCTTTACAGGAAGGTCTACAGCTTAATCTCTTAGCCTCAACCTTAAGGAGACAGATAGCAGCGATGGCCACAGTTATTCCAGAACTGGATAGGGTACCTATTTCCAGGCACCAGCACGTCATCTCCTTTTTTAAAGGGTGTCTCTCAGACTCAACCACCGGTTATACACCGTTTTCCCTCATGGAACCTCAATTTGGTCCTTAGAGCCCTCTCAAAGGCTTCCTTCGAGCCCATATGTACCATAGACATGAAGTTCCTTCAGATGACTGTCCTTTTCCAGATTGAAATCACGTCTGCGCGACGGGTTTCCGAAATCAGAGCTCTGTCCATTCGTGAAGGTTTATGTACCTTCTATAAGGACAAAGTGGTTCTGATACCAGACCCTACCTTTACTCGAAAGATAAGTTCTCCCTTTCACAGGTTGCAGGAAATCAACCTACCTTCCTTTTGTCCTAAGCCATCAGGATCAAAGGAACAGGCCTGGCTTACCTTAGATTTACGTAGGGCTCTACATATATACATAGACAGAACTGCTGACATCTGTCAGACTGATTATATGTTTATTGGTATCAGCAATCCCAGTAAGGGCAAAAGGATGTCGGCAGCATCTATTAGTCATACCCTTAGACTCTGCATCATACAGGCATATAAGGCCTAGGGAGTTATAGCGCCACAGGGAATAACTGCTCACTCCCTGCGTAGCGCGGCCTCATCAGCGGCCTTCGATAGACAGGCCCCGGTTGAAGAAATTTGCAAAGCCGCTACCGGGGCATCTATTTCTACCTTCGTTAAACATTATAGGGTTAACACGTGGGCATCGGCTCAAGCGGCCTTTGGCCGTAGAGTTCTTCAGCACGTGGTGGAATAGGGTGCTCTACCCACCCAGTTGGGAGCTCTTGGAGGTCCCACAAATCAAGACGCTGGAGCCTCAGTAGGAGAACGGAGCATTGTTTACTCACCGTGAATGCTCCTTCTCTCCTGAGGCGAAGGCGTCTTGCCCACCCGGCACAGGTTAGAATTCTTAGTTAAGGCGGAAACGTTAAGGTCAAGGTTCTGGAAAATTTTTCGAGTTAGGTTCCTGAGATGACCGTTTTCAACCAGTTCAGTCCTCCTTGGTCTTATTACTGTGGTTGTTGTCGTCAATTATGTTTACATGTTTTTTATCAAGGAGCTTCATTCCTGTTGATAGCTAGGCAAGACTGTAACTGAGGTTTTGCAGGCTATTTCCCACCAGGGGGAGACAGGAAGTTAAAAGAATTGGTCCTGCCTACCCGATGATGGAAGGAAATAACCCACAAATCAAGACGCCTTCGCCTCAGGAGAGAAGGAGCATTCACGGTGAGTAAACAATGCTCCGTTTTCATCATATATTAGTTCTTTGTTACTTCACAAATGTAAGAAGTAATTTATATGAAGTAGCCAAGTTGCAAGGCATGCAACCTTTACTCACATGTAAGCAAATACAGTGAATATTAAATCGGGATACCGATTTAAGATTCTTTGCTTTGTGGCAATATAGAAAGAAACGGTTTGCCAAGGATAATACTGATAAAATCTTATGTCAGCAGGAGGCCCGCTTCATTACTATGTTTAATATGGTAATTCCCAACGGATTGAGTGCTATGTGCGATTATTCAGCATTCTTGTAAATAAGTTGACATTTGGCCAATCAATTAAACCACTCCTTGAATTCCTTTAAATTATGGGAAATCTAACTAAGATCTCATATCCAACATGATGTTACTGTAAGAATAACCTTCTAAGGAATCTGTTGTGAGAGGCGATGAAAAATTGTTGGTGAGTCCTTTTTATAAAATATGGAAGGGGGCGTTGCGTGGTGTGTGTGTGTGTGTGTGTGTGTGTGTGTGTGTGTGTGTGTGTGTGTGTGTATATATATATATATATATATATATATATATATATATATATATATATATATAATGAACCAATAGCACAACTCTGTTATGTAATGTTTTTTTAAAAAAAAAATAGAATAAGAACATCGCTGGAACATTTAAGAAATATTTGACATTGCTGAAGCTATATAAAAAGCGACTGGCAAGCAACACCGCTAAAAAAGCGGCTACCAGAGAAAGAAGAACAGCATTTAACTGGACATTTATGTCAAACAACTGAAGAAATGTATTTTGAAACAGGGCACATACCGGAATCCTGTCTTGTTATTGTTGTTTTTTGATATTATTGCATTGTGTTGAGTGGAATAATGTTCACTGTATTTGCTTACATGTAAGTAAAGGTGCATGCCTTGCATCTTGGCTACTTCATATAAATTAGTTCTTACATTTGTGAAGTAACAAAGAACTAATATATGATGAAAATATCTTGTGTTATTGGTTTATGTTAAAAACATTTTGTTATTTCTAGCCATAGTGGCTGCACCATTTTTGACTACCTGACAGTTGGCAACCCTGTTTTCGCACCAGAGTGTTGAAGCTCTCCTTGTTGTATGGCACTACTCCTTTTATTTTTCTGTGTGAGAAAGACATTGTGTATCTGCATAGTGCAGAGAGCTAATGGAAAAACCATGAGGACTTTCTGAAATTGACTGGAACAATCAAGCCCCTGCCCCAGTTCTCACTTCTCTACTGTAGCTCTCATTCCTCTCTCAAGCTGCGATAGCCAAAGCCTATACGTGTTGGTCCTGATACATAGTTCATGTTACCTTGGCCAGTGAATCTGGTCAAGAAAAATGCACATGCAGGGCTTACAAGTGCTGTGGAAATGTTGCTGGAGTAGGGCTGTCAACAGATCAAAGCATGTTTAATGAATTAAGCGATCAAATTTCTAACTATTTAATGTTCAGTTATTTATGCCAATAAAGGACGATATGACTAATCTTCAATTAATACATTAACTAATCACACTGATATTGGTTAACCTATTTGGGTTAGATGCACTGGGAGAGGGCACCTCAGGATCAAAGTGTATTCTGACCACCACTGATGATCAAAAGAGTAGCTAGCAAAGAGCAGTCTTCCTACTAGTGATCATAGATGTCTAGAGATGGGTAGGGATCATTCAGCTGGCCAGGGGAAAGGGTTTCCTTTATTGTTACTTCATTTATCCACACTTGAGTCCTGGCACTGCAAACAGACTCCTTCCTACCCACGATGACCCTTGGAAAAAAGTACATATTTCTCACACAGTCATCTTACCCATTCAAGAATAGATATGATATGGCTTTCCAAAACTCTAATGAATATTTCAGAAAGCCCGGAGATATTACCTAGGGTACTATCTGATCATAATGCCATAATGATAAAAGTTAGGATAGGTGATAAGAATTATAGACCGTGGTCAGTGAATGATTATTTATTAAAAATAAAAAGATTGTAGAGAAATTAAAAATAGACATTCAAAATTATTTCACCGAAAACGCTGATAAGGGGGTTTCAGATACGATAGAATGGGATGCTGGTAAAGCAGTAATTAGAGGACTTCTGATTCAACAAAACACAAGGTGGTTTAAGATGGAAGAAAAACAAAAGAAAATATTATTAGAGAAAATTAAGTTAGAAGAAATACAAATAAAAAAAGCTCACGATAAATTAGGCACGCAGGAGAAGGCTAATAACTTAAAACGGTTACAACAACAATATGAATTACTAATAACAGAAATAGTAAATAAAATTATGTTTAATAGGCAAAGATTTTTTGAACATGCTAATAAACCTGGCAAATTATTAGCCTGGCAGTTAAAGCATAGGGAGAAAAAGATACCAATAGT